>NW_013531107.1:3975498-4125571 GCF_000836235.2 Papilio xuthus | reverse complement strand
CCCCGCCCCCGCCTCGCCTCTAATCACAGAATGAGCTTAGCTGTTTTACTTTTTATCATAAGTGTTATGTGGTCAATCAACATTTTATATATACATACCTGTCTGTAAATATTTTTATGTATTTATTTTTATTTTTGGGTTTATTCGCTAAGTTTTCTCTATATAAAGTCAAATATATTTGTTAGCTCCAGTTTATATTTATATCGATTCCATAACACTTTATATGCCAAAGTCGATGTCTCATTGCCATTATCGCCGCTATGTCGTAAGTTACTCTGCGTGGATCTCTGACATCACAACGGACTATGATCGTACAAAGGGAGCCATTTATTTACACCGCCGTGGGGGTTGCTCCATCCAAGCTGCTCTGGTGTCTTATATTAGCTCAAGTACTCATCTAGTAGTTTGCTCATAATGTTGTTGTTGATTTTTTTTTATTTTTTTATTATTTTAAAAATCTCCACGATATGGAGTGAAATTCTAAAATTATATTCTCAGTAATCGAATGTTTTTTAGCTTATAGTATTTTTTTTTAATTTTATGAAATCATTATCTGACAGTTTATTATATTTGCACAACAGTTAAGCCGCCTAGTAATATTTCGTAATAAGTATATTACATATATATATATATTTTATTTAATTATAAAACTTACATTTAATTCCTGTGACATCTATTTTAGTTATAGCATTTCATTATTGTCTTACCTTTTCAATAGAAATTAAATATTTAAAAAGAAAAACTCAAAAAAAGTGCAATTCAGTATTTAATTTATTTTAATAATTTTATTTATAAAATTTAACTTTTTAATATGTCACCAGTGAGGAACACTTGCATTGTACAACTTGTAGTAGGGACCAAGGTATAAACCCGGTTTGCTTTCGTTTAGTAACAAGACGTCCATTTACTTTGTTTATACTCGATGCGATACTAAAAGACATTCTCATTGATTTCCATACGTTTTCGTTGTGTTTGTTTCCGCCGTCGGCTTAGTGATGTATGATACCGAAGGGCCTTTTATAATTTGATAAGGTTTAGCTTGTTGTCTTTATTTATATATGATATATATATTTTTGTAGGTTGAGGTTGCGACGGGCGACGTGCGACGTGCGACTTTAGCGTATAATCGCAGGTTTAGGATGAGGCGATAGGTCGGTCGCAGTCGCGCGAGGTGATATCTACAATAAACTAGTCTTCCTTGTGTTTGAGTGGACGAGAGGACGATAGGACGAGAGGGCGGCAGGCGGCACGAGAGGCAATCATTCCTCTAGTCTAGTTACGTGGTGCGGTTAAGTGAATACCAAATATAAAATAACGAAGGCTTTGATGTTAGTGTGTAGGCGGTAACCATAGATTCGCTCCGAGCAGCTTGGACCCTGCGAAACTTAACAAGGGAATGGTTGGGTAGTATTATTATAATGCATTTATTTCTCTTTTTTTGTCATAGTCACTCGTAAATATATTTAATTAATTGAGCTAATGCCTAAAATTGGAATATCAGAGTTTATTTAGGATGTTTCATATTTTACATTTTAGTGTTTAAATATCTAAAATTTACCTTAATTATAGTGAATGGATTTTGTATTATTGGTATATAGCTGTAAGACAAAGGTGTTCTCGATAAACACAAACAACTGATTAATACAAAATAATAAAAAAAATGTACTGAGTGACTTTACGTGTAAACAGAGCGGGCCATTGAAATAAAACGTTGAACTAAGCTAAATTTCTCTATGTGGTAATTCTAATAAATGTGATCGCTGCAAAATATTTTTAACTGCTATATGTATAGATATTATAGTTGAATAAGTGTCATGTATCCGTAGTTCACTGAGAGGTACGCCGGCGCTACGTGCGTACTGCAGAGACAATGGTGGGTGTGGTCTCCGGCCGCCCCGCCCCTGCCGAGTGTGACAGCTTGTGCCTTACCTTGTGACTGGCACATTGGCAGGCAGACCACTCTCGTTACAATCTTTACCACCAACGACGCCATCTAGTGGCATCTCATTGTCGGAATATATTTTTTAAACTTGTAGCCGGTGAACATAGTTGCATTTGATTCGTCGTATTTATGTATATATGAATGTGTATCGAAGCCGACCTCCCCCCCCCCCCCCCCCCCCCAGCCCCACCAGCCCACTCCCCACCAACGTGACTGCAGTTAATTGATGCAGTAGACTCGGGCGCAGCTCGCTGCCTACACTACACAAGACACTGCTTCTCTAGTCTGTCTCGCATTCGAACATCGCATTAGACGAGCTTTTGATATTCGAGCATAATTTTTATGAAATCGTCGTAATCCTAATAAGAAACTAGTTATTATTCGTATTATTTCTTTCATTAGATCTCTGTTGTACCTGTGTCGAGTTGTTTTATATTCATTGTTCATTTGTGTTCGTAGGAGAAGTGAACCGGTCTCGATGTCTCCGTACTCTGATATACGTAACTGCGTAGCTCCAACGACAGAATCGTGTATTTTTCCAGAAAAAGATAAATTAATAAAAAAATCCTCTCATTGTCAATCATGACAGCAAAAAATAATAAATACTCTGCGCTCTTAAATTAGTCACATTTGTACCTTGAACATACCTGTACATGAATAAAGTAATGGACCTCATGTACGCGAGAATCGACTAATCCAATTCTTGAAATATACTTAATTTAAATTTTGACAGACTGATAGCTGTGATTAAGAAAATATTTTTAATATTATCCAGTGAGTCGGATGAGAATATTTATTTTATTAGATGTTTCCTACTGCCAGAGACACGTATCTATGTGACGAGACATAATCGCTTCGCATATTTTTTTACTTTTAGTATTGTATCGTAGTGTTGTAGAGAGCGAACAATTGCGCCCACCACGACCAGCGCCATCTCGCGGCGGTCGCACGCACAGACTGACAAACGAATCGATTATCAGTACCACCGATGTCATCTGAAATTCATTTCCTAAATGATCTTCAACGTTGCATATCGACTAACATTTCTATTTCGAATGATTTTGTTGTATTCATATCCGTAATTTTTCCATAATATTCGTTAGGTTTTGATATTTATAAAAGAACTTAAGTTAACATAATAAACGAAACTTAATCGGTCGCCTTTGATAAGTGTAGTGAGTGACATCTCTCTAAAGTTAATGTACGATTGGCGTTGGTTTATAATAAAATATATTTTTCGGTACCACCTTTGAGTTAAAGTACAATGTAGTTATATAAAAAAGCGTGTTTCAATGGAATAATTCATAACAATATCAGAATAAAATTAATCGATAAGTTAATTGTAGATTAAGGCTGTCTCGTCTCATATAACAAACAATAATGTCAACTTCTCGATTTTCGTACTGTATTGGACATGTATTAAACTAGGCAAATACTGAATTTTTCATAATTATATCGGTAAGCTAAATATATTAAAGAAAACACTTTTCTGTGCAAATCTCTGTGATGGGAAAATTTTATTCTAAAGATTTAGTATTAATTGTTGATGTCGCGGGTGCGATCACGCGTCGCCGTCACGTCGGCTACGCTGATCGTGCCCGTTACGTTGCGCTCTTAAAAAGTTGAACTTTTCAGTCTTTTCGCGCAAAGGGTTGTGTATTAATTTTTATGTAGTACAAATGTGTTCGCAATTTGATTGCTGCTGTAGTGTTCCTTTTTTTTTCTTGTGTAACTTTCGGCATTTATTTGAAACTGGTTTTATTGTCGGTAATATGATTTGTAATTGTAAATTGTCGTCAGTGTCGGTGTCGGCCGCGTACCAAATAAGAGCCGGCAGTGCCGCCCGACCTTGTCACTCTCTTTGTATCTTTATTACCTCATTGTCTAACCTCACGTGTAAATCAGACTACTATATCGCCTTTCCGTACTTACCGAACGCACAGCACTGTTATTTGGTACACCCACCCCTATAAAATTGTCTTAAGTTATTTTAAGGTTTATCATGAACTGTATCGGCATATATAGTTGATATATTAAATTGTTATTTTTCTGAAACTACCTAAAAGCAATGTATTTTACAAACAAAGCAGGAGAACAATAATTATTATGTAAGTGTAACAGTTAGTGAATTTGTGTGCTATTTTCCATTCCAGAACTCAACGATATCAACGTTCTTATAATACTTATGTTCGGGTTTAAAAAGATGTTATTATTGTATAATTAAACTAAACTTTATGTGATTGAAATGCAATGTTTAGAAGTATTTTATTCTTTATTTTTTACCATTAATAATAGTTGTAGAGATCTATTTGAGAGTCTAATGTATCAATTATTTGTAAAGTTGGCTGTAACTAATTAGAAGTTACAATAAGTAGACATATTTTAATATAAACATTTGGAGCAAATTTTTATGTAGATTACAAATAGTTGTTTTGATGATTATGTAAAGTGTTGTATGTGATGTATCGTGTCGTAAGTAATTGTATGTGGTTAGCGCAATGTACGCACAACGGTGAGGCGTGGGGGCGCGGGGGCGCGGCACGGACCGCGTGCGACTCCGCGACCCCCCCACCCCCCTCCCACCACGCGACCCTCGACTCTCACTGCACAGCACAGCACAGCACTGCTAGGCTAATTCAGTTATTGCGTAAGGATATTTTTTCTTACATTTCATAAGAGTAATGTTTATAGTATAGGCAATAAATAACGTTTAACAAAAAGTCCCTATGTAATCGAACTGACGACAGAAACGCGTGTAATATTTGTGGCCTCTTTATAAATAAGATCTAAGTTACATGTTAAAGAAAATTAATTTTGCTATGCACAGAAATGATACTCAATTAATTGCCAAAAAGTTATATGTATATTCATAGTTCAACAATATTTCTTTTGGGCATATTTACTTTGATGATTTATGCAAAAACTTAGATTATGACTAAGTAGGTTGTAGACTATATGTAGAGTGGATGCATATATAATATATCTATATATTTAAATAAGGTGAATTTGAGATGTATCAATTTCTTGTATCGTTCGTAAGTTTAGATAATAAATGGGTTTAGCCATAATTCGGCTGGTTTGATATGTATGTTATCTGATTAATTGTAAAAAAATATAAAAATAAATAAAAATGCGTTTTTATTTCAAACCCTTTCCGAACTTCCCACTTATACAGATAGAGGAATAGTGTCTTAAAATAATTTTTAAATTATATTAATAATAAAAAACCTGTTTACTTTAATATATTTTATTGGGATAAGAGAAATGCCGATGTTAATTACTTAACTAGGTATCACTTCTTGAATGTGCTTAATTCAAAGCAAAGTCAATTCAGTACAAAACTACATCATAGTACCATTTTTGGTAATAATAATTACATACATTAAGAATATTAACTGAGATTATACAAATAAGCATTCATTGGTCTACTACTTTGTTAAAATTATTCACAAATGCAATATATTAGGCCAGAAAGAGAACAAATGTAAACAATTTGACAGCGATATATCTGTCTCTTTCACTCATAGTTAATAATCCAGAGACGATGTATTGTTGATTTGTCAGGTGTCATTTATGGCACACGGTCATTTCAAAAGTTTGAAGCGTCAATCGCCTAAAGTTTAAAGGTACGGATTTCAGATCGTGCGTTCAAATCTCGCCGTAGACTTTATATTAGTAAATTAATAAAAATCAGCTAATTTAAAAAAAATCTTGACAATGTCCCTTGACTTATTAGCTTATTACAATCAATTTATGTTCACAATTCTTTACGTCATCTCGCTGGCCGTAGTACTTTTGCACTAATTAAAACAATAAACTTCTATGTACACATGGTCTATATCCTAGATATTTATTCAAGTCGCTATTATTTCATGACATCTGTTATCTGCCGTCAGTGCCTGACAGTGACACAAATATATGTTTGTACCAAAAGTCAACAGTCTTGGCCCACGCGCCGAGGGTTGTCGAATCCGGTTTCAAAACTTCAATCAACATCTTTACTAACACATCTTTTAGATCCTGTGAACAAAAACAAAAATAGTTATAACTTACTAATCTTACCAATATTATAAATGCGAATGTTTACATGGATGGATGTTTGTTTGAAGATATCTTCGGAACGGCTCAACGTATCTTGATGAAATTTGGCACAGATGTAGAACATAGTCTGAAAGAACAAATAGGGTACTGATTCATTTTTTTTTTAAATTTCGCGACGACGGAATCGCGGGCGAAAGCTGGTCTATAATAAAAATAAACGTAAGTAAAAATTATTTACGAATCAGTTCGTTACTGTAAATCGGCACAACCTTAATACTTCGCGCCATTTGCTTATTATATAATTCTATCTCCATTCCCCAACTTCGTATAATTTTAATGTCATGTAATGAAAGTTACGTACTCTCAATATATACGACATTTGAGGAGAGTCGTGAAGCCGTCTGCGAGGAAAACGGAACCTGTTCCATTTATATAGCTAATATTATCTGTATGAAAACGCTTGTCATACGATCGCTGGCGTTTGTATTCCTATTTCTAAGTACTTTACATACTATCGTACGTAATCATTTGGGATTTTATTTTAAAATAAACTTTACATAAATTTCTAAACTTAGCTTACTGCAATTTAAGTTTTTTCGGTCAACAACCTAAGTGTGGTTAGATTTGAACCATTTTACTCTAGCATATAAGAGACAATATCACTACTTTTCCCACTGTTCTGTTTGGAAATAAAAAGATCAAATTAACTTACATAGAAATGTTGTTCCTGTAATTTTCTTTTTCTATGAGAGTCTCCTATCTTGAGCATCATTTCAATGACTATCTCCGGCTGGTCTAAAGTCTTCACTGCCTGATCTAGAGAAGACATCAAATTGATGACGTGAGCTTTGAACTGAAAGTTTCTCTCGTACTCTTCTTCCGGCAGTTTTCTCACCATTTTGAAGAATTCTTTCGTTTCTGGATACGCGCGGAATAACCTTCGATCAAACATAAAATTATTATTATACGAATTATTGATATTTTTTATAATTATAGTTTTTGTCATAATTTACCAATCACATGCACTTTAAAAGAGAAAAACCTGCCTTTAAAATTATAGTAACAGTTTTTATATCAAAGTATAAACTTTCGGAACATGTCTGACCAACATTTTTCTGTATAAATTCATCTAATATTACCTTTTTAATAATTCAATTCCGTTAGCCGTGGAGTCTTTGTGGACGAGTGCCCAGGATCGCTGCACCGCGTATATCTCACGCCGTGTCAGGCCCGAAATCGGGTTCACTATGTCGGGGTCTCCGCCCCACCATAGATAGCTCAGCCACCCGCCCATTGCCCACTAGCTTCCTGCTTCTACTTGTTATTCTGAAACACTAAAAACAATACTTCATTAAAAAAAATCAAAACAATATTTATCGAATGATACACGCTGCAACATCGATCCAGTCATTTAGGCTCATTTATTTAGGACTTGAAAATAATATCCAGGTAAAAACAAAAACCTAATCCTCGTTGAGTAAAAAGAAATGCCTGAATCCTGGTTAGTCAGCTTTTGTTTTGTCAATTCAAGACATGAAATGATTATGAAAGAAATTTTTAATATGTAATTTGTGCACAATTACAAAAGTAATTCCTAAATTTTAATGGTGTCGGTACTCTCCCAATTGTATGTTTAAAATTATAAAAAAAAAACATTTTGCAATAGTCAGTACCTTTTGCTTTGTCTTGACGCGCTTTAAAACTAAAAATGTCGTCAATAAAACGAATATAGAAGATAGGTAGACGAACAGAAGCATTATAACTTCCAGCACTTGCTTAAATACTACTTTTCTTAGTTATCAACTGCGGCGAACTAAAGTGTAAGATAAATTAATTTATCGTTTTATCACGAGTATTCAATTTATCAAGAGAACAACAAAATCATATGTCTCACAAAACAAAAGTAAATATAGTATCAGCTGACACATTATTCATCGCATCACGTTTATGTTTGAACAATTAAAGTTAATATTTGTTATTATTTGTATCACATTTAAAAGGATTTTAAGAGATCAGATAAACTGGTGACATGACGAAAAAAGTCTTAGTTAAATTTGTGTAGACACTTCGTGGCCATTTGTTGTTTGAAAAACGAAAAATTCGACTTGATTAGTGTTAAAAAAAACAGGAAGAACAGGAAGATCAGTGGTAATAGAGAACTTAATTTGGCAACTAAATAAATAAAACAAAAATGTATCATCTTTATTATGTGTGTTAACAAACAATCTCTTAAGTAAATAAGTAAATATTTCTTATGTACATTTATGTATAGGTATGTATATTATGTACAGGTTCCTCCTGATGTAAAAGTATTCCAGGATCAAGCGAAATGGACTTCGTTTTTTTGCCTACGCTTGATTTTCTATTTGTGGTTCTCAATTGGTTAACTTTGGCTCGGTTGTGAATTACAGGAATATTATAATATATATTTTTCTAAACAGCATTAGCAAATAAAGCTGGTCAAAATATCTTTGTACAGAAAGCGTAATATCATGTACGAATATATAATGTGAACCATAAGTGGTTGGAATCCAATTAACTGACACTCGAGAGGGAGCGACATTTGTGAAGCAAACACTCGTACAAAGGAAACATCGTGTCGGTTCGTAATTCGTGCCTTAATTAAAACGTCAAATACATATTTAGTTAACTATCTGGTGGTATACGTTTAAAATGTGTTACACGAAGAAAATATTTTAAACCAAAATGAGTAAAAAATTTGATCGAATCTTTTTTGAGTTGGCATAATTATTGCAAATATAGATAAAAGTGTGAAAGACGCTTACTAATAAATCTATATATATATAAAAGAAATTCGTATTAGTTACAATATTTATAACTCAAGAACGGCTTTACCGATGTGGCTGAATCTTGGTGAGGACGTAGCTTAGAGCCAGGAGAAAATAGGATACTATTTATTAATTTTTTTTCGAATTTATGTTTTGAAGAGCTGTTTTTTATTTAACTTACTAATATTATAAATGCGAATGTTTAGATGGATGTGATGTGGATGGATGGGTGTTTGAAGATATCTCTAGAACGGCTGAACGGATCTTGATTAAATTTGGCATAGTATAGAATATAGTCTAAAATAACACATAGGCTACACTAATTAAGTTTTTTTATATATCCACGCTGACGGAGTCGCGGGCGACAGCTAGTAATTTAATAAAATACGTGAAACTTATTGTGAATTTACGAAGTACTAAGTTAAATGTGTTTATATTTATATTTTATTCGCACACGTTTCTAAGTTTATAAAAAATGTAAACCACGTATATTAATTTATTTCCTCCGGCGCACGTAAATTGAAATCATACCGGAAGACTAATTGGACAAGGCTCGATCCACACTTGACCGGATTTTTTAATCAATTAGAGAGACGAAGATATAATATATGATATGGGCTCACTTTAAAATTATTTTGCGGTTTGCAGCTTTCGGTGGGCAAGTTTACATAGTGAAGAAAATATGTATTTAATTTACATTATTTCCAAATTGTTATATATATATAGTTAAGCTATTTTTTATTAAAAACAATCTACAATTTTTTTTTTGGACTCGTAGAGAAAAATATCTCATCATGAGGAACTTCTATGTCAAAGAAGTAACACTTCATATCGTTGTCAAAGTTCAAAGAGAATAAAAGCGATGATAGTATGTTTTCATAGAAATATTACTACAGTGGAAACGCAAAAGGATCGAGTTCGACAACCCTAGGTTGGATTAAGACGGTGTCTGGCTGTAGACGATTGCCGGAAAGCTTTCCTCCAAATTGTTAATTATGAGCAGACTGATGAGTTTCTTTTGTTTATGGTAGCCTGGTCCCTGCAGACACCGGCTAAGACGGCTAAGTAATAAATAACATAATTACTATTTCATTGGTTTAATAATGAAAGTTATATGGAATTAAAGCTTTAAACCTAAGTTTTTATTCAAAATAACCTATATAATTAATACAAATAACTTAATTATTACAGAATATAAGAGTCACAAATCAATCGAATAATAATTTTTGATAATAGTCATTTTTAAAAACTTAAGTTTCTTAGTAGACAACTTAGCCGATTTTATGTTTAACACAGACGTAGAGACCCCTCTCTATGTTAAGATTAACGTAACATAAATTTTATGTTATATTGGTATTATTACGTGGTAAATGTTGAAATGAAATTGTTAGATTACGCGATCTCAATATTTTCTACTCTTTAACGTTGAAGCGATATTGAATGGTAAACATTTGTACATCCAAATTTAACTGCCCGCCTAACCTTTGTGTGAACGTTGTGCAAATTGACCATTTATTTAAAGCCATAAATATACAAGAGTATTTCTGTACTCGTATTTCTAGTATTCATTGTGTGGTTAAAGACAAGGTTGCAAATGTTCTTTATAAGTCAGGATTTGTTCGTTGATTCCGTAATTCTGTTTACATCTATGTAAGAAGTCTTGATAAAAATGTTTGGAATTTGTATGTTTATTTATTACATTTAGGACAACAATAAAATAGTAATCAGCTCACTATACGTCCCCAATGAGTCTCAGAACCTAAGTTAGGGGTTGGATGACTTCACACGTATATTTGAATTTCTTCGAAGATATGTGTAGGTTGCATCGCGATGTTTTCCATCACTGTAAGAACGTCGGATAAATGTACATATGTAAATCGAAAAACATATTGATACATAGCGGAATTCAAACCCAGAACCTATAGATTACAAGTCAAGTGCATTGACCCCTGAGCCATCAACACTCTTGATAGGGATATGAGTACAACTTACGCCAGTAAACCAGTGGAATGGGTATAGTTTACAGTTTTCTATTTGGCGCGGTTCTGGTACAAAGATCAGCCTCTTCCACATGAATACTACGCTCGTATAATAAGAATGAAAATAATCGTATCTTTTATATCTACATTAAAGTATACGTATGTTTTCCGCACACTCGCAGTAAAATAAAATGAGTAACTGCCTACGCGGTATCGCCCACATCACTTCAATCTAGTACACATTGAAGTAAAGTGGGCGATATAGTGAAATGTGAAACCTTTTTTGTTAATAAGAAAATGCGTATGTAAATTGCGTCGAAAAAAATGCGTCGTAAGTTGCAATTTAAAATGTAATGTTTGTTTATAATCTTACTAATATTATAAATGCAAAAGTTCATATGATGGATGTTTGTTAGAAGGTATCTCCTAAACGGCTTAACTGATATCGACGAAACTTTGCATAAGTGTAGAGCAAAGTCTGGAAGAACTCATAGGCTATAAAGTTTTTTTTAACTACGCGAGGATGGAGTTGCGTGCGACAGTTAGTAGATAATAAATAGCATAAGAAAGTTTAAGCATACATAATTCCTATATTTCGTGCAAGTTCTGCTGTTACCAAATGTAAGTGTTGGATTGAAAATAACAACGAGGATAGAGTTATGTGCACTGCAACTGTACGAAATCACGTCGATGACTAAGTAAAGATATTTTATAAAAATTACATGATTAAGTATATTTCTACCTTCTATTATGAGTCCTTGGATAACTCCTACGTGATTCACATATTATATGAGTTAATACAGGACACCCTGTGCATAAATTAATAAGTTATATGTATAATGCAAAATGCTGCATTAATTGACCTTAATGATTCATTCAACTTTTGATGACGCTATATTTTGACATTCCTCGAAATGAGAAATCAACTCTGATTTCGTTTAGTACTCGCATATTTCTTATTAATTATATTTCTTTATATTATGTATTTAACTGTCTGTATGTTAGATTAAATGTTAATCTTTTTAAGGACATATCCAAAAAATTAATCGACATCGTAGGGGACCGAAGAGCTGGCAGCTACCTCGGGCAAAGAATTAGTTTAGCTATCCAAAGGGGGAACTCTGCCAGTATCTTCGGAACCTTGCCTAAAGGGACTTCCTTTAATATTACACTTCTGGCGTCAAGGTATTCGAGCTCTACCAGGAAGATGGGAAAAAGTTGTGTCTAGCGATGGGCAATACTTTGTATGATTCATTCATAATAATAAAGTTATATTTTTTTTTATCGAAAAAAAAGCGAGAACTTAGTTGCACACCTAATAATATATTTTTTAGTAAATTATTAGTTTTTAATATTTTATTTGATAAAATAATTTTTCATGTACAATATTCTAGTATACTATAATAATAAACTATCACATTGATTAAATGTAAAATATATTTAAGAAAATATTATCGTTTCGTTAATTACCGAGTCCCATAGCGTTGTAAAAGGTTGCTGCGAAACACTTAAATAAATACAAATTAAACGGTTTGTAACGTACAGTCTTAATTAAACTGTAAATTGGACGTTATAATTGTTCTCGAGATCCATTGAGATGTTTTTTAATTATTTTTTTCGATGCTTGTCTTTTTGTCACTAATTGACGTAATAAAGTAACACGATCAATTGTTTGTGTTAAACGTGCTAAAAGGTTAAAAAGCATTTTATACTAGCTGTCACTTATTTAGTAGCCTATGTCTTAAAAGCTATGTTCTACATCTATGCCAAATTATAACGAGATCTATGCAGCCGTACTAGAGATGCGTACCATCCAAACATTCGCATTTATAATAGTAAGAAGTAAAGTTTAACCCATTTTTTTTTACTAGAATAAAATAGATATGTGTTTTGGCATTAGTAAGTTAAGTCCAACTTTAACTGATTATCCTTAATGAGGCGATGATACTCGTACTAGAGGATTGATTTGAAGGCAATTTTAGAAAAAGTTTCATAAAATAGTTCATATAAAGATGAGTAAATAAATAGTGAATGTTGGTAAATAAACAGAATTCCCATAAACGCACTAGTAAATGTTGTAATATTAGTGACGCATCAGTTATGTTTAATAGTATTATTGAATGAATGAAAACAATTGAATCATCCATCAAGCAGTTTATTAAAACTCGTTACAGTAATTACTCGCGTGGTCGGATCGCAACGTGTCGTGTTGCGGTACTAAAATCTTTTTAAGACGAAGAGTTCGTAATTTTACGATTTAAAGATAATTACAAGCATTTTGGTATTAAGAAAGGTTACTTAAACAGTTCTTAAATTATACAGTATAATGTGGTATTGAAAAAATTATAATTAAGTTGATTTTGTTGCAAATAATTAAATTTTGTTTGGAAATGGCAAGCTGATTAGTAGTTTTATTTATAATCTTACTATGAAAGGTAAACTTAAACTTTAGTATAACTTAAAATAAAACTTACCTCGATTACTTTCCATCGCTTATCACGTTTTCTTTTGTTTTTAATAAAATAACCCGTGACACTTTTTATTTAAATATTACGTTCTTTTTTTAAATATATGTGGTTTTCTAAAAATAATAACACGTGTGATCTCGTTCAAAGTTGTCGCGCTACTGAAGTCATTTTTTATTAAGATCCTTGCAGACCTTTGGTATGTTAATTAAGCTTTTACGAAAAGGTCTTTCAAATATAATATAAACCTAAGTAGGTTTGAAAATGTTGAATATTTACTATATTTTTCGAAATATTAACGTATTTAGAAATATTGAATTTTATTAACCTATTTTCTTCAAAGATACGTTTAAGGAAAAATGTTTGAATTACGCTAAGTAGTACTTGTTGACTCGTTAAACAATATCGACTAAAAGATGACTTTCTAGCTACTAACCTTTGTTAAGAAGCAATCAGAGTAGATACGGAAGACAGCAAGAAACATTATAAAGTCCTAATCTCTACCCTCCTATCCCTCTACTCTATACTTCTACTTCATGCGGATATTCCTAAGACCATCCTACAATATATTATATTTGATCGATCTATGCTCTACTATACTCTTGTTCTTGACTCTACTATTATGGTCGTGTATTTAGAACGACTTTCAGTCGATCAAAGCTATTGACTACGGGTCGAGAATTACAATCTAAAGAATATTAATAAACAAGCTAATCAGTTTAATAATTCACAGACTGTACTGTCACTTGTGAGGTTCTATGTCACCGATCACATTGTATCTGAATGTTTCGAACCCACATCAAAGATAGGTTGTGTTAAAACAAACATGAATTGAACTTATATAAAATTAACAGGTGCTACATTCGCCACAGAAGTGTGTTATATTTTAATGAAAAAATAAACTAATCAAGCAAAGCGAATTCAAATACTTGGTGTAATGTAATTAGAGTACTCACACTTCAACGCGATTGTTTTTCCGGAATATTTCCCGCGTAACACGTCACGTCCGTCGGAAACGGAAATTAAGAGCACGTGCACCCCCGGCGAGGACTGGCACCCGACTGAAAATCTAAAATATGTCGTAGCTGGCTGCGTTGTTTACTACAGGGTAAGGTCACGTTTAACACGAATAAATAGTTGAAAAAAAAATTTCCTAAGTACGTAATTTCGTATCACATTAAGGGTTGAATTTAGTTAAAATATTTATTTAAGCCACTTACGTTAGAGTAGAGAAATTTGAATTAAATATTTTTAAGTTGGCAACTCTATTCATTTGCGGTTTACAACTATTACTATGATCAGTGTCCTAAAACTGAGTTGCAGGATTTATTTTGATACGACTGTAAAATGATGCATTAATGAACTTTCTTAAGCGTAAAGTAGGCTTACATATTATATATACTGTAGGAAACAAGTCGATAACAAAAGGACCTAAAACATACCACGTCGATGTTTAATTAATTTGTTACGTCAAAAATAGTAGTAAAACCACAAACAGTGGTGATGACGTAAATTGGCTCGAAAGTAAAACGGATTTTTCCTAACATCCGCTATTTTGTGGTCAACGGAAGAATGACTTTCAAAACAATAAAAACTATCTCTAGAAGCGATTAAACATAAAACAACTGATAGGAGTTAAACAAAAAACACTATTTAAACAATATTAGTTAGTTAAATAATTTCGAATAGTTGCATTAAGGGATATTTTACCTGTATATACCAATGTATTTTCCACTGATGAGTGGGCCTAGCACGAATATTTGTGACAATACCCATCGTATCGTCAACGACAAAATTTGTATTCAAATTTGTGCCGTGCCTCTATCGGAAGTATAGTGCAAAAATCATACTAATTTTGACATAATTGATGATGACGATACGAAAACGACTGTCACATATATTCGTGCTAGGCCCCCTGTTGAAAGCTAACTAAGTATGTGAATGTAAATTTGCCGCGAGTGTTTTGTCTCGATACAGAGTAGTGACTCACGATAGTCCCTTACTAATGGAAAATTCCTTCTAATATAGAATAAAACAGGATATAAGGAATAAGTAATAGAGTCAGCGACATCTATCTTTAGAAATGCTAAATTATGTAAGTATTAAGTCATGTCCGTACTTCCTTTGTCTAATAACATCTAGAAAACTGCGAAGGGAATGTATACGTCATATTTAAATCCATTTTACTATGCCTTATGTCACATTAGCTTTTACATATAAACTTTACGAGAGCACTTGAATAAATGTTTATTACCTTTCGCTACTTTTCGCATAAAAAAGGGCACGACATAATTTAGAATTGTATTCAGTACAGCCGAAACAATCCGTGCCCTTTGCATTGACATTTGCACAACGACCTACTTACAAACTGTTTACGTAATTCACATAGCGCTAAACACCGCTGTGACACAACTAATTATAATAATTAAAATAGGATGTGCAGACTTAAAAATTAAATTAGACATGAGCTTTATCGTAATATTTGTAGAGTGGACAACCCAATACAATTATCCCTTTGATTAAAGTCAAGTCCCTGTTGAAATTTCCCAAGTCTTATGGTGATTTATATAATCCAGAAATACTATAAATATAATGTAAGTTATCTGGTAAATTTAAGTAATATTTGGAATAAGTTTTCACTGCAGAAAAACCGATATAAAACATATTATTAGCATTAATTATTATAAGCAATAGATTAAATTGATTATTTTCTCCAACAGATTATATTAATTTTAATTGATCTGGAAACGCGTGCTTATTAAGATGTATTGATTAATTAGATAAATCTGTTCTATTCTTATTCAAACAACGTCTACAAATAGTCACGTAATTCCTCTACATTTGGATGTAGCGTGAGTTGTAAGTTTATTGCATTTGTATCGGATGCGTAGTTTAAAGATCGTAAAACTGCAGGTGTGTTAATTAAATAAAGAAGTACTTAATAGGGCTGTAACAAATTAAAATAATGAAACGTGCTGTACCATAAAAAATCTTTGTTTTTGTTGTTAAAATCTGGAGGATAAAACCTCTTTTATCTTCATACTCCTAGATCCTATTCTCAATAGAAGAGGTTAAATACTTTTATTAACAGAAAGATAGTTCGTATATCTGAACACGTAGACACTGCCCGATCCGGTAACTATAACGAAGTAACAGCCCGAGCCGAGGCTCCTGAGGGAGCCCTCCAGTCTTGTTACTCTTACACGAGGTTCAGGCTAAGCGTCATCTGCGATCAGCCACCTCAAGCCCGGTGACGCTGAAAATGCTTCTTCAAGGCAAACAGTGACTACTCAGTCACAACAAAAAATGACACTGTCTACATCACGGGATCACAACAAAGATGACTATATTTTTATTTCGAAACATATACCTTTTTTGTCTTTGTGAAATTTTGTGACAACCCTAAACGGAGTCGTAAAAGAATGTACATGTCATAAATATAAATAGCGGGCGGAGTTCCGTAGTGGCTTGTACCTGCCTTGTAATTGGTTAATCGATGATAAGGATCCTTAACGACCCATTGTCAGTATTATAATCTCTTTGTTTTATTATATATTAAATGCTTTAATAGAATATTGATGCGATATCAATTCTTCATCTCGGTGGAATGTCTCGTTTGATTTACAGCTCATTAACCGCTTAAGAATACTCGATAGATGAAGGTAGAGGGACAGAGGTGAAGCTTCGAGTTTTTATTGTTAGTTTTACACCATTTTAAAATAGCGCTTGAATTATATTTTAGTAGTTAATCCCTTTGGTTCGTACTCAATTGAATTAATCATGCAATAAGTCGCCTGTGACTTCGTCCGCACAATTAAAAACTTAATTAGTAGTCTATGTGGTCTTCCAGACTATGTTCTATATATGTCAAATTTCATAAAGATCCGTACAGCTGTTCTGGAGATACTTTCAAACAAACATCCGTTCATCTAAACATTCGCATTTATAATATTAGTAAGATCGTATTATTTAAAAATCTCATTTTAAAAAGAAGTTACACAATCAGGAAGTATTTATTATACATTAAGTCGCACGTGCTACTATTAATATGATCAAGAAATGCTTCCGAAATCCTTTTTCGCAAGCAACATATTTTATAATCTCGCTATGTATTTTGTATGAGAAACACTGACTTGTAATTAGTATGCGAGATGCGTGCAGTTCAGCCGACCCCATACACTTGGATTATAAAGACTGCGTCCCAAGGGAATACTAATAGAAGATATAAAATTAACTATTTTTATACCATGGCAAACTAATGGAGAATTTTCATCTTATATCTTTAAATGAGCAATTCTTGTATATTTATATAATTGGAATCTCGGAATCGGCTCCAACGATTTTCATAAAATTTAGTATATAGGGGGTTTCGGGGGCGATGAATCGATCTAGCTAGGAATCATTTTTAGAAAATGTCATTTTATTCGTGTTTTATCGATAATCAACTTAAATATAAACTTAACTTTTTCTATCGGTAAGATCGAAAAATATTATTCATATTTCATCATTTTATTAGTTATTCGTACTTAAATATAATTTCTAAAAAAACACAATTAAAAAAAAACACCGAGCAAAGCTCGGTCATCCAGGCTTTTTATGATTAAAGAGTTCAAAAAAATTTTGTTGGTACAAAATTAATCTTTAGTGACAATTAATATATAATTTTTGTTGATTAAACTTGATCTGATAGTTGAAAAGCAATTTGACAATAGTAAGTAAAAATATATTTTATAACAGAAATAAGAGAACACATCAAACGATTTTATGATCGAATAAAAATCTATCATTGAAGTATTGTTTGCAATTGACCCAAACAAATTGAACAAACAAACACTTTGATCACATGACATAGATTTTATATCGTAGAGTTCACGTCACACGACCTATTGACATCCGATAAGCTTATATTATTTTGCATTCACATATCTGTTGATGTTTTTCATCTTTGATTGTATATGTTTGGATCCGGTTGACATTTTTCCATCAGTGTCTCTAGCGGTACTGGTACAGGATAGCATCCCATGGGAAGTGGTCTTGGCACGTCCACTGGGTTATGCTTTTTGCTTCCACAGTTCATTGAGAAAAACAACGGCCAAGCTCGATCGTGTCAGCGCAATATCGTGTTTCTAGTTAAGAGTTTAGCGAATGAATCTGGAAGAATGTCTATCATAGAATAATAAATACTATGATCCCACTCCCTTCTGTTTTTATGATACTAATAACGTCACATGGGCGTACTTGTATGTTGTACAAAAAGTTCACGTATTTATTATTATTAATTCAGTTATTTGCAGCAAATATATATCGCTGTTATTAGTTTGATGCGAACTCTGTAATTAAGAGCAGCCTAAGCAGTGCTGCATAATTAACCATCTCATAATTATTACTTTTCGGGAATAAACCATTTTCCTTCGTTTCGCTGTAAAATCTAAGCTTACCGAAGAATTATATTCATCTCGGTTGATACCAACTTTTTTTTACCTTATTCTGAAGGCAAAATTAAATAATCAAACTTTGTTCTTACAAATCAAGTTTTTTTAAGGTTTCAAAGGCAAAACTTTTTCAGGGATTGTGAAAAAAATTGTAACATCGAGTCCCGACGCTCTGGGATGTTAAGCTTGCATAATTCAGAGTCTTGAAAATTTGATGCTGGTCACGTTCTCGTACGATTCATTTCCTTTAAATTTCAATACATCTCTCAGTCAAGTTTCACATTGAATAAATAACTACTGGAGACGTAGACAAGTAGTATAATATATTTTCCACGAGCACAGATTTGTGAGAAATAAAATTTGCTTGTATTTTTTCAAAAGGTGAATAAAGATAAAATTTGTTTTAATAAAAATATATTCTGATTTATTTTCGACTAATTTAATAAACATCATAGTCATTTTGTTTTACATTTAAATGTCGTATTTTAAATATAAATTGTATAATATTAAAACTTATTATATTTAATTTATTAACTACTTTTTGGTTTTACATACATAATATTTTTTATTATTTCTTATATTAAATCATATATAGATAAGTATATAATATAATTACAATAATACCTAATACAAATGATTATGAAATTATATAACATTTTATTTACATATACTCGTACCAATCTAATTAATAAAAGTGTTTATTTTTTAGTCTTTAAATAAATTAAGTTCCTATCTATCTGTGTTCAATGTTTCGAATATGTGTTTGTACCAAAAGCCAACTGTCTTGCCCCAAGCGCCGAGTGTAGAGTCGTCTAGTTTCAGTACTTCAATGAACATCTTCACAATAACTTCTTTTAAGTCCTGTAGAGAAAATGAAACCATTAAATTGATATAGAATAATAGTAGTCGATTATATAACCTTGCTTTTATTTAAACTTTTCTTTCTAACCAATTTACTATTAAAATTAGGTTAGAATGTAAATAGCCAGCTGTCGCCCGCGACTCCATCATTATCAACAGAATTAAAAAAAATAATAATAAGTAGCATACGTGTTCTTCTATACTATGTTTTACAACTATACTAAATGTCAGTGAGATCCGTTTAGTTGTTCCGGAGATACCTTGAAACAAACATCTATCCATCCATCCAAACATTCGCATTTATAACAAGTAAGATAATTCACCTCAGGTTTTCTCGATAAAGCATAGGCTTGTCAAAATTATAGAGATATAAAATCGTTTGTAGTGCAGTAGCAATAAAATTGTTATTCTTTATATGCATAGAGTTAAATAGTGGTAGAGTCCGCAGCTGTTTTTACGATTGGCACATTTGACCGATATAATAGAAAGACCATAGAAAATACAGGCGTGTAGATGCATTTTGCCATTTCGTTTAATCATCCATATTAAAAAAAAAGCAATCTTACATGAAAATGTTGTTCTTGAATTTTCCTCCTTTTATGTGACTCTCCGATTTTATTCATCATAACTGCGACAACTTCGGGCTGGTTGAGGTTAGTTACCGCTTGGTTTAATGCCGCCATCAAATTGATAACGTGAGCCTTGAATTGGAAATTATCCGAATATTCTTCCTCTGATAGCTTTGCTATCATTTTGAAGAAATCTTTGGCGTCTGGGTAAGCGCGGAAAAATCTAAACAATATTAAACGATTTTTTTTAATATCAATTAAGTTATTAATTAATCGTTCTATAGTTAACTTACTTTATATATAATTTAATTAAGTTACTTTGGTAGAGACTATTAATTTATTAATCAAGTTAATTAGTTTTTGATATTATATATAAAATTACATAATTTTCTAAAGAGTAAAACATAAACATAAAATCATATAAATGGCAGAATAGTCTATGAAAGCCAGAAAGTTTGTTTAAAAATATAATCACATTTATTTTTATGTGCCATAGAAATGTCATTCACAATGGAGCCAGATTGAATTCGGTTGTTTGTATACTCGTACAATATGACTTTTATCTGTTCATTGAATTGAACGCAGTAGTTTTGAAAGAGTAGACTGTAAATGTAATGGTACAATGATCTTATATTATCGGCCAATAGAAGTTGAGAATTAAAGATCGAAAAAAAGTGTCTCGATACGTCGAATACCGTTTTACCGCCTATTGCCTTTACAAATATGGGTGTATTGTAGCTAGAAAAATGTAAAACAAACATTTATCTACAGATAAACTTTACAAATATTACTTAGCACGTTATAATCAGCGAAGTTATTGAGAGAAAAGATTTTAAAACAACCTTTTGAGCAGCTCAGTGCCGGTAGCCACGGAGTTTTTGTTAACGGGCGCCCAGGACTTCTGCACGGCGTGTACCTCTCTCCTCGTCAGACCGGATACAGGGTTTACTTCTTCGGGATCACCTCCCCACCATAGGTAGCTCAACCAACCCCCCATTGTGACTGTGGGACAAATGGATGGAGACAATATTAGGAATATTTGTTATTTTTATCCAACTGATTTAAAGAGTAATCTTATTCGCGCGTTATGTCCATGGCTCCTACGTAAAGTATCGTAAGTCCAGAATATCAAGTTTAGAATTAACATACAAACTCACATACTATGTGTGAAGCAAGCGCTCTACAAGCGCCAGTAGAGCGCTTGCTTCACACATAGTATGTGAGTTTATATTAATTCTATAGCCATCGTCTGTAGCTTAAAAACATAAACCGATTTTGACGGATTAGGTGTCATTCGGGTCGTCTTTCCATGAGTGTCAGACTAACTTTTTGATTTTAAATCAATAAAAAGTGATGTTTTAATGAACATCATCATCATCAGCTCACCATACGTCCCCACGTACTCTAAGTTAGGTGTGACTAGGCCATCAACCACGCTAGCCCAGTGCGGGTTGGTTGACTTCACACATATCTTTGAACCTCTTCTCAGATATGTCAAGATGCTTTCCTCCATCGTAAGAAAGGTTTTTTAATTATATAACGAAAATAAAATATTACCTCGTCAAGTTGTACTGTGCATTTTTGCTATGTTTATATTTATTAGACTTCCTTATCTCGAATTAACGGTAAATAACGATAGTTTTATTAGCAACGTCATGTTAGGTTTAATCGACATGTTTTTACGACGATAACCTATTGAAGCTAGAGTTCAATTACTTAGTGTAAAGAATGTTTTTGTTATTGTTCACTAGCAGTCACCCGCGACTCCGTCCACGCAATTAAAAAAAACTTCATAAGAAGCCTATGTATTTCATCAGACTATGTTCTATACTCATCATCAGCTCGCTATACGTCCCCACCAAGGGGCTCGGAGCCTACCTTAAGTTAAGGGTGATTAGGTCATAGCCACCCACTAAATCTCTCTGTTCCTCCAACGCATCGGGACGGGACCACGGGCACGCTTTCGCTCTTATCCGCGGCCCCGTCTGCGCCAGCTGCCGAGGCAGCTGCCTCTCGGGATTAGGTCATAGCCAACCACGCTGCCCAAATGCGGGTTGATTGACTTTACTCATATCTTTAAATTTCGTGTCAGATATGTGCAGGTTGCATCACGATGTTTTCCTTCACCTAAGAACGTCGAATAAATGTACATATGTAAATCGGAAATCGAAAAACACATTGGTACATGGTGGGATTTGAACCCACGATCTGCAGATTGCAAGTCAAGTGCTTGACCCCTGAGCTACCAACGCTCTTATGTTCTATGTTGTTCTATATGCATGCTAAATAAGAAATACCTTCATACATCCATCTATTTATATTATTAGTACAGTTTCCCTTGTTTAGTTCGACGTTCGTGAACATTGTTCGTTGTTCGGTTGTTCGTTTATGATTAAAATATTTGAAAGAAAATGCTCGTAATGTCTGCTCTATACCTTATATTATATTTGAATCTCTTTGTTTAAACTTGCTTGTGATTAGATAATGGTCTCAAACAATTTTTTACACTTTTTAATCATTCTTACCGTGCGATTCTGAGACCGATAATCCCGTTTTAAACATATCGTTATCCCCGTTTTGTCAAAGATAATAGGCATGACATTATGTTTTGTTTAGTGGTTTAGAATATTAAATGAGGCGTACAAAATTTTTAATAATTTTTATTATGTCAAGACAATTGTAAACACATATTAAATAAGTACATAATCAAACATACGCACTTATATGTTCAATCATGAACCGGATGTCAATTAGATCAAATATTATTTACTAAGATGAAAAGCAGTTTTATATTTGTATTGCTCATTTACATGGACTATCGAAGATTCTTTGACTATTTATTATTCCCTAGCTATTTATAGAATAATTAGAAGCATAAATAAAGACTTTATTTTAGTTTAAAATGTGACTGTAGTAATTATTTTTAATCTGTTAAAACTTTTTTATTCATATTTTTAAACATGTAGGCAAACAGCTGGCCATTTATAAGTGATCTGGGATACATGGTCAAATGAAACAAAAGAGATTTTTTTTTAAAATCGTAACTCGTTTCTTAAATATTAAGTCCTACTCACATCAATGAACTAAAACAGGCTGATGGTGATGAATATTTGGTGATGATGAGTATTTTTCGCTGTACCAAAGTTATTGAGTGCCGTCGCATAAATGATAATAATCTCAATTCCTATGTAGGGTGAACAATCAAGTTAATGTCTTGTAACCATTTGAATTGTTGTATGAAAACTTTTAAATTTCGAAACGGAATCATAATGAGAGGCTTTATATTGCAATATCAATGGCTAGAACTTGTTTTTTTTAAAAAAAAAACTAAAAATATAAAGGTCAAGATAAAAATAAATTTGTTTCGTATTTTATTGCAAAGATAATTGATTTATTTAACTGACGATTAACAAAAAATAGCTACATATAAAATTCCCCTGGTTTCGTGCCAATTTGACGATTACAAAGCATTTGTAATGTTAGTAGGAAACAAAAAATGTCGACACTGATTGGAAACTAGTGAGGATATATTGAAGTTCGTATTTAAATAAATATTTTAATATACGGTTAGATGATATAAAATGATTATATAATAATAAGGACAAAAAGTTAAATTGTAAAATGATAAAACAAAAATAATGAATGAAAATATTGAAACGGTAAATAAATGCTTAAAAGGTATTAAAAACAGTCGTTTTAATTAAGTCTAATTAATAATAAAAAAAAATACCAACCTAGAAATTATAAATTCCAAAAATTCGACGCTCCTACGTAATTAAAAAAAAAATTGTTCCAAATACGAAAAAAAATCAAATATCGATACTTTTTAATCACATGAAATAAAAAAAAAAAGAAGACACTGGCTGGTAAAAATTAAAAAAAAAATCTGTAGAGCACGCGCGCCACGATTCGACAGAAGTGTCGTACTGAGATGTGAGAATGTTTTCAGAATGTTAACTTCCAATCCGTTTTCGACCACTACGTTTCCCTCTATAATAACAATGATATTGCATGTAATTTTAAATATACAAAAACCATAAGTAAGCTCTGAATTATTTAGTTTTTGAACGAACACAGTAATGTTGGGATGACATCTGCACAACTTGTTAAACCGGCTCAAAGAACTTTCTATTAACCATTTACACTGTCGAAACATCTGGTTCAAAAACGTTGTTATCTCTATTTCTTTTATAAACATGAAAGGGATGTCAATATGTTATATGCAGATCTATAAGCAGTGGTAACATATCCGTAAGCATATTAATTTTGAAGATTATCTTAAAAATAAACTATGTTAAAGACGCTTACCGGACGAAAGCCCGAGTCAATTTTTCATTCTAACTAGAATATAATGCGGTACCAATTGACATGCTTTGGTATCACAATACAAGACGCCTGTAATATGAAGTTAAATAAAATAGACAATTTCTATATTCTTTAAACATCTGCAACTTTGAACAATGATCGATTAAAAACTACATTAACGTACGCTCAAATTTTCATCTCTCCTTTCCTATGGCTATAACATGTATTAGTCAGATGTCAGTCTGTATATCGGTGGAGGGCCTGGAAAAACATCGTTTTCTCGCCGCTATTTAACTCCTTTAATAATCAATTAAGGACTTAAGGGCGGCACTTAAATAAATTAAGCGGTAATTTAAACATATTTAGATATCCATCGATATATTTGAATATTAATTTATAAAGTGTTGGTGTTAGTACATTGCTTTACAATTATAATTTGTGTATAATTTGTATTTTATGTTTAATTTTCAGCAACAATATTAACGCAACTGTTGTTTAGAGCTTTGTTAAAATCTATTTTTGAATTCGAAAATAGTACTAGACGGAAAATGGTATTAGGTTACAACAATCGCAGCTGGAAATAATATATTGTATTGGTGGAATAGGTACTTTTTTAAATAAACTGACCGTACGGCAGTCTTGCTCAATAAGCTCTGTCCGTCAGAGTACGTCAGAAATAATTTCCTGTCTCATATGAACACTAATATATATAATAATGAGAACAACAAAAATAGGCTAACGTGTATTGTTTTTGCGCACGCAGCGTGAGAATAATTTAAGTATTAAAAATGACATCAATTATTTTTAAATCTTAGTAAACAATGTATTATGATTAACATGTTTAATATGATTTTAATTTTTATAAATGAAATATGTGTTAGAAAAGGAAACGGATTATTAGATAAATTCAATAATTAAAAAGATGATAGGTTCTCTATCTTAGGGTCAGCTGTAAAAGCACTGTGTTAGAGTTAAGTTCACTTTTAATACGACCCTTTGCTCCTTTGTATTTCTTACGTTATGTTTTTTGTTATTTTGTGTAAAAAGTTTAAATAATTAAATAAATAAACTATCAATGTCACCTTTTTATGTTTTCTCTAAGTATTTCAAATTTTAAAACTATCCAAATCTGTCAAAGTGACATATTTACCTGTCAGCTGTCACCACAGAACAAAACATTTTGAAAACGGAACACGTTTTATTCGCCTATTTGTTGGTAATTTATTTTGTAAAAATACAAAAATGGTGAATGTTAGCGAGTCAGCTATCAAAAATATTGGAAAGGTGTTAAACGACCCTTCAAGACCGATGAAGGAGCGTTTTAGAGCACTTTTCAGTTTGCGAAACTTGGGCGGCGAAACCTCGATAGAATGTATTAGTGAGTGTTTCCAAGATGAATCAGTTTTGCTAAAACACGAGCTAGCATATTGTTTAGGTCAAATGCAAGATAAAAGAGCAATTCCGGTGTTAAGAAAAGTGTTAGAAGATACAGAACAAGACCCCATAGTACGCCATGAAGCCGGTATGTATTTTTATCATTTTTAAGTCCTCACGTACATGATAACATTGATAAGAACGTAGAGAATTTTAGTCTACTAGAAGCCAAGCCCTATACTATGTAAAGATTATATCCATAGTGTATGATTCACAATTCAATTAATTTAATGTTGAATTCCAAATACTTAAGAATTTGAATCTTTTAATATTCATATCTATGTTCCAGGTGAGGCACTGGGTGCTATTGGTGATCCAAATCTAAGAGAGATTCTAGAGAAATATCAACATGATCAAGCTATTGAGGTTGCTGAAACATGTCAAATTGCTTTGCAAAGGTTAAATTGGATTTCAAATGAAAGTGGAAATGATGTTAATTTATCAAAGAGTCTGTATAGCTCAGTGGATCCAGCTCCACCAAGTACTGAATCAGATGTTGATTGCTTAAAGAAAACTCTTATGGATGAAAGTAAATCTTTATTTGAAAGATACCGAGCGATGTTCAGTTTAAGAAATTTGGGTACAACGGAGAGTATCAGTGCTTTGGGTGAAGGTAATTGATTTGATGTGATAATGTATGTCATTGTGTCATAAGTTTTAATGTCTCATCCATTAAAACATACCTGATAAAAGATCTCTAAGTATCCAACATATTTTGTGTCTTTTACCTGTGTTATATGTATTTCCATCACCAAAACATGTGCACAAAAATGTATGGATATATCTTTTTATTACTGCACATTATCTATCTTCTTGCTGATATTATAAATGCAAATGTTTGGATGGATGGATGGACATTTGTTAGAAGATATCTCCAGAATGTCTGTATGGATCTTGCTGAAATTTGGCAGAGATGTAGAACATAGTCTGGAAGAACACATAGGCTACAAATTAAGTGTTTTGAGTTCCATGCGGACAAAGTCGACAGCTAGTTCTAATATAAATGTTTTGATTTCAGGTCTTAAAGCAAGTAGTGCATTATTCCGTCATGAAGTGGCATTTGTGTTTGGTCAGATGCAAGATGAGCGCAGTGTGCCGTACTTGAAGCAGACATTAGAGGACACCAATGAGCATGAGATGGTCAGACATGAGGCAGCTGAAGCTCTTGGCTCTATAGCCACTGATGAATGCACTGAAGTTTTAAAGCGGTTAGTATTTTGATGCCCTTTTTAGTTTTATGCAAAAATTAGATGATGTCTAAAAGAACTTATTAATTAATATAAATTGTTGCTACAGTTTACTTGTACAAAGTCACACATTGTTGGACTTTAATCAAAATATGTTGTTTTTTCTAAAACAATTTTTTGAAGATTGCCAATGGACTTGTACAGCGCCTCTATGAGGCTGAAAAGTAACTAAAAAATTTGTTAGCAAAAACTTCATTTCCATAAATTTTCTAATGGTCACATGTTTATTTGTAATTTATTTGAACAATAGCTGTCGCCTGCGACTCCATCCGCGCGTAATTAAAAAATTTCAGCCGTTCTGGAGATACCTTCAAACAAACATCCATCCACCCATCCAAACATTCTCATTTATAATATTAGTAAGATTTAGTTGTGGCAAGTTTTGATGTTTTCTGTGCCTAAACATGTTTTATGAAGTGCGCGTAATATGTTTTATTTTTAAATTTAATAATTATAAATGTAAATTCGTTTTCAGGTTCCTAAATGATCCAAGACGTGTTGTTAGAGAGAGTTGCGAGGTGGCGCTAGATATGTCTGAATATGAGAACAGTCCGGAATTCCAGTATGCCAATACTTTACTAACGGTCAAGGCTTAAATATTATATGTATAATATTAAAAAAAATATTTAACTCTAAAAAAAAAACTTTTATAAAATTATATGATTGATAAGTTGCCAGTTGGCTATTCCAAAAATGTTTTTTTTTTAATTTAAAAGGTTTTTTATTTATTGAAATGATTAATGAGCTGATGGCCTAGTATAAATATTTTTGACTTCGTGACGTCATAGAAAAATATGTCAAAATTTGTATGACATTTCGTAGTGTGATTTATGTCCGTTAGGGGCGCTGTACGCATTTTTGTAGAAATTTTGTCGAAAATATTTTGAATGTCCAAACTAGGCCTTTAGTTTTTACACAAATTCTTTGGTCAACTATCAATTATAAATACGAAAGAGGTAATTTTTATTTTGTTTAAACAAAATTGTTTCAGTATTTTAAATAAATAATGCATACATTTTTGTTTTTTTTTCTTGTATTCCCATAAACAAATACTTGGGTTTTATTTATTTGTAGAATTGAATTTGCAATAAAAATGTTATTGTTTCATGAAATATAATAAAAAAGCGATTAAGAATTCCGTAGTATGTTATTGTTATTTCAACTGCCAAATAAAATGTAGATGAGAAAACTCAGTAATTTGTGAGAATGATTTTTTGGAAGACATTTTTTATTTTTATTTTCAGTATTATAGTTAATGGAGTTGTAAGTAACCTTTTTTAATTGAGTTTTTGAAGAATTATTATAAAGATTAAATCTATTAAATTTGCGTTTCCCACTATATATATTGTACAATCTGTTTGTCTGTTTTCACGTCAGAAACACAAGATCTTATAATTATTCTCTTGAAAATTACATAATTGATTTATTTTAGTTCTAAATTGTTGAAATGTTATTATAAAATTATTGGTATCCATATTACAAAATGTATTCTTAGGTAAGCGATTTCCTAGATGAAGAGAGAGGTACATTTTTTGGGTTAACACATGAAGTACCTATCAGTGTGACAACTCTGGAACTGATTGAGCAACTCCACGCGGCGGTGTGGTCCCACGCTCACGGCGACCGCAGAGTGCGGCGATACTTCGAATCCTATGGAACACCGTTCGTGGGACAAGGCAGAAGGAAACTATCCTAAAATATATTAGTACTACAAAAAATACCTATTGAAGAAAAAAAAAATTTTTTTTATAAGATAAAAAGATTTTGATAAATTTTTGACGAAAAAATGTGGAAATTAAAAAAATAGGAAGCGAATTAAAGCTAATAGATCACTTTTTTGTTTCGTATCTTATTTTTTTAATTGCATAATTGTTAACAAACTGAATGTCTCGTATCCGGCTTACAATAAAAGATGCGGGTTTTTGTTGTAAAAATTTGCATATGGTATGTTCATAATTTTCCAATGTCGAAACCAAAGCATATATCCGACTTATAACAACTCTAAAACAGAGAAATCGAAGCAAACCAATGTTACAAAAATAATTCAAAATTGTTCTATTTTCAACCAACTTTTTGATACGGTTTATTAAAAATTATTCAAGAACTATCAGATTTTAATAAATGTGACCATACGACACGCAGTACCAATCAAACAAGAAAATAATTATGAAAAGTGGACAAACAGGAGCGAAGTTACGAGGCAACAAAAAAAACACATCCTTCTTTAGTCGGTTAAAAACAAATAGTATTAAATTATTGAATAAATCATGAATAATAATTTAATAAAACAAATACGAGTAAAAAAATAAGTAAATTTTTAGTACGATTATACTAAAACTACTCTACACCCTGTATATATATTTATAATAGTCTAAAATATTAAAACACATTGGTATGAACAATCGGTTAAATTTAAATATTCTTCCATTCATAGCGTTTTAAATTCACGCCTTTAAAATGTAAATGTTCTTTAAAAACCGTTGTGAATATCTTTTTCACTTTAGTACTATAAAGATGGGATAAATGAGGCTTACCTTGTTTAAGACTTGGTTTATAGTATGATTTTATGTTGCTCATATTTTTTTATAATATCTAAGAGATTTTAAAAAGTATTTATGTAAAACCATGCCTAAATAACGATTTAATGCCAACTAACATTTGCCCATGACTCTGACCGCTTAGAATTAAAAAAAAAGTTAAGCAGTAGCCTAAGTATTCTTCCAGACTATGTTCTACATCTATGCCAAATTTCCGCGAGATTAATGCAGGTTCTGATAGTATCGAACATCCATACATACATCCAAAAGTTCTAATTAAGCAATTAATAACTATGTATTATATTAAGAAATAAGATTAAAATAGATAAAAATATGATTGTCATAAATTAGTTATTATTCTTACGGTGAAGGAAAACATCGTGATATGTGCAGGTTGTGCACATATCGGAGAAGAAATTCAAAGATATATGTGAAGTCAACCAACCCGCACTTGGCCAGCGTGGTTGACTATGGCCTAATCAACCTTAACTTAGGGTAGGCTCCGAGCCCCTCGGTGGGGACGTATAGTGAGCTGATGATGATGATGAGTTATTATTCGATAATTAAGTATCAAAATGTTATTAATATTTTTCTTATGTATATTTTCGTTATAAATTACCTTGTGATTTTATGGTAAAACTAGCTGTCGCCCGCGACTCCATCCGCGTGGATATATTATATAAAAAAACTTAATTAGCGTAGCCCACCCATCCATCCACATCACATCCATCTAAACATTCGCATTTATAGTATTAGTAAGTTAAATAAAAAGCAACTCTTCAAGGCATAAATTCGAAAAAAAACGAATAAATAGTATCCTATGTCCGTCTCCTGGCTGTAAGCTACCTCCTCACCAATTTTTTGCCATATCGGTAAAGCCGTTCTTAAGTTATAAATAGTGTAACTAACACGACTTTCTGTTATATAATATATATATATATATTTTATAAGATAAAATTACTAACTCTGGTATTAAAGTATGAAAAAGCTATTACGTTATTTCATTTTCTCAATCCATTATGTGATCTTGTATTGAACGTGTATGAATAAGACTTATTCAGCTTAGTTCTCAAGCTTTATAAAGCCTTTAAAATTGATTTCAATAACTTTTGTTGTATCACAGATAAAAGTCAACGTTCAAATCGGAAATTATTAATAACATGTTTATTAAATTCAATTTTACTTAAAACTAGCTGGCGCCCGGGATTCCGTCCGCGTGGCATGGAAATAAAACTTAATTAATAGTCTATGTGTACTCCCAGACTGTGTTCTACATCTATGCCAAATTTCAGCGAGATCCATACAGACGTTCCATCCATCTATCAATCCATCCATCCAAACATTCGCATTTACAATATTAGTAATATAAATCTTTTATTGTTTTAATTATTTTATGACATTTTTCTACAAAAGTCAAGGTTAATTTGGAAACAGAATAGCAAATATGAAGTGTAATGACAAAATGTTTAATATAATAGAAAAGTAAAATATTGCAGGCATGTTAGGTATCTTGACTTACTGCATGTGTTTATCTGTTAAACAAATATTTGTGTCTCATTACCTTGTCTGTTATCAGAGTTCATTTTTAACTTTAAAAATGCTTTGCCCATTTAACCAGTAACACAATGACAGTGCCTCTAAAGTGAATTTCTATTGTGTTTTCGTGTTTTTTAATTGCATTTGTTTTATTTTATTTTTTATATCTACGCCCGTTATAATGTACAGTCAAAGTGGCCAGTACGATCAATTTATTTTTATTCGTTATACGGTGGTTACAAAAGAGGTTCTAGTTATTTGATTATATTTTTAGCTGTACTCTCAAGGACAGCTGCATGAAACCAAATACTGGTGCTGCCTTCCAAGATATCCTTTCAACTTATCATTTTATGGTGGCGTCGACTTGCCTTATAACTGACCAATGGCAGCCTAGTGCAGATATCAAAGGTTAATATTAATTATTTATCACATTAAAAACACATAATATATATATGTAAATAAATAAAATTTTAGCTATCTCGGAAACCGATTAAAATTAGGGTTACAATTGTTTACTTTTTTAGTTTATTTATGTATGGAAGTAGGTCTTTCCAGTAAGAACAAGAATTTCCAAAAAAAAAAACCAAATTAAAAACAACTTTCGTTTTGTAATCAGTCTAACACGAATAAAGGTGTTACAATTAACAAATGCTAATGGTGTAATTTTAAATGCGATCAACGCATTACTTTTATCGGAAACGAAAACGGCACTTTTTAACTATTTGTTACTCGATAATAAATATATGAATAAGCGGACGATTTTTAAATTTGTCGGATTATACGACTTAATTTATACAGTTGATTTATATGCTATAGTTCTGGTAGGATAGTAATATTTTCTGGGTATGTCCGTACAATTGTAGCCACAAGATTATTAAGATGAAGGCGCATTGCTGTACACCTGGTTCACCGTCTCATAATCACCATTCCCTCGCCATCGCGCGCCCTCTACTCGTTAAAGAATAACATAACCTTTAGCCAATCGTTATCCCGATCCATCGGCGACGTCGGGGCGACGACGAGTGGATGCCACGGCGATCGCGAGCTGGGTTAGTGCCGGGTGCGCGAGGAATTGACGAGTTGGCATCAACCCTTACGCATCCTTACTACATTCTTTTGTTTTAGGTTTTGATACATACGATTTCATAGTAGTTGGAGCAGGTTCTGCTGGCTGTGTATTGGCCAATCGGTTAACTGAAATCACACAATGGAGAGTATTACTGATAGAAGCTGGTGGTGATCCGCCTATTGAATCTTATGTAAGTTTGAAGAATAATGTAGTTTTTGGGGTTTCTTTAAAAAAATGACAGCGCATAGTTTCTCTGGTTATATAAAACTAAAGTTACACTGATCACTTAGTTGTTTATCAGCTAATTATAGGTAATCCTATTGAAAGTATTTTTTTTTATAAGAGAAGGGAGCAAACGAGCAGCGGAAACACCAAGGTGTTCATCGATGCCCTCGGATATCTGCAATACCATAGGAATCGCAGATGCGTTTTCGGCCTTTGAGATGGTGATACCTTCGCTTCTTGAATGACCCTAAGTATTTTTCGTAAAACACTTGCTTCGAAAAATGCTTTCATGAATTATTACTTTTAGATACCACAATTCGATCAAACTTTACGAAAGACTCAATACGATTGGAACTACAAGACGGCGCCGACCGGAAGAATCAACCAAGCAAATGTCGGGGAAATAGTGCACTGGCCCAGGGGAAAGATGCTTGGAGGTAGCAGCGGTATTAATGGCATGATATACTTTGAAGGCCTACCTGATGATTACGAAAAGTGGCATAATCTTGGTAATCCTGAGTGGCGTCCAGACATTCTTCGTAAGTTTTTCAAAAAGTCCCAAAGTCTTCAAGATGAGAAGTTGTTGCAAAATCCTTTGATAAGAAATACATATGGTTTACATGGACCTCAAATCATCAATACTTTTAATAGCACGTACAGAAATCTAACTCTAAATGTTCTCAGTTCTTATAATGAAATGGGATTTAAAATACGAGAAGATTTGCAAACAGCACAGCTTCTAGGATCAGGGATATTTAGAGCCACTGCATATAATGGAAGAAGGGCTAGTACAGCCAGCACATATTTAAGTTATATTCAAAATAGAACGAACTTTAAGTTAATTAAAAACACTCTGGTGTTAAAAGTTCTTATTGACAACAATCAAAGGGCTTATGGAGTTTTACTTAAACAAAAAGGTAAAATTATGAAAATATTTGCCAGACTTGAAGTAATTTTAAGTGCTGGAACTATCAATTCACCACAACTGTTAATGTTGTCCGGTATTGGAGAGAAGAACCATTTGGAAGCTAAAAGAATACAATGTAAAGTAGATTTACCAGCAGTTGGTAAAAATTTACAAGATCATATGATACTGACCGTACCTGTTTTTTCTAATTATCCTGGCTACGAAAATACAGATGAAAAATATTTAGATGTTGCACTGTATGCTTACAATCGGACTGGTTCTTGGGCTCAGGCTAGAATTGCAGATATACTTGCGTTTTTTGCTAAAGACAAAAATGCTTTGATACCAGATTACCAAAGCCATTTGATAATATTTCCGAGAAATTCAACACAAGCTAAAAATTACTTTTCTATATATAAAGAGCCGATTGCACAAACATTTGCTAATTTAATTGAAGAACATAGCGTTTACATTTTCCAATTTAATTTGTTACATCCATATTCACGTGGAAATATTTCTCTAAATACTAATAGACCTGTTGACTATCCTTTAATATACCCAAATTATTTCGACGATACAAGAGATCTTGACGCTGCAGTAGAAGGAGTTCAAATATTATCAGAAATAGTTAATACGAATTTCTTTAGAAGTATAAACGCGTTTCTTGGCAGATACAACTGGCCAGAATGCAATGCATACAAAACGAATAGTGCGGATTACTGGCGATGTATAGCTCCACAGATTGTGACTACAGTTTATCACCCTGTGGGAACATGTGCGATGGGTCCTAATCCAAGTGCATCAGTTGTAGACAGCCGTCTGCGTGTACACCATGTCAAAGGATTGCGTGTTATTGACGCCAGTATAATGCCCAATATCACAAGTTGTAATACTAACGGACCAACGATTATGATTGCTGAACGTGGTTCTGATTTAATTAAAGAAGATTATGGCATTGTAGAGCTGAATTAAAAAACGACTGACATAATTTAAGGTCCATTTCTGTAGATCAAATCTCAAGAATCTCTTTCCTGTGCTCTTCTTTATTTCTTGAAACAAAACAACATCGACTTTCTCTTTTTCTTCTTGCATTTACGCTATTCTTGCTCTTCCTCTATTCCGTTTTTTTTGTAAAAAATTAGTTTGTAGTATTTTTTTAATGCTTTATTTAATTGTTAATGTTATTTTATTTTAAATATAAATGTCTATAATTCGAATAACTTTGTGGGTTTTGATTGTCGGTTTTATAAACATGTTTCAGAGGAGAAGGGCTAACAACAAGGAAGTAACAAGTTTTTTTTACAACAGATCCTATTAAATGTTAATTTAAAAATAAACACATTTGCCTGTTTATTTTTAAGAGGCTAAAAATCTTAATAAAAATCATATTCGTCGATAATAATACATAGGCCGATAGAAATAGTGGAACATAAAGGAGAATATACAATAGTTAGTTATATTTGCACAGTTGATAGAGTTGTATGAATGAAAAATTTAAATAAACAATCGAAAAAATCGACTGCCGATTAATCTTCCATTTTCAAATTAGAACTAAAATACAAAAGATAATCGACCAGTTTTACGAAAAAATAATTATTTTTTGTGTTCCGCTAATTCTGCCTATGTATGTCGCATATGGTAATTTTAACTTTTTAATTTTGCAAGGTCTATGTCCTTTAGTTGGCAGACAGAAGCTGATAGAACTTAGGAACAAAGAATTTGAGGCACTGATCCGTGTGTCCATACATTACAATTGTCAAATTGTATTCAACCAGCTCAATATCACAAAGTAGTATTCAACCAGCTCACTGAAACTCCTTAGTAAAATTCAAATAAGTATTCTATTTTTTAAAGAGAGATTAAATGTGATGTTTATCGACTGTCGCTACAGTTATTGTAAACATATTGTTGTCTCATTTTTGTAAAGCAGAATGAAAGGGATGACAATATTAATATTAATACAATTTTCACCACACTGGAGTTCTTCGTTATAAAAACAGACAGACAGTTAAATTAATGTAATCATCAAAATAATAGGGTTTGTATATTTCCTTATCTGTATTTATTTTAAAAAACTTATGTGCATATAAATATAAAGTTAACCACAAAGTGTTAGATCTTTAGATCCAGTTGTTTTGTTTGTCGAGTCAGTCAGTTTATTCCTTTCTTAATTATTATAGACGATTAATTTGATGGAAAATGTTGGGGTAAAAAAAATATTATTATTTTCGTGTATATAATGTTTAAAGTATTGTGTATATTTAATTGAAAATTTAATATTGCACATTTAAATTTGTCATATTTACAATTTTAATTTCCATTTTCTACCTTATTATTTGTTCTGTGGTATTATTTAATGTACCTTTAATAATTGCGGTTGGCAAGATCATTTTCAGAATTAAATAATTATTGCAGGAATTATCTGGAAAATAACTGTCTACCGAATTATCTCAAGGACAGCTGCCCCAAGCCAAATACTGGTGATGTCTTTCAAGACATCATTTCCACTTTCCAATTGTTAGTCACGTCAACTTGTCTTATTACAGACAAGTGGGAGCCGAGTGCAGACATCAAAGGTATAAAATTTATGCTATACTAGTTGTCGCCCGTGACACCGTCCGCGCGGTATTAAAAATAACTTAATTAGTAGCTCATGTTATACAAGACTATGTTCTACATGTGTGCTAAATTTCATCAAAATCTGTTGGGCGGTTCCAAAGATCGTATTAAACAAACATATATCCATCAATCCATCCACCTCAACTTTCCCATTTCTAATATTAGTAAGATTTAACAATTTTAATGAGGAGTTGGCTGTTAGACATGTAGGAGGATATATATTAGTTTCAAAGATTTCCGTTGCCTTGTGTACGAATACTTTACTGTTCCGGATTTGAATACGAATAACGAGACTAGTATTAGTTCAAAAAGGGTTGTCTTAATTTGATTTAAGGTGGCTGTGCGTTGTACAAATTTTGATTAAGATGAGGCGAATATAAATAATTTTTTCTTTCAGATGGTGATACATTCAATTTCATAATTGTCGGCGCAGGATCAGCCGGGTGTGTTCTGGCTAATCGCCTAAGTGAAGTCAAATCTTGGAAAGTCTTATTGATAGAAGCGGGCGGTGATCCACCTCTAGAATCTTACGTTAGTATTTACCTTGTTTAAAACCAATGGATATGTAACGGCAATTAGACATCAAGATTAAAAATTTATGTATAATATTTTTTTAGATACCACCGTATGACCAAAGGCTATTTGGAACTTACTCCGACTGGCAATACAAGACTGTTCCAACAGGAAAAACTAATTGTGCAAATGTCGGAGAAAGTGTGAAGTGGCCTCGCGGAAAAATGCTCGGTGGATCAAGTGGAATTAATGGCATGGTGTACTTTAGAGGTGTCGCTAATGATTTTAAACAATGGTTCGATCTCGGAAACAAGGAATGGTGTCCAGATATTGTTTTCAAATATTATAAAAAATTAGAAAGTCTACAAGATCAAAAGTTATTACGAAATCCAAAAATAAGAGATCTATACGGATTGGATGGACCACAGGTTTTAAATACATTTAATAGAACGGACCAAGAACAAGTAAAAAATCTTCTAGAATCATACAACCAGATAGGTTTAGAAATTCACGAAGACTTACAGTTGGCTAATCTTCTTGGAGCAGGATTATCTAGAGATACTGCTTATAATGGAAGAAGAGCAAGCACAGCTACAACGTATTTAAGTCAAATACAACACAGAGAAAATTTTAAGATAATGAAGAATGCTTTTGTTGTAAAAATACTACTAGATGATAACTCTAAAGTCTACGGAGTAGTAGTTAAATACAAAGGCGAAGAAATTAAAGTATATGCTTCAAATGAAGTTATCATTAGTGCAGGCTCTATCAATTCACCACAATTATTAATGCTGTCAGGAATTGGAGAGAAAAATCATTTGGAATCAAAAAATATCGATTGTAAAGTGGATTTACCAGGAGTAGGTAAAAATTTACAAGATCACCTAACCATAAATGTACCAATTTTCGGAACTATGCCTTATTCTCAAAGTGAAATTGAAAAACTTATAAGTTTTCCGCTTTACTCTTATAATAGAACCGGGTTATTAGCACAATCCGGTTTTCCTCATACACTAGCATTTTATTCGAGAAATAGAAACGCAACATATCCAGAATTCGAAGTTCATTTGGATTTTTGGTATAAAAATTCAACCGACGCCAAAAATTTTTTTTCGATGTTTAAAGAACCAATATATGAAAAATTTGTAAAGATAATTGAAAAGCATGACTCTATTGTTTATCAATTTAATCTACTGCATCCATATTCTCGTGGGAATATATATTTAAATACGAGTAATCCATACGATCATCCGTTGATATATGCCAATTATTTAGATGATGAAAGAGACCTTGAAGCTACTGTAGAAGGTATCCGAATGCTGACACGTATCGTTAAAACCGATTATTTTAAAAGTATGAATGCATTTCTTGGTAGATATAATTGGCCAAAATGCAATAAATATAAACTAAATAGTTACGACTACTGGAGATGTATAGCTCCACAGATCGTGACTACAATTTACCACCCTGTGGGAACATGTTCGATGGGTCCTGATCCAAGTTCAGCAGTCGTGGACAGCCGTCTGCGGGTACACCATGTCAAAGGATTGCGGGTTATCGACGCCAGTATAATGCCCAATATTACAGGTTGCAATACTAATGGACCAACGATCATGATTGGTGAGCGAGGTTCAGACTTGATAAAAGAAGATTATGGGATTAAAGATATGAATAAAAAAGGACATTAAGAATTTGTGGCTCATTAACAAAATAAACGTAAATGTTAGCGAGGTTACTCGGAGTTATCATTTTGAGACTAATATTACATTAGTTGGTTTGGGTCATTTAAACAGACTGAAATATTATTTATTAAAAATATGAATACAAATTTTGTTCTTATTTTTAGTTTATCTAATAAAAACTTAAATACGGACTGATTTATAACTTTAATAACTTGTTCGCTAAGTCAGTGATCCTCTACTCAATTACTCCCTAAATAAATGTAGGTAAATATGTAAATAAATTATATATTTAGTATAATATTTATCTGAGAATACTTTAGTCCTCTTATCTACTAGTCATTAGTAATGAAACAAGTTTCGCACCTACTTATATATTATATTTCAAACATGAGTTAGCAAGGAGTGTAGCAAGTAAATGTTAATCGTAAAGTGTTGTTTATAAATTATTTGAAGATGATGGGGTATTAAAAATAAATCTAATTAACTTATTTTGCTTAAAATGATATTAACTTATAACTTAATTGATCTCATTTTACGGTCACTGCTTGTTGTTGTCCTTTTTGTAAATTGATGCTTCTAATATCTTCAGAGATTTTAGAAGCGTTTATCTAAAATTATGGATTTACTAATAATTTCAGGATGAATGTAGATAGTAATTTTCCAAATCATCTTAAGGATAGCTGTACGAAGCCAACTACTAGTGATATATTCCAAGATCTCCTTTCGACTTTTCATTTTATGGTCGCATCCACCTGTTTAGTTTCTGACAAGTGGGAGCCGAGTGTAGACATCAAGGGTGAAAAATACATTTTTGATGTTATATTATTTTTTAGTTATAAATGGTAGAAACAGTTACATTAAGTTTTAAAATATGCAAGATTACAAAGTCCTGCCATTGATGTTAATACAATCTTGATTGAATTTGAAGGGTGTTGATTTTTAGACAACGATTAACAAAATGTAATCTAACATAAGGTTAACTGCAATAATTTATTTATTTCAGATGGTGATACATTTAATTTTATAATTGTCGGGGCAGGATCAGCCGGATGTGTTGTGGCTAATCGCCTAAGTGAAGTTAAGAAGTGGAAAGTATTATTAATAGAAGCTGGTGGTGACCCACCAATAGAATCTTACGTTAGTATTAACGAATTATTTAAAGTAGCTTAAAGATAATAGTCAAATATTAAATTAGAACATTATTACAACTGTGCTGAACATGTTTTAATGTGTCTTTCAAATTATTATCGATGAAGTCAAGAATAATCTTAAGGATGGTAGTTTGAATGTGCCTTACTTAAAAGCTACATTAGTTCTATTTTACCAGCTTGACCTTGGATTTTAGTCAATTTTATGTGAATATTATATATTGGCATGGGTTCTAATCTATTTCCAAATATGCTACTTTTCTTTTCAGGTGCCTCATTATGACCAACATTTATTTGGGACTGACTCCGATTGGCAATACAAGACTACTCCAACAGGAAAAAGAAATTGTGCAAATGTCGGAGAAAGTGTAAATTGGCCTCGCGGAAAAATGCTCGGTGGATCAAGTGGAATTAATAGTATGATATATTTTAGAGGTGTTGCTAATGATTTCAAGAAATGGTTCGATCTCGGTAACAAGGAATGGTGTCCAGATATTGTTTTTAAATACTTTAAAAAATTAGAAAGTCTCCAAGATCAAAATTTGTTACAAAATCCTCAAATAAGAGACCTCTATGGATTGAATGGACCTCAAGTTATTAACACATTTAATTGGACAGACGAAAAAGTATTTGAAAATGTTTTCAATTCGTTCAATCAAATTGGCTTACAAATTCAAGAAGATTTACAGTTGGCTAATCTTCTTGGAGCAGGACTATCTAGAGATACTGCTTATAATGGAAGAAGAGCTAGCACAGCTACAACGTATTTAAGTCAAATACAACACAGAGAAAATTTTAAGATAATGAAGAATGCTTTTGTTGTAAAAATACTACTAGATGATAAGTCTAAAGCCTACGGAGTAGTAGTCAAATACAAAGGTGAAGAAATTAAAGTATTTGCTTCAAATGAAGTTATTATAAGTGCAGGATCTATCAATTCACCACAATTATTAATGCTGTCAGGAATAGGAGAGAAAAAACATTTGGAATCAAAAAATATCGATTGTAAAGTGGATTTACCAGGAGTAGGTAAAAATTTACAGGATCACATTATCATTAATGTTCCAGTATTTGGCAGGAAGCCTCGCTCTGAAAACTATATTGATAAATATTTGGATGTTGCGCGTTATACTTATAATCGTACAGGCTATTTAGCGCACTCCAGTGCTCCTCATGTTATAGCATTTTATTCCAGAAACAAAAACGCTACATATCCAGAATTCCAAGTGCATTTGGATATAGCTGATAAAAATTCGTCATATGCAAGAAGTATATTTTCCATATTTAAAGAACCAATAAACCAAAGTTTCTGCGAACTGACTGAAAAGTATGATTCCTTTATTTTTCGTTTTAACCTGCTACAGCCACGTTCATATGGAAATATATATTTAAATACGAGTAATCCATTCAATCATCCGTTGATATACGCAAATTATTTAGATGACGAAAGAGATATTGAAGCTACCGTAGAGGGAATTCGGATGCTGACTGCTATCATTGACACTGATTATTTTAAAAGTATTAATGCATTTCTTGGTAGATATAATTGGCCAAAATGCAATGAATACAAACTAAATAGTTACGACTATTGGAAATGTATATCTCCAGAAGTTACAGTTACAATTTATCACCCTGTGGGAACATGTGCGATGGGTCCTGATTCAAGTTCAGCAGTTGTAGATAGCCGTCTGCGGGTACACCATGTCAAAGGATTGCGTGTTATTGACGCCAGTATAATGCCCAATATCACAAGTTGCAATACTAACGGACCAACGATTATGATTGGTGAGCGTGGCTCTGATTTAATAAAAGAAGATTATGGAATTGTGGAAAGAACTGAAGATTTCTGTCTATGATATATGAAGGTTCCAGTTTACTTCAAACGTGGTTGATATGAATCCTGTTAACGACTAGTATTTTCATTAATCTATTAAGAAATCTCATTCTCATTAGATTAAAACAATCCTTCAAGAACCGAGCGTATCACCATCTCAAAGGCCGGCAACACATCTGCGGTTCCTCTGGTATTGCTGATGTCCATGGTCGTCGTAGGACAACTCGGTGTACCCGCTGCTCGTTTTCCCCTCCTGTTATGAAAAAAAATCTTCAATCTTCTGTTGTTCTGTGTTAAGATAAAGAAGTCGATGCTATCATAAAAAATACTTGATTTAAGTAACATTTGCTATAAAAACATCATCTCCTTGTCCTAATCCTCTTCTAAATTATATCACTTTTCATGCAATCAATCTTTTCGTTCCTACGTCATGGTCAAAGATTATATTTAAATTTTCTCCATATGTATTTTTATTAATTTCTTTAATCTTCTTTAGTATAAGCTTCAATCGATGTGTCTTTATGTACGAAATATAACATTGTGTGTGAAGTTTTCCAAATGACTTTGATAGTAAACATTTTCGCGCTTGTTAGTAGAGGATAAAAATATTGTAGAAAATTGTTTAGGAAATCATAAATGGAATGCCTCTACGCTTTTTATGTTAAAGTACTATAACATCTATATATTAGAAAATATAGTGTCAATTTGATAATATAACATTAATATTGGATGACATGTAACGCGGTCTTCTCTAACTAATATTATAAAACGCGAATGTTTAGATGGATGGATGTTTGTCTGAAGATAACTCCTGAAGGGCTGAACGGATCTCGATGAAACTTGGCATACGTATGGAAGGACGCATACGCTACTAATTGTCTTTTTATTTTTATTCCGCGCGGACGGAGTCGCGGGTGGCCGCTAGTGTGATATAAAACTTTTAAATGACATCATTCAATGCAGAAAACGACTAACAGTTGGAATAAGCGATTTCATCTGAAGTTTTTAGAGTCGCGTTTAATGACCGATTATTCGAGAAGTTATGAAACGTGAATTCTTTCTGACACGATTTTATACTTCATATTCAAGTACAGAATTATAATGAGTAAGCGATTTATACTTAAAATCTTATATTTTCACAGGATATTTAATAAAAAATGTCAATAAACTAAATAATACGCTAGAATATAAAATGTTCGCAAAAACAATTATTAGTTGTCTACCTACTCGATTGTTAGACCTAGATGTTTAAAATTACATTAATTAAAATTAAAATTAGTGTGTTAGAATATTAAACAGCATAAATAATTAATTATAAACCTAATTTAGTAGCAATTTAATTTTCAAATATTTTATCATCTCATACATATTGAAAATTTAAATATACCCAATGTGTTTCTAAATACTATGTTAAATTAGGCGGCATCTATAAATTACGTGAGGTGTTTTTTTTAATTTTCTGCCCCTCCCTCCCCCTCTGGTGAGATGTCGTGAGATTTTATTCAATCCCCTTTCCCAACCCCCAATCTCACATGAGATTTTTCAAAACTTTCTTACGTAAACGCGTTGGATTGCTATTATACAAAGAAAAAATGCTTGGTGCTTTTGCTTTTTTTTGCTTCAATCAGAAAAAAAATTGCTTGATATTTGCTGAGACCCCCTCTTCAACATAAGATTAGATAAGATTTGCTTCGATCCCCTTCCCCCCTTAAACACCTCAGGTAATTTATGGACGCCCACTTAATGTAAATTATATATTTAATAATATCAATTACGGTTATTATAGACATTATTTTATTGATACGTAAAGCGAAAGCTTTGTAGTTTTTTGTAAATTGTTGGAACGGATAGACTTGAAAGATTTTGCGGCGAAGAAATACATGAAGCTATTTTTAATCAAAAAATCTTTGATTATGATTTATGGTTTAATTTCGACAAATGAGCGACCTTATTATGCTACAATACGATTTATCTAAATTTTATATTCATTATACAAGACAATAGTGACTGGCAGCAGTTTTATGGACTCTAAGAAATCCATCGCTAAGATTAAAACTTTACGATTTCAGTGCCACTTTTGTCTCTCTACCTATAAATATAAAGGTCGGTCTATGTTAGAGGAGCCGAGCCGCTCTGCTTGCAGTGTCAAGTGTGAGCTTACAACAGGCTCTCACCTCAAACATAGTTTTCCGCTGTATGTTTACCGCCAAATCTCTTTGTATTTCTCAGAATACTACCATATGAGCCGTGCACGAAGCGTGCTCGTTCGTCTACACTATACAAACTTTGGTTCGGCTCGTGCCCCGCTCGTGCTCGGCTCGTCTAGTGTAGACCCACCTTAAGAATTTATTGCGAAACGTCTTAAAAGCTTCTGACTGAGATATTGATACCTTTATTATTTTTATGATTTACGTTCCAGATGGAGGGGCTAAAGAATTTTTGCTTTACTGACGGCAGGGTTATGGTTTTAGTCACAAAAATTAGATATCAAAAAAGCTGGATTATTTTTTTTATCAGCTACAATTTCAGATGCGTTGCCTACATTTAATCGAGGGAGAATAGGACTCACAGAGAGAACACATTTCTCCTTTCCTATGCGTTCCCTCCTCCGACAAATCTACTTTCGCGTGCTCTACGTCGTCTTCTGTTTCCCCAACGTCTTCTGTGTGGTGGTAGTATTGTAGCGGTTGTGTGGAGGCTCAAAACCAGTCACCGACCGGTGTGTGCGAAGAGTATTTCACATGTGCCCACACCCCGGTAAACAGTGAGACGAGGGAACCAGAGGGGGTTTAGTGGGTAGGCTCCTTGTCCCTTTAGGGATGTGGAGAGAGTCCCACATAACCGGAGTGGCTTTCCCCGAGGCACCCGGTATGCGTAACGCATTCCCCCTCTTAAAAAAAAAAAAAAAAGTATTGTAGCGGTCGAGCCGGCACATTCGTGCAATATATGTTGTTGCTAGCGTCTACCACTGTTACTGTTATCCTTATAAAACGGGAAGTAATTAAAATCAAACGACACATTACATTAAAAAAAGCTTAAGCAGTTTATGCTAAAAACAGTTACAAAAAATGAACACCTGATAGAATATTCCTAACCATTTTTCTGGGTAAAGACAAAAGCTAAAGTTAGATATTGTTCTTTATAACTTGAAGCTTTATTATTAAGGGCCAGGAATAATTTTATCTTACTGAAAGAATATGATTCAAATGAACGGCAAAGCTTATGCGGGTAATTTAAGTTCCGTCTGTTAACTATAACGTTATTTAAACAGGCTAGGTATTGTGAAAGAATTAAATTTCCTTCCCACTTAGGATCAAATAAACAACCAAGTTCACTGTAACACTATAATTGTAATGGATTCCAAATAAACTTCCTCGATTATACGTATTTATTTAAGAGAAATATATATATATATAAAAGAAAGTCTTGTTAGTTACACTCTTTATAACTCAAGAACGGCTTTACCGATATGGCTGAAAATCGGTGATGAGTTAGCTTAGAGCCAGGAGACGGACATAGGATACTATTTATTCTTTTTTTCGAATTTATGCCTCGAAGAGCTGCTTTTTATTTAACTTATCTATATATTAAGTTTTTTTTATATATGACAAAGCGGATGGAGTCGCGGGCGACAGCTAGTTTAAAATACAAAAATATAATAACATAAAAATTCAAAGACTTAAAGAGTTTCATATGATTCACTGTCGTTCACTTAGATTTTTTTATCAATACTATTATCATAAAAGTAGATATAGTGATGAGGAATTTTATTCATAATCTAATTTAATATGTTTATACTTAGTTCTTCTTCTTCTAGTGCCTCTTCAGTCTTGAAGGTTGGCCGTTAACTTGGAATACTTGGTTCTGTCAAGTGAAAGGCGAACAGTTCCTCCGCTGACCTAATCCCCGTTCAATCCCTAATATTAAACTTATTTATTTTGAGTTATTCATTAAAAGCTCATTGAATATGAATAGTGGTAACCAACATTTGCGGTTGCCCTTCGTTAACTTACAGTTCAAGAATTTCGTTGAATGAGTGGAATAGGGTTTATAATGCAACTTATATCTAATAAATCCTTTTAAATATATTTCTGGCCCACTGCGTGCGTTGATGGATATCATTTCAAATATTAATTTTGTTTTAACTACGAGTATTGCTCTTTACATTATTAATTATTTTGTTTTTAGATCACACTAGCTATCGCCCGCGACTCTGTCCCGTACAGAAATAAAAATAAAGAAGCAGCCTATGTAATCTTCCAGACTATGCTCTACATGTGTGCCAAATTACATCAAAATCTGTTTAGTCGTTCCGAAGATACCTTCAAATAAACATCCATCCATCCATCTAAACTATCGCATTTATGATTCTAGTTAGATAAACATATAATGATTGAATTTTCGTGCGTCTATAAATATTTAAAGTTATTGAAGACATTCAATTTTAAGGCCGCTTTAGCCACTTCATGAAAAGGCCAGCAACATCATGGCCATAAGACAAAACTTAAAAAAAATAATTGATTAAATAGATGCATAATAAAGCTATTTTGCAAGCTTAAAAGCTTGGGCAAAGCTTTAAACGTTATAAAGACAACAATAACAAAAGTAATAAAGCTTTCTTTTAATCATAATAAACATAGTGCCGATTACTTTTATGTGTTATCGAATATATCTAAGGTAAGAAACAATTAAAGAGATATAATCTGTGATTTAGATCCTTTTTTATTGCTTTCGCCCTTTCACGTAATAAAACACGGCAAAACACCCTTATAAATAAAATTTTCTCCGCTCATGTTACACGTAAGAAAGTGTAATACGAGTTTTAATGTTTCATGATGCTATTTCGTTTTTATTAAGGGAAATTACAATACAAACAATGTGTGTACACACACATAAAACATGTTTACACGATAAGATGTCACAATATGAAATAGGAGTTAACTTAAACTATAGAAAACATTTTTTCTTAGTAATATTATAAATTCAAATGTCTGGACTGAAGGATGGATATTTCTTAGAATGTATCTCCAGAACGCCAGCATGAATCTTACTGAAATTTGTCATAGGTCTTGAGGAACACATTGTACTAATTCGTTTTTTAACTTCGCTAACACGGAGTTGCGGGCAATAGCTAGTGTAGTAGATGGGTTACTTTGTTCTAATACTTTAATTCTACAAGTAAATTACTTTGTTGTCAAGGAATCATGTCGTTTTTCAAATAAAGTTGTGTTCGCACTATTGTAGTTTTTTGGAATTGTGCTCTCGATTGAGAAGCGCGAACATGCATAAGAAGATGCCTACAGTTAAATACATTGTAACCAAATTCGTACCAATGTACAAGTATTAAGATTTTGTAAGTTAAAACTAGCAACAGAAGTTGTTTAAACTCGGAACTTCGAAATACAGTTGTATCGTTAAAGTTTATAAAGCTTTCAAATCAAGCGGGCTTCCGGGAGCGATTTAATTTGTTTCTTAACAAATGTAGCGACCGACTTGCATTCGAGTGTACTTGTGTAAATATTTGGGTACGACTTTATTGAAAGTTCAGAGGTTTGACAATTTGTAAATTTTTTAATTCAAAGTTCATACTTCGAAGTACTAAAGTTTTATTTCCAAGGAAGTTTATAAAACGGAAGCGGTATTTTTTTTATTTAAGTTTTAGGGCTTTTAAGAAAGTATAATAAAGTTTGCTTTCAAACATTAAGTAGTGATAAGATTACAATAAACTTTTAATTTTTGGTAACATTGGTAACTTGGTAACGGTTTCAACTTAAATAAAATGAAGTTATATTATTGAATTTCTTTTAAATTTCCATATTAACGACACATCCACATTGTCAAATATGATAAAATTACCCTAAGTTAAATATTTTTACTAGTTCGAAGGTTCAAATCTTAAAATAGTCCAAAGTTTTGTATACAACTTGGCATTGTGTACGTGACAGAATTATACATTTATCACGGCCGTGTAACCCATTTTGACCCGTATCATATGAAGTCGTGAATAATGGGCCTATAAATCATCTCACATACGTATGACCCTTTATTACTATTACACCTATTATTCATGAAAAAAAAATTAAAACAAAAAAGTTCCTTAAATCTTTTTACCAAGGAGGCTGACTATTGCCTGTAAGATTGTTGAATGTTAAATTTGCATCTATTTAATTAAAGATTTGTAAAGTTTTGTATTGTGGCATGTTGCCGACAGATAAGGGACCTTTTTATATGTTTTTTGCTCATAATTTTTACATTTTTGTATTTGGAACTTAATTTATTTTTTCTTCCTTTTTCTCTATATTAGTTGTGAATATTATATCTTCTAACGATGCGTGCTGATCTTTTCATTTCACTCTTCTATTTTATATTTTCATTTTGTCTTTTTATTCTATAATATAATATTCCAAAATTTATCTTAATCCAACCGCTCTTTCCGTCGTCTTTATTCTAGATCTAATAGTTGGCCATTTCATGATATTGCCGGTTTTTCATGAAGTGGCTATAGCGACCTTAAAATTGTATGTATTCAATGACCTTGAATATTTATAAACGCATGGAAATTTAATTATAACATATTAATTCTACTAGAATTATAAACGCGAAAGTTTAGAAGGATGAATGGATGGTTGTATATTATAATTTATCTCCAAAACGGGTTAACAGATCTTGGTTGAATTTGACATTACATCTATATGTAGAACATAGTTTGGAAGAACACAGAGGTTACTAGTTATTTTTTAAATTCTCGACAGAGCCGCGGTTGACAGTCAGTATGTTAAATTAATATTAAAAAACAAAATCTTGACTCAATATTTTGGATGTCAAAACGATTTTGTCAGGGAAATTTCTGATTGCTTATAAAAATCATTTAGATAACTCAAAGGTTTCAAATCAAAGGTCTTCTTAAAGGAAATTAACCTTTGAAATTGTGAAAGAGTTTTAATTAAAATTTTATTCAGAAAAAAATATGCTTGAATAAATTGTACGAGGGTAAAATATCGATGTAATCAGAGACCCGCCTTATCAGATAGATTAAACCGCCACGACGAAGTCTTGTAGAAAGACACCGGATTGAAAGAGTAATTTTGTTAAAAAAATAATAGTTTAATCGAAGGACAAATCAATTTGAAAAGAACATAAAAAATATATACTAACTAACCCATCTTTATCTTTATAAAAGAAAATGACTGATTGTATGTAAACACAGCAAACTACTGGGCCTAGAGACTTTACAAACACAGAGAATTTTTTGTAAATACGTAGGCGAGTATTAAGAAAAGAAGTTTTAAATTCATAATAAGTCTAGAGCTACTACATAAATAATAGCCTAATGCCTTAAGTAGTTACTGGAAAATTACAAAAAAACATTTTTGAAAATACAGTACTTATTTTTTTAATCTCTACGTGGATGAAGACGCGGACGTCAACTAGTGTTGATACAGATTCAACAGCTTTTTAAAATTCCGTTCCTTATTGAAGCAGCGGGGCGGGCTGTCCAATGATTTATTTCGGAAGTTATGTACCACGAAGTAAAGCTCGGAATACTAAGTTTATTACGATCTTTCCATCGGTTATGCCAGTACAAGTAAATTTAATGTACATAAAAATTGAATTTTGAAAAAAAAATCTGTAACAAACTGTAAAGTCTAACTATGACGTTCTTATTCAGAAAACTCTTTCCACTCTGTAGCCAGCCATATTCCGTGAATAAATAATTTTAAGTTTATATTTTTTCTAGAGAAAAATCAATAAAAACTGCTATAAAAATCGGTTATTAAATTCTGGATAAAATATTCGTAATTTAGTTTTTACGAATTCTATATATTGGTTAGTAATCATCTGTTGATGACGCTCTTAGTAACCAGGAACTGTTACTAACAGATATTTTAATGGATATTTAAAGACAATTTTGGGCCATCTTAATAGATTTGATACACGTATCACATAGAGCTTATTAGAGACATTATGCGTCATTTGTGCAAAAATTTAATCGAAAATTACGTAATTTTAACGTAAGCGATGACTTGACTTGGCTCTGATCCTGAATTGCAGCCCCAAGACGTAACTACGACTATTGTGGAGATGCAAATAAGTGTAAAACGCTTCAGAGGCGATGGCGTTTCATCTGGAGATCCTGCAGCTACTTATCATCGCAGTTGGCGGACACCGTGAGGTTTTTAGTCGGTGCAAACGACATAACCACCCTTATACCCCTGTGAGTGGTAAACGATAGACATTTTCTCCATGATAAAAAAAATATAGAAGGAATCACTTGATTTAGCAGAAAATTTTATATATCAGACGTTAAGAATATTACTTTGCAGTTTTGTAGACATTTGCATAAATTATTTTGTCTATAACATATCGGTTCTGAGTATGAAGTGACGCGAAATTGGTTTTCACTAAAGTTATGATCCAATAATTCGACATTTGATGAATTTAGTTAACCGCAAAATGATATTGAAACGTAATGATAACATAGCAGGGTTACAAAGTGCATTCGCTCCGATACGATTCCATAGCGAACTTTAAATTGTATGAAACTGATGCGCGACAATCACGTGACTAGCGAAAATTAATATCAGTTCCATACATTTTTGAAGTTCATTATGGAATTGCTTCGTAGCGAACGCACTTTGTCCAACCCCATTGCATCCAATATATTGATAATACTTGTGCATATAAAAACATAGGTTTCTCAATTTTTGCCTAAAAAAGAAAAGGATAACAAATGATTCCGTGTGTGTGTGTTTCGATAGTGAATACTCAGAGTATTATAACACGAGTATAACGTATTTAAGAGTTTTTCATGCAAAATGTACAAGTCGTAGCATTAATATCGTACAATATATTTTCTATCTTTTTGTTGCGAACGCCTCACACACAGTCACGTTTATTAATATACCAAGAACATAAATTCCATCTTGAAGAACAAAACAAAAGTAACGTAAAATAATCCTGATTGTAGATAGCAATAAGTTTTATACTAATACTACTAAACTAATACAAAGGCTAAACTATCTTTAGGAGTCATCATAATCATCAGCTCAATATACATCCCCACCGAGGGGCTCGGAGCCTACCCTAAACTAGGGGTGACTAGGCCATAGCCAACCACGCTAGCCCAGTGCGGGTTGGTTGACTTCACACATACCTTTGAATTTCTTTTTCGATATGTGCAGGTTGCATCGCGATGTTTTCCTTCACCGTAAGAAATCTTTAGGAGTAATGAATCTTTATTAGCATAGTTTATATTTAATCCAATTTCTTTGTACATACAAATGTTTTTAAGGATTCAGCTAACCATAGAATCGATATCGAACTATGAGTGCATGTCGATGCACTCATATAAGTCGACATATGGTCTTCCCTCACATTCTCTATGAAAAAAAAACAGAGACAACAAACTGCATATTTTTTCTTTTATGCCATTTTCTACGTTCACATAGTTTTTACATTTTCAGGCGGAACTTACCCTGGTAGAAGCATCTCTCTTACTAGACCATCCTATTCTTAATTACTTCAAATTAAATATAAGTTCAAAATAAATGTTGTTTCAAGTACGAATTATAAATTTCACCCTTTTTATGTCGTCGTCTTTCGTCGTCTACGTCTTATTTTTTATTTTGCTTTGTTAAAATTGTTTCGAAGAACTGCTTCTATTATTTTTTTTTATTTAAGGGAAGCTAAATAACTTTTTTTGTTGAATAAATAAAAAGTAGCTAAAGATTTTTCTGAAAAATAAAACGTTTGCAAAATATTAACAATGCTTCGCCGTCTTTTTATAAGACTTAGTTTTTAATCAAGCAACTTAAAGTTAACTTAATACATAACGATCTTACTAATATTATGAATGCGAATGGATGGATGGATGTTTGTTTGAAGGTATCTTTAGAATGGCTCAACGGATCACGATTAAATTTGGCATAGATGTAGAACATTGTCTGGAAGAGCAAATAGGGTACTGATCAAGTTTTTTTTTATTCCGTGCGGACGTCGTTGAGGGAACAGTTAGTTTCTTCGTCAAAGAGTAATCGTTCGACCCTTATGACTTAAAAATTTTCAGACTACTAAGCGATTGAAAATACAAATTTTAAACAATATTAATTTATTTAGACATATTTTAACAGTTAAAATTTGTTTATAAAATAACTTTATCGGGTCTAGACAAATTGAAGTCTTTGAGTTCTTAAATTAACTTAATTGGTTTTGTGAGAAAACTTTAGATGTTTAAATTTATTTTAATTAATTCTCTCAACAAATGTAAGACTTGAAGATATTACAAATTTATATCAGAATTGCAATGCAATATTTAAGTTATCCAAATTACAGCGATCTCCATACAGCCGTTGCGGAGATACCTTCAAACAAACATCCATCTAAACATTCGCATTTATAATATTAATAAGATTCATGGTTTAATAGTCTTAAAGTTAGCTTTTTTCCGTATTAATTTTGATGTAGTGCAAATAGAAAAACAATTTGTTTATTTCTAATTCTCTTTTTTCCGTTCGACAAATTCATTTTTGCTATACAAACATGTACTGTATTTTTTTAAATAACCTGCTAGAATATCTTTTAGGGAATTGTTTACATTAAATTAAAACGTAAGTCCATTTTTTGCGTGCTTATTTAATTTTTAAATATATTGCATTATTCACTACAAGACATTGTGAATGATAAATACAATGGTAGTGATGAAGATGATAATGATGACGACCATGATGATGATGAAGATGATAAATCTGTGATTCATATTCATAATAGCGCTCCGCGCTGAATTTTATAGGAGTTATAATTAGAAGCCTATGTGTTCTTCCAGGCTATGTTCTACATCTATGCTAAACTTAAGCGACATCTTTACAGCAGTTCTGGAGATACGTTCTAACAAATAAACATCCATCCATCCATCTAAACATTTATAATATTATAGCTTTTAGCATGCAGCACTTGATTGACAAAGGCTGCTGCTGATAATGATGACTACGATGATGGTGATGACGATGATAGTGATTGCGACGATAATGATGATGTATCAGTGATTGATATTGTTTATAGAAGCTATAATTCTTTTTGATCAATTGGAGTTTTTAAGTGTGACAATGTTAGTGGTTGAGTGTCTTTAATCGTATTTTACGTTCGTTCAGATAGAATAAAATCCTAGAAAAAAGTAAGTATGCGACAAACATCCATTACTCGTATTGCAGATCATAGATAAAGTTTTGCATGAGAAATGATAGCGATTTGTTGTTGTCGGGGCGAAATGCGTGCGCCCACCGCGCTGCTTTTTATCTGTTCAAATAATATCAGAGAACTCTTTCTGTGAAGGAAAATCTATTTGCTTATTTGCAACCTCTTTGGTAAAGTCGGTTCTATGGGATACGTATTTTTTTTAAATAAAATTTACATTTTCGATGTAAATGTGACGAATATAATGAATTCGCCAATGTAACAAAGCTACCATTGGCCAATGGCATTGTAATAAGTTAAAATTTTGCAAATGTTTTCCTTCATAGAATCGACAGTGAAGAGGATGCACAGAAGGAGGACATTTCCCATTCCTATGATTTATAATCCCTGTAAAATTCAATTCCTCTTCTCGTGATTTCCTTATAAGAAAATGCTGTAAAGGGGAAGAGGACTAAGACTCATCAGACGAAACGCGGAATGACTTCCACTTTACATCTGCTGTTCGAGGGGACAATTCGTTCAATTAATTCTGCTGCGGTCTCAACTTGTGTTAAATTTGTATGGTATGTTTATAACATTGAATTTTATTTGAAATGATCTGTCGGGTACAAAATATTATACTAAAATTGTTTTGTTCCTCTATACTTACGAGGTGTAAATATTTTAAGAGAAAATTAAAATCTATATATATATATAAAATTAATTGCTGTTCGTTAGTCTCACTAAAACTTGAGAACGGCTGAACAGATTTATCTTATCTTGATCTTGAAATGTTCGTGGAGGTCTAGGGAAGGTTTAAATAGTGAGAAAAATTCGAATAGTTGCGGGGAAAAAAACCCTAAAAACAGCCCTTAACTTTTTTCCATATAAACGGCTGAATGGATTTCGCTGAAACTTGGCATAGATGTAGAACATAGTCTGGAAGAGCACATAGGCTAACAATTATGTTTTTCTTAATTACACGCGGACGGAGTCGCGGGCGAAAGCTAGTATAACTTAAAAACATGGAAAATTAATATTTAATGTTTAGTGGCTAAAAGTGAAATTCTAGAACTACATTTCCTCTCTACGGAGTTCGAAATAAGCGCTTTGAAGGAGGCTTACGCGCTTCATTTAGGTCATTAATAAAACCATTTCAGTAAAGCGATGTTAAATAATTTAATTAGCTCACATACTTTTTATGTCTTTTTAGTTAATTAGGCTTTCAATCAAAGAGGTTTTAAGCGTTTTTCCAGTCTGAATATTATGATTCTCTTTTAATTTTCTTTCGGCAGTAGCAACTTGCAGTAATGTTTTTTAAGTTAGATTTACGTAGATTAGTTAATTTCAGAAGTATTATCCAGTATAATTTGAAATGTATCTAGAAAAAATTATTACTTTGAAAGTAAATTACGAGCGTGGGTTTACCTATTATCTAATTTCATAATACAAAAATTGCTTTGTAACTTATTATTTTGTATGAAACTATACGTTCCCTTCTTGATGCATTTAATCCAAACTACGATAACAGTGGTAGAATCCGCAATTACATCTTTTGCTTTCCACGAATGGTGCGGCAAGCTCGTTGCAATAATACGACTACTCAGAAAACACGCGAGAAGTTGAAGTATTTCCGCATATCTTCTGACGAGGTTGCGTGCCAGATCTTTTAGCCCTCTTTCCCTTCCCACGCTTTTATTATAAGAAATGGATGTGAGTAAATGTATTTGTTAGAGGACGCATTGGGATGGGAAATATGCCCTTTTTTGCGACCCTCCTCGATCCCTCCTCGATTATAGGTAGGCAACGCATCTGCAAATGCAGTTATCTATGGAAAACGTAGAGGTTGCTCTCAAAACCGAGTTTCTAGCCCGTCGGGACCGGATAATCTCGTTTGTAGAGCTTTCTCGCTTATATTTAATCAAATTTCATTGCTACAAAATGATTTAAAGATATTGATTTATGTTAAAACACCCTTTAGGTACAATAACTAGGAAAAAACATCAGATCATTAAAATTTTACGATCCATGAAATTCATAAATATTTAACCAGAGATAAAATGCGTTGAATTTTCTGTGAGCCAAACAGAATGGCATCTCGGTATTTAAATTACGATGTGATGCGTCGCTCGAAGTGGCAGTTTTGAATGATCGCCCGCATTTTGCTTTCCACTGAATATTTGAAAAGCATGAATATTACTTCCTATGTGGAGTGCAAGCTATTGAACTATCACTTATATTGCGAAATATTATAGCTTTTTTGACTGGAATGGAAGACACATTGCTAGAACTTTCATCCATAGAATAGAACGCTCGAAATGAGGGCCGAATCGGTTTTGAATGAGTGTTTACAAAATTTATGTTTTTTACCAGCGTCTTGACTAATACTATAAATAAGAATGATTAAGTTCTTTAAAGGATCCAAAACTACTGAACCGATCTGAATGAATTCAAAAATTCTTTTACTCTCGGGAACCTACAATATCTCCGGGTATAGGCTATTACTTTAATTTCGTTAAGTTTTTTTTTAATCCGCTCGTACGAAGTTGCGGACATCTGCCTTATCTTACTAATATTATAAATGCGAATGTTTAGATGGATGGATGGATGGATGTTTGTTTGAAGGTATCTCCAGAACGGCTAAACGGATCTCGATGAAATTTGGTTCGATAAATATTCCTTATTCTATATCCTCTTAGAAAATAGATATAAATGAAAAGACTATGGTTTATAGTAACGTTATTCAAGATTATATGTGATTTAGGTGAAAAGAGCTTGAAAACGTTAGGTGTACTTAACTTGGCGTTTGATGAATGGACAGTTCTATAGGTTAGCTTATGCGTTGCAAGTTTATTTGATTTAAAGCCGTTTTTAATGATCTTTGTGGTTTGTCATATCGGTTTCCACTGCTGAAACACTTTTTAAAACATATGTTCCTTCTCATTCTTTGTGAAAAACAGAGACAACATTCTTCGCTAGTGGAGTTTCGCGGGAAAAATATTGTAGTAACTCCACGGATCTTGTGTTATGTTAGTTAAATTATTAGTAAAAGGTTAACTGTATAAAATGATTTAGAAACAGTGGTAGACGCCAGCAACAACAACATCTGGTGCACGAAAAGTAATTGCGCGTTTCGTCTGAGGAGTGTGCGTGCTGATGGCCTAATTTTAGTCCTATTTTCCTTCCCACCATTTTCTCATAAGATAAGGATGGGAAGGGGTGGTGGATTTGACGGAGGAGGAGATGCATAGGAAGGGAAAATATTTTCTTTCTGTGTGCCCCTTATTCTGACAATTAAAGGTAGGCAACACAGGCAGCGATCGCTTCGCTATTTCAGCGAATTCAGGTGACTCATTTGTCATCTTATGACATAAAATAATAAACAAAGAAAACATTTCTTTCTTTCTATTTACAGTGATACGCGTAAACAAGCGATCTGGTAATAAAGAAAGGAGAAATCGTTGCGGACCGTAATTCATTTGCGTATTCCTTTGTGTGAAATAGAAGAGGATGTTTCCAATTGCTTCCCCACTGCTATTGTGATTTGTTGCTCCTGTACCTTGTAGCTCAATAACAACAATCAAACCTACAACGATTTCCACGTAAATACATTTTTTTGAGTACGATGTAAACAAATTCCATCGTACGCAAGTCAAAACGTTTTATTTTACATCACTTTAAAATTCATTTCGAAAGCAAAATAAAAAAATTCACCATTTTATTTATACTGCTTCATTTAGCGAAAAGAGTTGAAGTATTCCGCTTTTGCAAGCCCTTCGTTTGATTTGAAAGAAATTTAAATTAAGTGTCGCGACCCACCTACGGGACTGAATACTTTCGCTGTTTTCAATGCCCTTGTGATATATAGCATGAGTCAAAGCATCGAACCATCGTTAAAGCAGTTATTAACGAAAATGCTTTTTATATTTGTCAGTTTTTGTGTTGTGGCAAATCAAAACTAGGACCTATAATTCGATTGCTAAAGAATCAATTTTTGGCAAATGTGTCGCTACACTTATAAACACGAAATATAGAGAGTTTACATTTCTTTAGAAGTTAATTTGCAGTTTAAATGAAGCGATTATAATATTTGCATAAAATAAAATTTACGATTTTATTTAAAGTATTAACGATTTATCAAAAGTTAAGAAATTAAAAAAAAAACTTCGATCGAACGATCCAGCGTTAGCTTATTTATTGTACAAAAAATTTAAATAAAAGCTCATAGCTTAGTTAAGTTACACATACTAATAATGTATATTTCATCTGCTCATTACTTTTAGACATTATTAGTTAAGATGCTTTGGCGCGAATGTCGTGCTTTCATTACAAAGTCAAGTGTCAAAAAGTTAATGAGGGGACGTAGACGTCGACATTTTAGTAAGGCTAGTGTTGTGCCAGTACACCGGCACAGTGTCGGATTTTCTTGCTAACATTACATAGTATATTTTGTATGTGTAATAACATTGGCATATTGCCAACATTTCTACACTGATGAATAGTAAGGTTTAGATAATATATACATACTCCTCCGAAACGGCTTGACCTATTATGTGAAATTTTGTGAGCATATTGAGTAGGTCTGAGAATCGGCCAACATCTATTTTTAATACTGCGCGGACGAAGTCGCGGGCGACAGCTAGTATTGATAAATTATTGTTTAGACTAAGTTTATAGTACTTAGAAGTATCTGTGTCGTCCTTTTAATAGTAGACATTAGGTTTACTAAATATACGAAGAGTTAAGTTAATCTAAAGTGTTAAAAAGAGGGAATAATTCACGCACTTTCCATTAATCAAAAATTTTTAGTTGGCAATTATATTTTTTAAACTTCTTGATAAAATTATTTAGAGATAGTTATTGAGATATTACTATGCTTATACTATCTTACTAACATTATAAATGCGAATGTTTAGATGGATGGATGGATGAATGTTTGTTCGAAGGTATCTCCAGAACGGATGTAAGGATCTCTATGATATTTAAAAGTTGACATAGGTTACTAATTATTATTTTTTTACTTCCACAAACGGAGTCACGGGCGACAGCTAGTATTAAAATAAAATTTAAACACATAGGAAATATATTTTCATGCATTATAAGTTTGTATGTATGAAAAACACACGTATTTTTATATTTACATATACTACATTCAAATACACGCCTTAGAAATAGAACTGGAAAGAGATTTTTACGTTGGTATTGGATCGTAATTGTAAGAATTTATTGAGCTCTCAGGTTCCCCTTTTACGGACGTAAAAAGTCGTGTTGTATGATAATTTTATCGTTGTTTTATATTCTTCTTCAGTGTGATATTGTATTTGAATAGAAATGTCACAATCAACACGCAATTTCGCATATCTAATAAAATCTAACGAATTTTATTTGTCTCTACTTTGACTTTTTATGAATTACTACTACCAGCGATTTCGTCCGTGCAGAATCAAAAAAAAACTTAATAAGTAGCCTATGTGTTCTTCTAGATTATGTTCTACATTTGTATCAAATTTTATCAAAATCCGTTAATCCGTTCCGGAGATACCTTCAACCAAACATCCATCTAAACATTCACATCTATAAAAGAAAGTAGTGTTAGTTACACTATTTATAACTCAAGAACAGAATTACTGAAAATTGGTGAGGTGGTAGCTTAGAGCCAGGAGACGGACATAGGATACTATTTTTTTTTTCAAATTTATGCCTTAACGAACTCCTTTTTATTTAAAGTTTAGATGGATGTGATGTGGATGGATGGTTGGGTGAGCTACACAAATTAAGTTTTTTTTATATATCCACGCGGACGGAGTCGCGGGCGACAGCTAGTTTGTAGTATTAGTAAGATTATTATATTTATAGTTTTTTTTTTAAATTGACCTTCAACTTTTCCGTATTATCTATGAGAAAACGCTGAGTTGTCTCTTCCATTTTTTGTCTCTAGTAATCACTGTCAGCCTTGAAACGTTGGCAAAGAGCCAAGTATGCTTACCGTATTAAAAATAATTGATAGATAAAAACAAAAAGCTCGATCGATATTTGTGTTAAGTCTCGTGGTAATTGAGTTATTTTATTCTTTGAGACAGTTTTTGGATTTTTTCGTTTGCATTTTCCTCCTTCCAATGTATTTCAACAATTTCTCTGTGTTCCAATTTGTTATTACGTCAAAGGTTTCATATTAATGTTTAGTTTTTGTAAATTACTTTTAAAATCTTATGAAACTCCAATGACGATGCAGAGGCAACTTATATGACTACTATACGAAGGCACTTTGAAGACTCAAAGAGACTTGCGTATATCCCGCTTGAATCCCCGTGGGTTTGCCGAAAACGTCTGACAACTAAACCACGAGTAGCAATTCTAGTGAAATTGTCAGATAGACAACTTGTAGGAAATTACACACGTAATACCCCAAGTGAAGACAAAAAATGTCTCTAAGGCATCGAATGAATCTACGGAAATTGACGAAAGATAAAATTAGGAAAGATGTTACGAATAAATACGTTAAAAGTATATTTTAGTGAATTTCCAAAGCCGAATCTTGGTAATATTATAAATGCGAAATTTTAGATGTATAGACAAATGGATGTTTGTTATTACGTATCACCAGAACTGCTAAACGGATCTCGCTGAAATAAGTATAGATGTAGAACATAGGCTGAAAGAACCTAAATTGGCGGACGGAATCGCGGGCAAAAACTAGCATTCATATACATCTTATTATCTGTTCTTCTTTTAAAAATCTGAAGAAATAACAAAATGACTTTATATTAAAACAATTTTTAGTTAATATATTACTTATGATATTAATGGACATCAGTTGCAAAACTTAAGTAACAAGAACTATTGTAACTGTAAATTTGACAAAACTTCCGTAAGCGCAGCTGCTGAATAAAGTTCTCAAGTGTTTGAAAGCTAAATAGCTGCAGGCCATTGCTATTAACGCTTATGTGAGTCTAGCATTCAAGCTTAAAATAATCGCCCTCCTTTGAAATACGAACTTTATATGCCTGCTAAATTATAAAAATGAATACAATTTTAAAAAGAATTACAGAACGGAATCTTTCTATATAGAATATGAAATGAAATAACGATTATGGTACGAAATTCTAGATAGGTTTGTAATCGAATTTTGGGAAATAATAAAAGTGGTATATTTTAAAAATGTCATATTAAGAATACATTTTTGTAAATTTGAATAAGATTTATTTGAACTAAAGTAATAAAAATTCAATCCGCCCACTTCAAAGGGTTCATTCTAATTCAATTATACAAGAAGAAGACCCTATCAATCTTGCCTTATTTACTTCGTTGCGTTTCCCTTTAATAATAAAGTCCAGAGTATTAGAAGAGTTATAGGGGTATTTTGAAAGTAGATAATAATTTTTAAATATTAATCTTTGTATTATTTCATTCTTTATCTAAAACTTAACTAGATTAATAAAAATATTATAAATTCAGTAGAATTCCAGTGATCAAAATTTACAAACCCTAAAGAACCCTTGGTTTTAACGTTTATCAAATAATTTTAAAATGCGTTCAAAAATCTAACCCATTTTAAATTAACGACGTTGACCCGTTTGAACACGGGACCCTTATCACGCTTGAACTGATTTTAAGGAGGCGTTAAAAATGACTTCGTAAATATGCTTTTATGGCTTTTTATTGCCAGTTATGGTTTAATTACGATTTTTTACAAAGTTGGGCTGAACAATTTTTTGTGAAAATGTTATTAACAACATAACTCACCCAGAGGAGTAGGTGTAGACCACAGACATCCATTTGCCACGGTCCAGACACACCGCTTCTTCTCCATTTACACATCTACGCATACATGCGTCAGTTTCGAGTGCTCTTTATTCCGCTCTTCTTGAGTATTTTATCAGTCTGAATGGTATTAATCCGTCTGGAATGGCTCCATCAAAAATTGCCATTTATCCTTTCCACTTGTCCTAGCCATCTAATCATACTGTTTTCAACTCAACTTGCAACATCTTTTAACCCACATTTTTTATCAGTTACACGTTAACGTTTAGTTCGGAGATTCCCAAACATTTTTCTCATAGATTCCTTTGCACCCTGCTTGCACCCAACATTCTTTATACGACTTTCTCTCTCGTCGAGTCCTCCGTGGGCCACGTAGGTATGGTTTAGTTTAATCGAAAATATTGCAAGATTTTGTTTCAGTGTTAGAAGGTAAATGTAAATTTATCGTAGGTACATGATAGCTATTTGTATGATTTAATTTTAAAAGGGTAAGTAAAATCATATTTAGCACGTATCATGTTATTACGATATAAAACGTGCGACGCGGAGAGCTATCATTGGCAACCATGTCTGTAATCTCAGGACGTGACTTGTTATTTTATCACTACCTTCCTTTTATTTTGTTAAAGAATATATTTTTTAAAGATATAATGAAAGAGATTTTGTAATGTATTTTATACTAGAGGTCGCCAGCGACTCCGTTCGGAATTTAAAAAGAAAACATAATTAGTCTATGTGTTCTTCTAGACTGTTCTATATGTATGCAGTATTTCATCGACATCCGTTCAGTCATCTAAACTTTCGCATTTACAATATTAGTAAGATTTTCAAATAGACAAAAAAGTATAATCAACCGTTTAAGTGAGGTGAACAGTTTTAGCTTTTTTTCTTTGTTTTTAGAAACATGCCAGTTATATTACTTAACTACTAAAATAATTGTTATGAATTGTAAATAATTTCGTTTTTTTTTGTAATTTTGTTGTTTATTTTGCTTCAGCTATGCTTGAGTTCACAGATAGGAACAAAATATTCCAGTTGTTCCTTCGATTCTTATAGAAAAAATTTGTTTCTTTTTCGTTTAACTGGTAGAGAACTTAAGAATTGATTAAAAACAGAAACAAACTGTACTTCGGGAGGGATGAAGTTATTTTTTTGTACAGATGTTTCGTTATGGTATGGATATTATACCATTTCACAAGTATTTATACTGAATTGAGTATTTATAGAGAGTTGATATAAATCCGTGTTTTGCTTGCGCTGTCACGAACTGACTGAGTGGACAGGATTTCAACTCACACGTATTTCCTTCCCGTTTATTCGAGCTTAAAGTTTGAATGAATTTCAAATATACAGCGAACCAAAATTACCAAAACACCGTAACCATAAACAAATTTTTAATTGAAACAGAATACAATAAGAAAAATACACCGGTTGACTTTTAAATATTTAGAAACCTGGGTTTTATAGTACTAAACTAATTAAATATCACACCTTAACATTAAATAGTAATATCATATTGTAGCAGGTTTTAGGTTGCCGTAATAACGTCACACATTCGCTGTAAACCTTCTTTATATCCCTAAATGAAAAACGACTTTCTCATCGCCCCAACCTGCATTTTCATTTTATTATCCCACACATGTAATATTTGTTATACGAGAGACAATATATCAGCTCCAAAAGGAAGGACTCACCGTTTTAGAAAAAAAGCAACGTTCTTTTTTCAAACTTGATTAAATATGAAATAACCTAAGTACTGGCTGTTTTATAAATAATTCATATGTATCAGTTTAAAAATAAAACATTGACGTATAATACTTTTTCGTTTCTATTTGTTAAATATTTTAAGTTCATGTTTTTATTTGGTGGTATATTAATTTTTTTTGGTATAATCTCCTTGCACTGTTTTCAATCTATAAGTGGCCAGTACACCAAAATAAATGTACATATGTCTTTCTGTCACTTTATTTCTTTTTTCGTATGATCGATTTATGTCTTGTTTCAATATTGGTAGAGTCCGCAACAGCATTAGAATGCAGGCTACAGTGGAGCTATACTTTACGTCTGATGATTGCATTTTTGGTACTACAAAGTTGAGAATCTAAAAAAGTGTTTTCTGAAAGATTTGTGGTTAGCAAGAGTGTTACAAAGAGAGAAGTTTTATTGTCTGTGAGTGCGTTTTAATGTTTTTCATAACAAATTCATTTGTACTCGGTTGTACGTTGTTTTAACGTGCAAAGTTGTTGTAGGGTTAATGCAACTTTTGGAGTTTTAATGCTCCATTGAGATTAAAGTCGATATACTATGAAATACGGAGAGTTTTACAGTCTAAATTAATTTAATCAGTTTTATTATGATTTTAAAATGGTTAGAGTATTTAAAAATGTGTACTGCAGTCATAATTTATCATTTCAAGTCAATAATTAAATGTTATCGGGAAAGATATTCAAGATGGTTGTACGTTTTTACTATCATTGCGTGTTAGTGGCTCAGGGGTTAAGCACTTGACTTGCAATCTGTAGGTCCTAGGTTGGAATCCCGCCATTTACCAAAGTGTTTTTAGATTTGCATATGTACATTTAGCCGACGTTCTTACGGTGAAGGATAACATCGTGATGCTACCTGCACATTCTGAGAAGAGATTCAAAGGTATGTGCAAAAGTCAACCAACGCACCCTGGGCCAGTGTTGACGATTATCTAGTCAACCCTAACTTAGAATAGGCTCTGAGCCCCTCAGTGGGGATGTATAATGAGTTGATGACAATGATTGAATTTCCACTGCTGAAACTCCTGTTTAAAACATATATTTATCTCTGTTTTTTTAAAAAAAAATGAAGGTGACGACATTAGTTTTTGTACGAACGTTTTAAAATAGGAATCCCGCGGTTGGCCTATATAGCTGAATGACACACATTTTCTTTTGTCTCACGTAAAAAAAGTCGGAAATGTCTGTCACTTTGTGATTAATGGTAGAGGAAGGCGGTAATTTAGGAAGTTGGTAGCATTAGAACATTATTCACTTTTTATTTTAACTTATTTCAGCTTGAATTGACTTTAAATGCATGCCGTTTTAAAAATTATTTATTGTAAAAAATATTTAGTCATATTTTTCTTTTCGATATAATTTATTATAATTAATTAATATAATATTATAAATAATTAAAATAAAGCTAGCTACTAAAGGTATGCAGAGGTCGCTACATCAATTTTAAACAAATTCACCTTTTGTTAAACTTAACTTAAGCTCATGAAATTTCTTGAAAGTAATAAGAAGTAAGCAAATCTTACTAATATTATAAATGCGAATATCTAGATGGATATTTATTAGGATATATCTCGAGAACGGTTGCATGGATCTTGCTGAAATGTGGCATAGATGTAGAACATAGTCTGGAACACGTAGGTTACTTATAAGGTTTTTTTTAATTAAGCGCCTTGTATTTATAAAATCAAATCCTATTCAATCGGTACTATGTTTATAGAATAAAAAGATATATTAAATTGAATAATACTAGCGTCCTCTATTATTCCACGAAAGACATAAATGAAAACTACAAAGCTTTGATCTGGGAAAACAGTACGGCAATTCCCACGAAACATAGCAAAGGGTGCGTTTCTATTCAGGCGGTGTGAAAACAAAATAGATAAAAGCGAGGCCTGTGAGTAAAACAAAGATCTTTTTTATTTTGCCAAATTCTTATTTGTGTTACAATTTAACTGAACAAAAGGAATTGAATATAATTTTGTCATTAATTTTACTAATATTATAAATGCGAACTGGCTGGATGTTTCTTACAAGGTATCTTCAGATCGGCTCAATAGATCTCATTAAAATTTTCCATAGATGTAGAACATAGTCTGAAAGAACACTTAGACTACTAATTAAGTTTTTTTTTAATTCCGCCTGCACGGTATACGGACAAAAGCAAGTTTATATGTGTGATTAATCATGATCTTAATTATAATAAAATATTAATAATACGTATACCAAAAAAATTGTACCCTTTTTAAAGAAACGGAAGTATGATAATAAAAAATCTTTTATTATGAATTGTTAACGAATTTCTCGAAGACCTCGAAAATTATTGGTCTCTACTAACTCTTGTCAGGCGAATAAAAATACGTTTATATTTATATTGAAACAAAAATAAAATAAACAAGACATCAAATAAGTCCCGCAACACACGAGGGATCCATGTGCTCTGATTGAACAAATCGTTTTCCATGTTACAACAAGGATACTGAATAAATATTTGGTATTACACCTAGCGTTAAAATTGTACGAGCATTGGTTCAATACGAAAAATTCTACGTCGCGTTTTGTTACAATTGTTTTACAAAACATTTTCATAGCGACATTCAAGTTTTATTTTTGGTTTGCTTGTTGAGTCTAGAGAAGTCTAGTTAGGCTGTAACAAATAAAAATTGTAATATATTTTCATTGTTACCTGCGAGCTATTAAAATATTTGTTTGACTACAAAAAACTATTGTAAAATGCTAATGGTGTATGTTTTATTCAATTCATTTATATCTTAATATAAAGAACATTCAACGAAATCTTACTAATATTATAAATGCGAACGTTAAGATCAGTCTTTCCCAAAGTGGGCGATAACGCCCCCTTGTGGGCACTGCAGGTCTCAAGTTGCGGGTTATAGTAAAAGTTTAGTTTAGATTCTCCGTTAATAATAATTATAATTAATTTAATTTGAAGTTATAGTGGTTTTTAAATATGTGAAAATATTTATTCTCAAAGTGGGCATTACACAAAATAAGTTTGGGAACCACGGGACGTATGTTTGTTTGAATGTATCTCCAGAACGGCTACATGGATCTTGCTGATATTTCATATAGATGTAGAACATAGCCTGGAAAAACACACAGGCCACTTATTAACATTTGTTTAATTCCGCTTGAATGTTTATATGGATGGATAGATTTTGGAACAATTAGGCACAGATGTACAACGTAATCTGGAAGAACATATATGCTACTAATTAAGTTGTTTTTTAATTCAGCGCGGACGGAGTTGCCGGCGACAGCTAGTATCCCATAGCTCGTAGACAGTATTTTTACAGTTAAATCAAGCTCTCATTTATTTTGTAATGCAATGATAACTGTCTCCGTAAATTAAAATATTAATGTCTGTCCAGTGTTATATAGTAATAATTATTTATCCTGTTGCAAAACTTGCAGCGTCAAAATGTAACATCTGTTTGTAGTATCTAGCAAAAGTTGGGATTTAACATATTTGCTTAAAACCTTTGTAGTAGAGAATAACGGTAACAAACATAATGTCAATAGAAGTTGCTGTAATACGAGGAACACTGCGAGAATAATTTGAAGCGCATAAAATGAACACTTTAATTAAATAATTATTTAGTAATACAAACAAAAAAAAACAACTTTAATTTTATACCTTAGTTAAGAATGTTGGTCTGCCCTGGTCGCAGAAGGCGGACCCAAAAGGAGATGGAAAGATGTAGTAAAATTAGCCATGAGTGAGCGTCAAGTCTCAGAAGATGTCTTAGACAGTGCAAAGTGGAAGAGACGGATTGGGAAAGCTGACTGGCAGATGAGAGCCCACCACCTTGTTTGATACAAGCTAGGCAGAGATATGTAGAGAGAGAGAGTTAAGAACTTTGACAAGTACGACGGTATTTTTAATCTTATAACACCGCAGCCCTCATAAACTCTTGTAACAACATCTCAGTTTAAAACATATTGTCATCTCGGTGTTAACAAATATACAGGGATCATATGTTTAATACGGAGATTTTGGACTTAGGAACCTACAGTAAGATTCATCTTATTGGGTCATTCCTCGGTCTACTCAGATTCGATCAGAATATTGGTATAATTATAAAATCATAGATCGGATGGGATTTTTGAACTTTATGGTTGTAGTGACTTTGTCACGCTATTTTTTTAACAACTGTGACGTTAAAATTTTACAATTTTCGCTTACTTTCTGAGAAAGTGAAAGAGTTGACTCATCAAAAGAAAGTGGAGCTTTCTCGCTGTAAAAAATATTTCAAAGCGATGTCATCGCATTTCTTGAACAAAAAGATTTTGTTTTATCTTACAAATGAATGGAACGGAAGAAGACACTAAAATATTTTAATTCCTCTTTTATTTCATTTTGAATACAAACTTCATAAAAAGTTTATCTATAGAAGCAGTGGTATTAATAACAACGTTTAGGTATAGTCAAACCTGGACAGGTGAGAATCCAAAGGATCGTAATATTTTTCTCGCTCAGTTTCTCTATTTTCACGCTTATGAAGGTCACCGTCGGGACCGGAAGACTCTTGCTTAAAAAGTTCTCGTTTGTCGAGGTTATACTGTACTTCTAAACAGGTTTTTCATTGGTGGTGGATTTTTACTGTCAAAACACATTTACAGAATAATGTTGCCGTCTTTTTTTTTAGATATGAGTAAAATGGCATGTTTTATACAGATGTTGCGACAATGGAAACCCAGTAACGTACTTTAATAGTGTGCAATTAAGTCTTAACATCAGGTAAATTGTACAATTTAGGTGTTATTAACGTGAGCGTAAATTGCATCATTCTGGTACCGACGCGTTGCAGATGTCTTATTCAATTAGTATAAATCCCATATTAGACTATTAAGTACTTCGAATAATTATGTTGCAATACTTTAGAAAATCTTTTCAAAATGTTAACTGACATTGTTGTTGCTCTTTGTGCGCGTGTGTGTGTGTGTGTGTGTGAGTGTGTGTATGTAAATATTATCGAAAACATATTTGTATAACCTAACTAGTTGTCGCCCGCGACTCTGTACGTGCGGAATTTAAAAAAAACGTAGTAGCCTATGCGTTCTTCTAGACTATTTTGTACATCTGTGCCAAATTTCATAAAGATCTGTTGAGCCGTTCCGGTGATACCTTCAAACAAACGTCCATCCATCCATTCATACATCCATGTAAATTTTCGTATTTATAATAATTATACGATCTAATATAGTAATTCTAATAAAAAAATTACATTACTTACATTTACTTATTATAAAAAATATATTAAAAGACCTCTGTATCAAAAGTCATCAAAATTTTTAAAATTGTCTAAGATTATGTAAAACACCTCAGTCATTAGGTTGCTTCACAAAGCGGGTCGAAGTATTTGCACAAATTATAAGAATGTTCAAAGATAAAGATAATTTATTAATTTAACTTCTCTTGCAGCTAATTAATTTGCGTAGTAAATCATGCCGATAAGCATTTATCATTTTCACTGACGTACAGTTTATAAATACCATCAAGGACGCGAACTAAAAATGTATGTTTTTACTTATTAATGAATGCTTTCTGTACATTGTTTAAACTGCCACTCAACTAAAGTGTTCGTATTTGGAGGCGCCTGCCAAAATTAAACAGCAATATTTCATACAGGACGTGAACTATGCTTTAAGACTTCAAGCTAAAAGTTGTCCTGCTGATGGTACTGCCGTGTCTTTGAAGGGATTCCAAGGTTCCTAGCAACTATCTTCGTCTTAGATTCGAATATTTTGCTTACGTCACTTCTGTAAAATATAACTAAGTACTTATATCTAATGCTTGAAGAAATTAAATCGTTTAAATTCATTTTTACTCTCTACGAATAAAAAAAAATATTTTATGTGTTTAGGTTTCTAAGTTAGTGTAGTGTTCACGCGCAAATAAAAGTACAATGTTGATAAAAATATAAGTTTCGTTCTAATAAGACTAGATGGCGCTGCGCTGTTTAAATGCATGCAAGCGTTTTGTTTTACTGTTGTGTTGTGATTGCGCTTAACGCTAAGTAACCACTCTCGGCTCCGATGGTATCACCAATAGGGTGACCAAACTATTTCCAGCTACTATATTGCAACTTCTTGTTGCTATATATAACGTGGCAATGACCAAAGGAGTTTTTCCCACCGAGTGGAAAGACGCCGAAGTCATAGGGTTCCTCAAACCCTCTAAGCCACCTACAAATCCCACCTCGTATCGCCCCATCAGCCTTCTCAAAACGTTTGGGAAGATTTATGAACGCCTGGTTTTAGCCCGCCTTCGCTCTTTTATGGAAACGAAAGCCATGCCCATTGCCGAACAGTTTGGATTTCGCGCCAAACATTCATGCACTCATCAAGTGCACCGCATCACGGAGTACATTCTTTCCAAACGCCAACGCGGCCTTAACACCGGAGCTCTCTTTCTCGACGTAGCAAAAGCGTTCGATAAAGTATGGCACAACGGGCTCATATACAAGCTATATGAGTACGGAGTACCCGACCGTCTCGTATGCATAATACGAGATTTCCTAAGTGATCGCACGTTCCGCTACCGCGTCGAGGGAATATGTTCTCAATCGCACCCCGTTCGAGCCGGGGTGCCTCAAGGGTCGGTGTTAGGGCCGGTCCTATTTACGCTCTACACCAACGATATACCGCGCGTACATGGTGTAGAACTAGCATTATTTGCCGATGACACCTGTATTTACACGTCTGGTCGTAAGCCCGAAGCTATTTGTCGACGCCTTCAGACTGCAGCCAACACCCTTGGTGCCTGGTTTCGGAAATGGAGGATCGAAATAAACCCTACCAAAAGCGCGGCGCTCTACTTTTCCCGCCGCAAAGTGACTCGTCTTCCATCCGTCACACTCATGGACAGCCCAATACCATGGGAAGACAAAGTTAAATACTTAGGTGTCATCCTGGACTCTAAACTCAACTTCTCCGCACACGTAACCCGGGTTAGAAACCGCGCGGCTTTTATACTAGGTCGTCTTTCCGCATTACTCAATAAAAAGAGCAAAATGTCCCTTCGGAACAAGGTGACACTCTATAAATCAGTAGTACGTCCCGTCATGACGTATGCTAGTCCGGTATTCGCGCACATAGCTCCGAAACAAATACATCGACTTCAGGTGATTCAGAACAGATTTTTACGTAGAGCCACGGGAGCCCCGTAGTACATGCGCAACAGTGATCTGCACATAGACCTGGACTTGTCCACCATAGCCCAGCACCTGAAGTTGGCGTCGCGTCGTTATTTTGACTCCGCCGTCGGGCATCCTAATCCGCTAGTTGTAGGTGCCGTCACCTACAATCCAATCGCGCTCGGTAAATTTCGCCATGATTATCGTAGACCTAGGCACGTCCTCGACTTTCAAGATGACGCAACTACCATCGCTCAGGCTAGGGTTAAACAACTTCGCAGTCACACCACACATCCCAGTCGCTGCCGGCTACGGCAATCATTCTCGCGATATGGCCTCATAGCAGGCAGATATTCACCTGTCAACGATAGAAGCGTAGCTGGAGTTTCTTCCGCCACTTCTTCTCCCAGCGCTAACGCTTTCCGAAGTGGTAGTAATATTAGATGCATCAGAACTAATAATAATCAGGAAACAGCAACCGATCAAGCCGAGGTTCGGCCCCCTCGGGCACCCTTGAATCGGAATGCTAAACGCGTATCGAGTGACAGCCCAAGCCGAGGTCCCCTCTCGGGGGCCCTTGAGTCCCGTCACTCCATGGAGCGTCCACCGAAGCGACCTAAGAGCTCGGCGGCCTCCCAATCCGGTAATAATAACGAAGTAACGGCCCGAGCCGAGGTTCCTGAGGGAGCCCTCGAGCTTAGTTACTCTTAAACGAGGTTTAGGCTAAGTGCCATCTGCGCTCGGCCACCTCAAGCCCGGTGAAGCTGTAAATGCCTCCTCAAGGCAAACAGTGGCAATCAGTCACAAAAAAAAAAAAAAAAAGTAACCACTCTTCCATCCGATTTCTTTTTGTTTCATTCAATACGTGTCCCGGGGCTTTCAGGGTTCGCGTGCATGGTCCTTCGAGCCGGATCAACTGCTTGGAAGCTATGCTGACCATTACACTACCTGTTATGCACAGTTGGAAAGAAGATATAACAATAAAACTTTTTGGCCAATTGTATTTTAAAAAGATTCATGAACCAAAGGAACATCACCTTTGAGTCTTCAAGTGCCCTTAAAGAATAACTTGACATAACTGATTTTAACACTTTATACGTAAACAGTGCGCAACATTCGTTAAAGAAGTGAAGACTTGTAAACAAATTTATTATATTGAGCAATTTCGATTGTTATCAAGCGCGTTGACAAGGTACTTATTCTGTCAAGTCACGATTTAGATTTAGTAAGAGAGAGAACAGGGTCTCATAATATTCTTTAGGAATTTATAGTGAAATTTCATATTCAAGTCAAGGATTCTCTTTATAATCATCTAGATTTTTATTAAAAAAAACATATTAGATTTTTAATAGTGCCGCTTATAAAGAACTTAATAACTTATTTAATAGAATAGACGAAGTAGAAACACATCGTAGTGCTTTGTGTTTAAATAATATATCGAAAAGCAAAAGTCCAAAAGGAATCGAATACTATTCATGCCGTTGATGTTATAAAAATAAAATAATTTTATGTTTGAAATATCAGAACGTTACTTCTTTTATATAAAAAGCTTTATTTTTTCCGTAGTATTCGTGTAATTTAAGCCTACCTTAGTTTGTGTACTCTTACTAATGATGATGGAGTACAACAATAATGTAACCGCGACTCGTTAACATCAGCCGGTTTCACTATACCTTAATCCGACTCTATTTACTTAACAATATAAAAACACTAACAATATTACATAACTAGGAAAATGTATTGTGTTTTGTTTCAGCATTCAAATACTATTTTGTTTTGTGTTGAATGCATAGTGTGTTTTGTTTTGAACACTAGAAGTTTTTGTTTCGTGTAAAACAAAAATGTTGGTTCAATTTTGTATTTTTATATATTTCAAGAAGTTGCTAGGATTTTTAGCATCGAAAATATATTTTGAAAAGAGAATAAAACATTAAAAATCTTTGGTGTATCAGTTTATTGATTGCGTAATTATATCTACGTTAATTTATACGTTTTTGTTTTAATTAATACAGTTCAATTTAAACAAAGGCGTTAAATAAAAACCATATCAAAGATTCCATTGTCATTATTGATTTTACTCTCATTTTACTGTCGAGAGGCACAGCGATCGACGCTTTATTTTATTCATATGTTTGAGGCTTAACCGTTGTCAAAATACCGTGGGTTTACATTGACAACGTTTTGGCAAAAGAACATATTTTTTTATCTTTCTTACTAAAATTATAAATGCGAATGTTTGGATTTGTTGTTTGATATCTATGGAACTGCTGCATGGATCACGCTGAAATTTGGCATAAGATGTATAGCATAATTTGGAAGATATATATGTATTTATACATGTAGATTAAACTTTTATGCATAAGCAAGCAAAAATAAATATTTAATAATATAAATATACCTTGAGAGTATGTGTTTTAATCTACATAAAAGCATAATTCATTTTCAGTTCCCGGAGTCTGGTCTCTAAGGGCTTAATTTAAGATACATACTCTAATAAAAATATTTAATATCACGTAGCGCCATTTTTAAAAACAAACCAGATTAAGATCAATGTCTAACTAACCCGTGTAGGACTATCGAAATACTATATACAATTTATATAAATATATTTTTCCATAACATATACAAGAAAAATCTCTTTCATTCACTATATGATAGAAAAAAATATAGGAGATAATATGTTTATACATGCTTCGTTGTTTTAAAATATAAAATATAATTACATATTATATGGCTCATATCTTCTTCCAGACCAGCTTCTATAATATATGTATGTCAAATTTCATCGTGATCAGTTCTGTCGTTCTGTAGATACTTTGAAACATTCATCCATTCATCCATCTAAACATTCGCGTTTATAATATTAGTAAGATGTACTTGAAAATGTGATGTAATAGAGCTGAATAAAAAAAAGACTGGAATACAGTTTGACCCTTGTATAAAACAGACAGGGGTGCGCGATAAATTATCTTATCATTTTTATCTATATTATTCATGTAATACGTTTTTCTTGTATATATCTGAGAATATTGTACATAAAAGATATATAATATTCGTAATTAATAATCAAGAGGTATACATAAGAAAAGTTAAAAGTTGTTTCACTAATTGTGCATAGCGAAAAAGATTATACCTTCCAGAATAAGATTTAAGTCCCAATTTCCTTCCACTGAGCGCCGAGCTGCACGTGACAGTCGCAGTGGTGTCCGTATAAAGGAAACGCGCTCTATTAGAATGGTCGGAGGAAGCACGCGGCCGTAGTCGCGCGGCTAGTCTGGTGGAAATTGGGTCTAAGAATAAATTGGAGGAGTGCAAATGTATTTAAGTTTATATACTGCGTATTCAATCTAATAATTGTTTTGTTTTTAGTTTCAAATAAATAGTCTTTCTTATAAAATTAAATGTTAAGAACTAAAACCTTGATGTTTGGAAATGACTTTCGAAGTTTTGGATTACATATATATATTTTTAAATTTGTTTATTCTTCATTTCTGAACTAAAATTTACAGAAACATCGTACTTACTTCGTCTCCTTAAATATGTGGTCGTTATTTTTATGTTGTTTGTCTTAAAACTGCGCCTATAAAGTATATTACCTAAGCCATCATCCCTGATTTAAATTTAAGATAAGACTTTATTTTGCCTTCCCTTTAAAGGTACTCGACGTAGACTCTGTTGAATTATCTGCATTAACCTCCTCTATGTACAATTTTTTTTAATGATTGACAAGAATACTGCATAGAAATGTTTAATTTCATTACAAAAATGAAGAATACATAACTTAAACTTAAATAAAAACAAAAGCATCTTACGTTTTCGAAAGAAAAAATAAGATTCTGTCAAAATACGACGTTATTTTATAATAGATGTCAGTTAACGAAATAATATTTTCTTAGAATCCTGAAGCTATTAAGTATTCGATAATAATATTAAGTATTCGATAATAATATTAAGTATTCGATAATAATATTAAGTATTCGATAATAATATTAAGTATTCGATAATAATATTAAGTATTCGATAATAATATTAAGTAATCAATAAGAATATTAAGTATTCAGTATTTGTTAATTTGCTGTTTTCATAAATTAATTAGCGACCAGTAAGTACACTTAAACCCTATGGATTTTTAGTACTGCTGTCTAATTGATATTATTATATTTGTTATGTAAAGTTTTTTGTATAAAAAATAAATAAATAATATTAAGTATTCAAACTCACAAGAAACGATTTCTTTACAACTCATATCAAAATTCTGTGATATAAAATTATTTGCGATTCTATATCTGGATTTTGAAATATAATAATAATTCCATGTGGGTCAACATAGCCTACGACGCGGGGATCTTGAATTCTCAAAGCCAATATATGTCGAATTACTACTCGTCTATTTGTGTTTGAATCACAACAAATCATGATTATACACATTCCGGTAATCAAATTATCATTTCATACCAAATATTATGTTAAAAATGTAGGTTATTTTTAATAATAACGTATTTAAATTAACCCATTAGTGCATAAAGTTTATTAACGCCTTTTTCATTATGATCGTTGTAATATATTTTCATTTCGAGTGTATTTGACCATTAAATTTTATAAAATATTTAATCAATATGAAAGTTTCGATTTTATAGCCCGTCCAATAAATCGCTTCCCGGAATATCATACCAACAGTATTACCACTTCAAATATATATTACACTACTGTTTATTAAAATAAACGGTTAGTAAAATATATATAACTCCTAAAATAACAATTTTATTGGCGTCCGATTTATCGAACGTTATGCACTAATGGGTTAATACGTTTGTGTGAATAAATTTTGACGAATCTTTTGTACAATGTTTTAAGAACGCCATGAAAGTTTTACATCTAAATATAATGTTTAATAGCAGGCAAAATATATTAAAATATAATACTATACTATAAGTTTACTTGACCTTAATTTTATTATTTAAACCTACAAAAAAATACGCTGGATATTCTATAGTTATTTTTTTATATGCACAGTTATTTTATTATTAAATGCAACTATGCGGTGTGCAATTTAACGCTACTTTTCTCTGCAAAACTCGCTTTAATAGCTAGATTTTATGAAATTAATTTTTAAAAATTCCTTCGTTGAAAATTCTTACCTAATTAGCTAACTCCATGAAGCTAATTTGTGAGGAAACGAGGTAAATTGAAACATTTGAATCATTTCTTATTATTAAAATGTTTTAATTTGCTTTACAGAAAGTTTTAATAAGGTACCTTTTTTTCACGGCCACCGTTACGTCCAATTTTTTTAATAAGCATAATAATGTCGGGCATTGGAAAAGGGTTATGTCCAGCAGTGGGCAGATAAAGGCCGATGATGATGATGATGATAATAATATTAATGTTTCATCTTACTAATATTATAAATGCTAATGTTTAGGTGGATGGTTGTTTGTTAGAAGGTATCTACGGAACGGCTTAACGGATCTTGACGAAATTTTGGCATAGATGTAGAACATCATCGGAAAGAACACAAAAAGCGATTTTTTAATTTTTTTTTAATTCCGCACGGGCCCAGAAGCGGGTGACAGCTACCTATAACTCTGAAAGCGATAAATGTTTCAGTATGAAACACAAAGTATATTTAGTGCACTAAACATAATTTGTTGTGCTTAATGATTTTTCTTTTTAAATCCCGTAATTCTCGTAAATAAGTGTTTATTACTTCAATTAATTATCTTAAAACAATTGATAAGTATAATATTAAAATCAGAATAGATTCAAAGAGAGCAGATTCAAACAACGGAACGTTAATTTATTAGCAAAAAAAAATTCACACAAAAATTCTCTATCCCTTTTAGTCTCTTTGATTAAAACAGAGACAACAATATGTGTCAATAACAATGTCACGGCAGTCGAATTTCATGCTTATTTGACCTATTTATTTAGTCAAGCGACAAATAGAGATTAATCTGTGGCGTATTTTGATCCTGATTGCGACATACAGATACAGCAATCCCTATTCGTTGCGACAAGCTTATCAAATATCCAACGTGACAGGACATTTATACAGGACATAAACAAAGAAGCGATATCGTTAGTTAGAATAGAGTAAATTAAGTTTTGTTTATTGTAATTATTACAATCTTTCAAGAAAACAATAAAGACAATACATATAAGTAGCGCGAGAGTTTTTTTTTTTTTAAATTGGTAAAAATGTTTTTGCAAATATGGTCCAGACACATTAACACTCAATCGGCTAAACAAGACACATGCATTTGTTTTATAACTCGAAACTTTCGTTGTTTTATTAACATATAGATAAAGTTTCTTATATACAGTATGTTATGCAGTTGCAATCGGTATCGGTATCACGATACCGTTCTGTAAAAACAATTGCTCCCTCTATCCTTATCTGATCCGTTGGATCAGGATGGGATTTGGAGTAAGCGCTACGACTTAGGGTCCTTCAAGAAGCGAGCTTAACACTATCTCAAAGGCCGGCAACGCATCTGCGGTTCCTCTGGTATTGGCGTCGTTGAACACCTCGGTGTTCCCGCTGCTCGTTTGCCCCTTTCTGTTATAAAAAAAAATGGAGTAAGGATAGATGACGGCCTGGAATAGGGCATGATTACTAATTAAGTTTTTTGTAACGCTACGCGAATGGAGATGACTCCGTATTGACATTACATCTCTCATCAGAGAGACATCTTTTTTATATAAAAATGTGGCAAACGAGCGAGCGGCCACCTGAAATCGCTGAAATAGCGAAGTGACCGTTGCCCATAGACATACACAATTGCATATGCGTTGCCTACTTTAAATCGACGGAGGAGAGAATGCACAGAAAGAAAATATCTTCCCTTTCCATGTATCCTTTCATCCGGAAAGTCCACTTCCACTTCCCATCCTTTCTTTAAGAGAAAAAGGGTGGGAAGGGAAAGAGGACTAAATTAGGCCTCCAGGACGCACACTCATCAGACGAAACGCGGAATTGCTTCCACTTGACGCCTGTCTTCTGTGTGGTCGTGGTATTTCACCGGGCGAGCCGGGCCGATTCGTGCGAAGATGTTAAAGCGGGCTCTACCACTGTTAAACATCTACCAAAGACGAGTGAAATAAAAAATACTTGTTATTAAAACTAATGTTTGTATATACGGATAATGAAACGGAGCGACTGATAAGCTTAATAAGATATCAGTAGTAAGAAGTGACCATCCCTTGGGTAACCTAACCAGGTCAAGACGTACGATAATTATTAGATTAATAGGTATTGTTAAAGATCTGACCCTCGCTGTTATTTTTTAAAATTCATGATAGCAAATTTAAATGCGTCTTTTTATTTATTATAAATATAAATAATGATTTTACTATTGTTACATAAATAAATAGGTACTCGGATTTTCATCCGCAGTAAAACACTGCTCGTGACGTCTGTGACGTTGCACAAAAAGAGTAGCGCATATTTTTTGTTAGATTACCGCGCGGCATTTGTGATGTGTGAATTTTTATATACAGTGGCATAGAACTAGTTCACTTGGTTTAAATAAACAGTTTTTCATATTAATTAAAAAGGCAAAATAATAAATAAATTATCTTCGCATTAAGACTGTATTTTGAGCCGACTGAATAAATTTCAGGACATCCTGTATGTAACTTTTTTAAAGATCTGTCAAAATAACACGAAAAAGGTAAAAATATGTGAATTTAGCATGTAGTAACGTAGTTAAACTAAATAATACATTTTACAATGTACAAATTCAATATGTTTTTTTTAATGAAAATCTTGACAAAGTGATAATGTGAGGGGCAAGAAGGAACAAAGACAGGACAGTACTCCTTTATTCGCTCCTGTCATGTGCGGCGCCATGTCTACGTCCGAAGTGAAAGGTTTGTAATATGATATGTTTATATCAGTAGTTAATAAGATATAATGGTCAAGATAATATCACATAATTAACGTCCTTATATATCTAAAATGAATAATAAATATGTCCTATAAAAACTTATTGGATTGTTTGTGAACCTTTCTTAATGTAGTCCGTAAAGATTTATAGAGCCGAAACCGGACAGACCTCACTTAGGTTTCTTAAGGAATTCGTATGCACTATAAGCGAATGGTCTATATTTCTTACATATACTGCAATTTTATTAAGATAAAGATAAGTACCGGCGGCTCAGTGGTTAAAGCACTTGACTTGCAGGTTCTGGGTCCGAATAAAGCCATGTACCAATGTGTTTTTCGATTTACATATGGACATTAATCCGACGTTTTTATATCTCCGAAGAAATTCACTAATATGTGTGAAGTCAATCAATCCGAACTAGGCCAGTCTAGTTGACTATGGCCTAGTCACTAACTTAGTGTAGGCTCCAAGCTCCTCAGTGGGGACCTGAGCTGTTGGTAATGATTATAGATATAGATAATATTACTTATTTATGTATTTGCAACGTTACTTAACTCTATAAAATGCAAGTATAATAGAGAATTGTGCAATAGTTCGTAATACTTGGATTAAAACAAAGAACAAACTTTCGGCTTTGTATTGGAAATCAAACACAAAATGGCTAACAGGAAATTGAATCAGAACTCCTTTAAAGTTGGCACGACTCCGAGTATATTCCATTCAAGTAATCTTACTAATATTATAAATGCGAATGTATGGATGTTTGTTTAAACGTATCTCCCTTTATGGATCTCGCATAAATTTGGCATAAATGTAGAACATAGGTTGGAAGAACATATAGGTTTTTTATACCGTGTGGATGAAGTCACGGGCGACAGTTAGTCAAAAATAATTGAAAACGTTGTTCTTCATAATAAAACTTCATCTTCAATTGAAACTAAAGGACTTAACCGTACAAAGCACAGATTTAATCAATTAATTAAACGCGTGATTCCGAATTAATTAATTCTTCGTATTAATTAAGTCGTTATTAATTATCACTGATTATCCTGTTAATTAAAATAGTTAACCTAAAGTATAATAGATTTAGAGAAATATCATAGAGAAAAACAAGCATACAATGAGATTTGCAGGGACTTTTCAGAATATAGTCATCTCTATTTTTTCAATGGGAAAGAAAGAAATAGATATGTTTTTGTACAGATATTGAAAAACTCACAGTTAATGTCTGGTTAATTTAATACACGATTTCCAATATGGTATACATACTAGAAAACCTCTCGAGTATATACTAAGCCAGCTCTATCCTTTTTCACCTTTTTTTTGACAAAAAATAATACGATTATTGTAAACAGAGTCGATGAACTGGATTAATTTATCAAAGCTTATGTCCTCGATAGAACGGAATACTTGTAACTCAATAAATTGTCAAACGTGACACCCTTTGAATAGCTTGAACAATACTAAGGAAATTTAACACCATTTTCCGATTACAAGTGTGTGCATTTCAATTCCTATTATTATTTTACACTACAATCAAACAATATCTGAACAGTTGATAGAGGCGCTACTATCGCGTTACTGTCGGAATATAAGTAAAACCTACTTAGATGTAGAAAATAACAAAAATTATATGGCAGCTACAGTACAAACAGGATCTTGTGTCATTTTTTGACGTTCTTAGAGGGGCATTAGTGAGCTGTAATAATTTAGTTTGACTTATGTTCACCGGTTCAGAGCCTTGTCGGTCTAGATTTCCGTGACTGCATATATCTTGTTGTAATATGTAAATTATATTTAAAAAGGATTCTCTATAATAGAGAAATTTTTGTTTTATTTTTTTTTTAGACACGTCACTTTTCTTTACTTCCAAAAAAATATGTTCAAAATCTGTTCAGCAACACATGAGTTTTAAAATACACATTACTTTGGTTTTTGATTTAGAAAAAAAAGATAAATAATAAATATTTTATCATGATTGTTTCCATGAAAATTATTTAAACTTTCTTAGCTGAATAACTTTGTTACAAAGTTAATAAAACACGAACCACGTACACTTAATCTGTTTTAACTTAGTTTCGTCTTAGCGACAATTTTTCTATATCCGTGATACGTGATCGGGATTTTATCATAATAATAATTTTCTCTTATTTTTACATAATAAGTAAATATACTTAACGCATACTTTTAAACATATTCATAGACAGAAGATTACAAATCAAATTGTATGTTAAAAAATATAACACACGTACAGTATCGTTTGATAGGCCGTATGGTGACATGCTTTTGACATTTAAAACCACTTAAGATATTTGAAGGAATATCCGCTCTATAAATCGTAATCCACACGTAACTTGATAATCTCAGAACGTGCCTTAACATGTTGAGGTAAATAAGTTCAGTTTTAAATTATTTTCAGAGTTAATACAATAAAACTTTGTCTCATGAGATTTTGTTTTAACGACTTCTAACAATTAAAAAAATATAATAAAACAAAAGTCATTTACGTTATCTCAACAATGTTTAATACTACGCAGATAAACTGTATTAGAGGTTAACTTTTGTTAAACAACTAATCTAAGTTCTCGATTCGATGAACTGAAAGGAATCTCATTCGTTGGGAACCCTTTTGTATGGCGCTCGCAAAATTCATTAATTCATTTGTCGTACTACGAGCCTAGAGATACAAAAACGTTATAGAAAGCTTGTTGATAAAGTCCAATATTAAGTCAATGTTTTTGTTCAATGACATGGAAGTCTTCTAGAGTAAGGAAATAGCAGTTACTAAAGCTCAAGCACATTTGCAGTGGAAGGTGTGTAATTTAAATTGTACCTAAACTGCTAACCCATCATCTTTAGACTACATCTTCTTCATCATCATCATCATCATCAGCTCACTATACGTCCCCACCGAGGGGCTCGGAGCCTACCCTAAGTTAAGGGTGATTAGGCCATAGTCAACCACGCTGGCCAAGTGAGGGTTGGTTGACTTCACACATATCTTTGAATTTCTTCTCAGATATGTGCAGATTGCATCACGATGTCTTACTTCACCGTAAGAACGTCGAATAAATGTACATATGTAAATCGGGAATCGAAAAACACATTGATACATGGCGGGATTCGAACCCAGGACCTGCAGATTGCAAGTCAAGTGCTTGACCACTGAGCCACCGACGCCTCTACTTCATACCTCGCCTCTACTTCGCCTCTACATCTTCTTACTTATATTATAAATGTGAATGTTTAGATATATGGATGGCTGTTTCTTTGAAGGTATCCCCAGAACGGCTGCATACGTGTTCCTGTTTGGCATAGATGCAGAACTAAGTCTGGAAAAACACATAGACACCTAAGATTTCTTTTAATCCTGCGCGGACATACTCGCGGTTTACAGTTAGTTACTTATAATAGATTGGGATAGTATAGCGATATAATTCACCTAGTCATGATTAAATATACTACATACTTAGAACAAAAGAGGAAACTTTCTACATTAAGTAAATCGAATAGATTTTAGGAAGGCGTTCCTCTTTTAGTAAGTGTTACGTCTCACATATTTTCTTATCTTCAACATTTTGTAGCTCTGATAATTGGTACTAGAGATGACTTTTACGAAAACTATATTGATTATATCAATAAAAGTTACACTTTTTCCCAATTAAATTATACCAAATGACATTAAATGTAGCAGTTTGTTTCTTAGGAAACGTAGAGTTATGGTGCCCATCAAATTTGAGGCTTATTGATAGTTCATTACGACCTTTATTCGCGGTAAAAATAATGCTTATAATTAGTTTAATTTTCTACTCTTAACAAATAACTTTGTAAGGTTTATTAATGGCATAATTTTGACTATACAAATAATATAAAAGCGCGTTTACATTGCGTATTTTCCGTATCACAATGGGTATTCACCTGAGTCGAGGCACTGAATAAAACGTTGGCGCTAAATGAAAGCCATCCCTTACAGTTCATTGAGCAGAACGCTTAGAATGCGGACGGAATAGGTTAATGGAGGGTCAGCCCAATTGCGGTCACTTGCTACAAATGCCTTTCATTTGTAATATAAACGACATGAGTACACACGTACTGTCGTAATAGTCTCGCAAAATATACACGTAACAAGTCTAAATTAATTAAACCTATAGAAAGGAAAACGTAAACTGTTCGTTAATGACGTTGGTCGTAAAGAGAAGAGTTACAACGTTATTATTACATACGGTAATATTTAACTGAAACTATCTTACAATTGCGAGCATATTAAAATAATAATTTACTAAATAATGCACATCATCAGCTCACTATAACTCCCCACTGAGGGGCTCGGACCTTACCCTCAATTAGGGATAACCAGGCTACGTTGCAGTGCAGGTTCACTTCACAGATATCTTTGAATTTCTTCGCAGATATGTGGAGGTTGCATCACGATGTTTTCCTTAATGACGTCGGATAAATGTTCATATGTAAATCGAAAAAAACTTATTGGTAGTGGGATTCGAACGCGGGACATGCAAGTTACAAGTCAATTGCTTAACCCCTGAGCCACTGGCGCTTTTCAAAGACTAAGCAGTGTATTTTATAATTTTTTTTAATGTATATTTTTATTTAACTCCTTAAATGTAAGTATATTAACATGAACCTAACCGTTATAATAATAAATATTTCGTCGTTACTTTGTGAATTTTCACAATTAATTAAGCGTTCTAACCAAATGTGTTGCCGTGAAACTTACTAAAAGATTTTAGAGTCTATTAAATTAAGCACTCATTTTACTGAGAGAGTATTCTAATTAAAATTTTATGACATTTTGTAACTTTATAATTATATACTTCTCCTGTTAGCAAATTAAATGGTTAATTTGTATGTTAAAGTTATTTAAATAATTAAAACTCACATAGTAAATGATTAAAATACTGATATGAAGAATGCACTTCGTTGTTTAGAATAAGACTATCCAAGTACGTAATAAGGTAATTTTTTTATATTATAAGGTGGTATGGTGGCGATTATCTGAATTCGCCGAAATAGCGAAACGACCACTATCCGTAGACATCCATAGGCACTTGCAGGTGAGCGTTATTACATAGGTTGGAAGTCTTATTTTTGCTGATGTTGTTAGTAACCCAATTCAATGAAGTTAAAGCTGGTTAAAATTTATTTTGCTAATATTATTTTATAGTTTTTAGCATAGCGTAGTTATAAAAATAAGTAATAAAACTTTTCGTTTATAAAAGAAAAGTAATTTAAATCCCAGGTTATGTGTATTTTTTTAAGTTCTTTATATGTATCATCATCAACCTGCCCTTATCCCTATCGAGGGTCGGCACAGCTTGTACTACTCCTCCATACATCTCTATCAGCCGTCATATCCGAGTCTAGCCCCTTCTTACGCATATCCTCTTTCACACAGTAATTCCATACTTTTTTTGGTCTTCCTCTACCCTTGTAGCCATCCACATTCAATCTCATTACTTTTTTGCTTATATCATAAGTTCTTTATATGTATATATGTGTATATTTTATATTGAGTTCGAGTAACGTAGTATAAACTTAGAAACTCAACTCCGAAATGCCGGGTTTACGATCTGTTACTCTTGGTATTTTATTCAATGTAAAATGCTCAGGAATGTCGAACCCTTGCTGACTGATATCGTTGGAACATCTTTTTTCTTCAAAGTTTGGGGTAACAAAGGGACGGACAGATAGGTTGATGTAGATTTCTATGCCTATAGATTCTGTCGGATTCTCAGAAAACATTATGTATGAAGTTGATTTATAGTTTACATTCTTTTAAAAGATTCTTTGGGAAATCTCGGATCAAACTTTTTAGATGCAAACAAAAAAAGCTTGTATATTTATAAACTGACTGCCATTATAAATTGGTCTGTATTTCTTTTACACTTCCTCAGCCGTTTCTAAGTAAGCGTACATTTGTTACTTTATAGTAAAACTACATTTTGATTTACCCCTGCCAAAGTACGTGTAAGATATATTGCTATTTATTTTTGGCAGGAAATGTGATATTATTTTTTTGTCAAGTTATGTCAATGGGAACAGAATTTAGACATGTTTGATATCTGGTAACATTTATGCAGTTTCTCTGTGACCTCTCAGGCGAGATGGATTCGGGATACAAACGGGTATTGAGTAACAGACTAAGCCAATGTTGTTAAGTACTCTTGAATCAAATATCAACAATGCCGTTTTCAAAGGATAATTGATAAATTTTTCATTTATAAAAAGTGACATTTTATTTGTAAGATAGTTTACAAGTATGTTAATATAGATATAGTATAAACTTTACAATGATTGGACATTTAAAATAAACGAGTACAATATCATTTCAGACGGAGCTGGAGATTCTCATTAGACCATCTAATACACTTGAATAGTTTCTCTTAAGTTATTTTATCTCGTCAAATGATGTAGTTCAAGGAACGTTTAATAATTTTGTTGGAAGAATACTAGTTTTAAATATTAGTTTTCAAACAAGTAAGGATTTTATTTATTCCATTACTCAATTCTCAATGAACGTTTGAAGTATTTTTAAGAATGAATAATTAAATAACCACATAGGATCACTGACCTTATACTAGACCAGGGTCCTGCCTTCTAGTTATAGTTACTAATCAATCAATCACAATGGCTGGCAATCCACAACCGTGCGGTTTGCGCGAAACTTCCTGCCTCGCACAGCAGCGTTGTAGAATGGTCTGTCCTCGGCGGTATTTCGAAACCGCTACGACTTAGGGTCCTTCAAGAAGCGAGCTTATCACTATCTCAAAGGCCGGCAACGCATCTGCGGTTCCCCTGGTATTGCTGATGTCCATGGGCGTCGTTGAACACCTCGGTGTTCCCGCTGATCGTTTGCCCCCTTTTGTTATAAAAATATATTACATTTTAATGATACCTTGATCTAATTTCTGAAAGATCTGGCCTTTGAAGCAAATATTTACAGATAATTTGTATACGTTTCAAATATTTCTCCTTTGTTGTATAATAATTTGTACCATCGAGACCTTTGACCTTTTGTCAATTATGGCCTTAAGCGAAATAAAGGAATACGATTCCAATACAAACAGAGCGTTTTCAAAAGTTTATCTTCGTATTATATTTTACTTTGGTCGTGGATTACGTTCAATAGCTTTCGCTTGTATTGTATTTTGATGTCAACAACACAAAAATTTACTAAGCTTTAAATTTAATTCAATAAAAACAATATTTTTAAAGGGAACAAATTAATATGTAACGACACATTAGCAAATAATATTTTACACAACTCTTTTGTCAGTGGAAACCGACACTTAAAAACTGTTATTTTTCGTAATTACCAGATAAAGAGATATACCGTAACCTTTTGCAGATACAGATCATATTTAAGAAATAAAAAACAATGAAAATCAATATTGATTTGTAAAAAATATAAATGTGTGCGTGCGCACACACACTAAGACAATTCCTTGTTTCCCCAATTCTATTCATAAAAGCCACCCTGAAATTCCCTATTTTTCTTTATAAGAGATGGGGCAAATGCGCTGCGAATGCACCGAGATAATCAGCAACACCCATCGACATCTGCAACACCAGAAAAGCTGCAGGCGCTCTATGCACAATATATTATGGATAGTTAATAGCTACGGCAAATTTGAATTACTTGTTAATTTGTTTCTTATGTATATCGAATGTGTAGTTAACATTTTTGTTAATATTTTAAAGTATTATATTATGATAATAAAAATATTTTGAAGTTGTTTCATTCTCGTAACGTTTCGTTGCATATTATTCGGGCAAGAAGCCAATAAACGGTTCAAATCATGCCGTGGCCATCACGTCGACAATGTAAATAGAAATTTCTTATCGTAAACGTTTTCTACAGTTCAATTGACCATAGCAATAAGGAGGAAGAATTATTTTATAGTTAAAATAAACGCTAATAAATTATATCATTCGGAGCACTATCATCTTGTCACAAAGGTTAGTAACCCTTACCAGTACAAATATTGGCATTATTAAATAATTGTAAATAAATTAACACACAACACGCTGTGTAGCCCAGAGTTGTAGACAGAGTGGATTATGGGTGTATGATGTATTGCAGCCGTAAATAAAATAAAAATCATTTAAACTCAAAATATAACAGAAATTATTACACTTTTTCATAATACAATATAGGTCCACCTCGGGAACGCACACCTTAAATCTTAAAATGAATTACTTACCGCATAAGTGTTCCCGAGGCAATTTTGACTAGGCTCTTACCATCTGTTGCGGTCAAACATGGCTTAAGGTGGATTTTTCAAACACAACTACGTAACAAATTAAGTTAATTAAGAAATTAACGCGGAATAAAAAAAACAGAATAAATAGACATATTTATTATTTGAGACTATGTCCTATACCCGTGCCTTTCAATAAGATATGACGTTGTAGATTTATCGAGTATATATAGGAATCAAATAAATCCCATGGAAACCGTTTACCTTTGACTATTCGCTCTGTGAAGTGAAATAAAAAAAAACAGTATTCAATAACGGCAACACTTGCGAGGATTTCATACTTCAAACGTCACCTGTCAAAGACAACCACAGACTACGTTTGACAGTTCACCAATAATTTATACATCTAATAAGAAATAGTAAGGTAATACTTTTCAAACACAATTTGCTGATTTAATTGCTTATATTTTTATACATTATATGATAATTTTTTACTTAGTTGCATTAAAAAGTAGCAAATTTGTTATGAATTTGTTAACTGGCAATACCGATATACTGGCACAAAACAGCTGGTTGTCCATAAAAATAAATAATAGCAATGTTTGATTACAGACTAGCTGTAAAATATTGTCGCTTTAAAAGGCGTTAAATGTGGTTTTATGGTAATGGAGGCCTAATGGTGCAAGTAATTTTCATTGCCGTTATGACCAGCGTAGCGCGTTTAAAATATTGTTCATAGATGTTTTATAACATGGCTGAAAAATTGGTTTTCATATTTGCACTTCAAATTAAAAAAAAAATAGAAAAATGTTCAATCAATAAAAAGTTAAAAAAACTTGTATTGATTAACAATTATAAGAAACGTCAATAAAATATGAAAATTATATTTATAAAATAAAAGAGTAATTTTTCATTTTGTTAAAATATAACAAGCGTAAAACGCCGTAGAAAGCTAAAATACATTTTATTATCGCCATGTTTCAAAGGAAATTCTAACAAAAGGACTTGTTTAGTGAAGCTGATAGAATTAAGTCCTTGAGTTTATAAATCAACTTAATTGCTATCAAAGAAAACTTTTAGATTATCAAATTAATCCCAATTTATTCTTTAATATTGTTATATTTTATTGAGGCAGTTTAAATTTATATTGTTCTGATGAGAGAAAAGATACTTCGAAGTATAAAGAAGAGTTATCATCATCATCAGCTCACTATACGTCCCCACCGAGGTTAGGTGTGACTAGGTCATAGTCAACCACGCTGGCCAAGTGCGGGTTGGTTGACTTCACACATATCTTTGAATTTCTTCTCAGATATGTGCAGGTTGCATCACGATGTATTCCTACACTGTAAGTACGTCGGATAAATGTACATATGTAAATCGGAAATCGAAAAACACATTGGTACATGGCGGGATTCGAACCCAGGACCTGCAGATTGCAAGTCAAGTGCTTCACCCTTGAGACACCGACGTTCTCATACTCTTTTTTAAGAACGAATTTATGCTAATTTTTCAGTACAATACCAGTATTGTTGTTTTATCATATGCAATGAAACTGAAACAGATGGAGAGCTAAATCAAGAGTACACGAATGAGGTCAGGTCATGACCGTTTGACGAAGACGACAAACTTTTAAAGAACCTGTTTTTTTAATGAATGTGTAGGTCTTTAATGAGAAACTAACAAAGATTTTTTGAATTGCGCCATCTTAATTATTATAAGTACAATAAACAATACAACCGTGATGCAACCTGCACATATCTGTGAAGAAATTCAAAGATATGTGTGAAGTCAACCAACCCGCACTTGGCCAGCGTGGTTGACTATGGCCTAATCACCCTTAACTTAGAGTAGGCTCCGATCCTCTCGGTGGGGACGTATATTAAGCTGATGATGAAACATAATACGTTGCTGGCTATAACGGTCTATAAGATCAATAAATTGACTAATAGAGGAAAATTCGACTTCTCTCTAAATTGATCAAAGATCTAGTCAAGTTTAAATGTCTTTTGATGACATAGATTGTTGTATCTAAGTTGCGATTTATGAAGAAAGCCTACAACCAGTATACATCTTTAGCCTACAGAACAAATAGGTACCAACTTTATACCAACTTCTTTAAGTTGGTATAAAGCTCATATAAAGTTGCTATTAGTAGGTCAAGGAGAATTGTGGAGATAGTGTTATTTAAAAGGAAAAAGGAAATGTTAAAAAATAGTTGAGTATGTAGAAACATATCCAAGTAGAAAGGATAAGGCAATACAAATTTTATCGGCGCTTCGGATCATTTTCGGGTGAGCTTTACGCGACTGCTATTTCCGGGAAAAAGTTTATCTTACTAACAATACAATTTTGTTTCCTTTGACCCCGGACATACATGTTTTTATACTATTGATGAGATCGCCAACCTTTTTTTTTTCCAGAGAGGAATGCTTTATGCATACTCCGCGCTCCGGGAGGGACGCGGTAGTTATATGGGATTCTTCTCCATATCGGAGGCATACCCACTAAACCTCTCTGTTCCTCCAGCGCATCAGGACGGGGCCACGGGCACGCTTTCGCTCTCCTACGCGGCCCGATGAGATCGCCAACCTACACAGACCAGTGAGACAAGACCAGAGAGGAAAATAATAGATTTTTTTATAAATACAATGGTTGTTCCAAAAATAAAGTAACTAACTGTCTGCGATAGTAGAATTAGAATACTTGTTTAATTATCCTTAACGTCTTTGAGTTAAGAATTTCAAAATAAATCAAGATGTTGGAATTTTCATTCCATGCCACGATTATAAAAGACTTCAATAACATCGTAATTAACTGAGTAAAATTTTCCTTTAATTAAAATCTTTTGCATCGCTTTTCTGAATATTTAATCAATACTCAGGCTATGCAAAATGTGCTCACACCAACTTGTTGTTGTGCTAATTCTGCCAAAGTACTTTAGGAAACAAACTTAAGTTTGAATTATTACTATGCGATATTAAATGGAAGGTGTAGCTTATATTTTCTAGGATTCGCTTCATCTACAACCAAAATAATTGGACGTTCAGAAAACAACAGTTTTTTAAACGAATCAATTTAATTTGCGCTTTTTCTTTGAATCAAATCAAAAGATTATATAAATATATAAAATTCTCGTGTCACGATGTTAGTTACTCCTTCGAATCGGCTTGACTGATTTTTATGAAATTTTACATATTCAGTAGGTCTGAGAATCGGCTACTATCTATTTTTAAATCCCGTACGGATATAGTCACGCGCGACAGCTAGTGTAATAATAAAAATTAAACCTCATCTTTATTGAGATTTCGCTTGAATACATGACAATATAATATTTGTAGAAATTTGATTATTATTTTTAAACGAATTTGTTTCACTAAATAGATATACTTCTTGGGGCAATTTTACCAAGTTTTAAACAAGAAAGTTTATTTCAAATCCTATGTTCCCACTTCTCATTTATATAATTTAGTAAACATTCATATAATATAATTTAGATATAAAATCGCAATTATTAAAATAAATCTTCACAGCATTGGGGTAATAACTTTACATTGCATGACTAAGAATAAGCAAATAGTTTTTTTCATTGAAAGTTTGAGTGAGGAAGGATTTTTGTGACACTTTTCTTTAGCAGAGATAAAAAGTGCGGTCGGAGTACGCATTCGCTCCGACAACAACAAATTGCTATCATTTCTTATGCAAACTTTATCTATGATCAACAAAAAAATATACAAATTGTAAAAGAAAACGTATACAATGAAGTCTCCGCATTCACAGAGGCCACCGGGAATGTGCCGCGGATACCGAAATCCTAATGTTTTAGCGCGAATACGGAGATTTGCCTGAGAATTAATCACGAATAAGGAAAGACTTGAAAGTTATTGGCTTGTTAGCTCTGATTTGATTACAAAAATGATGTTTATATTCAACTAGCTGGCGCCCGCGACTCCGTACGCGCGGGATTAAAAATAGATGTTGGCTGATTCTCAAACCTACACAATATGCTCACAAAATTTCATGAGAATCGGTCAAGCCGTTTCGGAGGAGTATGGGAACGATTTTTGTATATTTTGTCATCACAAGGTTTTTCAATGATAATATTCCATCACAATACTTGCTTTGTATTTCCTATTAATTGATTTGTTGCTCGTAATTGCTGGAAACATATCCATTAATATAAATTCGCGCAACTTCTTGCCTCGCACAGCCTCGTTGTGGAACGGTCTGTCCTCGGCGGTATTTCCAAACCAATACGACTTAGGGTCCTTCAAGAAGCGAGCTTATCACAATCTCAAAGGCCGGCAACGCATCTGCGGTTCCTCTGGTATTGCTGATGTCCATGGGCGTCGTTGAACACCTCGGTGTTCCCGCTGCTCGTTTGCCCCATTCTGTTATAAAAAAAATTACCATAAATCAATAAAATTTACATTTGAATGTAAATTAATATTATTAAATTAAATTGATTTATTACAACGTGTTTTGGATTCATAATGTCAAATGAATACAACGAAATAATTCAATTAAAATTTTAAATTAAATATATCACATCATAATACTTCATTAAGTATGGAAATAAACGTAATAATAATTCAACATTAACTCTCTTCACAAATAAAAATATACAATATTCCAAATATATATCTGCGGTTCCTCTGGTATTGCTGATGTCCATGGGCGTCGTTGAACACCTCGGTGTTCCCGCTGCTCGTTTGACCCTTCTGTTAAAAAAAAATCAAAAAATTTGCGTAAAAGAACTTTGTACCAAATTTTAATAAACTTCTAATATTATCTTTCAATTTGGAATTCACTTTCCATTTATAGAACAGAGTCAAGTTAAAATAAAATACGAAAGTAGTAGAAAAGTTACAAATAGATTTATTTTCGCTGAGAGGGATATGCTTTTGAAACTCGGGAGTAACGTAATATGTCAAAGCTCTTAAGCAGCTTTGCTACGGAGTTCTGAAATGTTCACACTATAACTTTAACTGTTTGTATTGACTGGCAAATAGATACTCTAATACTTTAATACATAAACAGGATTGTATTCACATTTTTTTTACATTATAAAGAAATAAACGAGCAAGTGGTCATCTAAATTCGCTGAAATGGCAACGCGACCGCTGCGTATAGACGTCTATAATTGCAGAAGCGTTGCCTATCTTTAATCGACCCAGGAGGGGATGTACAGAAAGAGATTATTTCCTTTTCTTATGCGTCACCTCTTCATTTCCATATTAGAAGAGTGACATGAGTAAGAGGACCAAAATTAAGCCTACGGAACGCATTTTTAATTCGTATATCTTTTTACTATTTTTTTTACATAAATTTAAATAAATTATTAACTTTTTGAAGTAAAATACATCACTCATGTAAAAATCGGATAAAATAATGAATGAGAGCAAACTCTATATTTTATCATTTTGAATATAGTGTTCTATGTTGGAAAAGTGCCCAAATTTAGGAAATTAGCTAACATGCAGCATATGCTTGAAAAGTCAGCCGTGCTGAACCTGCAAATTACCCATTCATCTTAATTGTAGAGAGTAAGGAGGCTATACTTTATTGTAGTTATTAATACACTCGATCGCCATAAAAACTGAAAGAAGAAATCGTATAAAAATCATCTTTAAATTATCTGTTTTAATTTATATTTAAAGATATAATTATACATAACACATATTTAAATACATATATTTTATTCATAAAGGGAAATCAAATAGGATGATAAAATACGACATGGCTGAAGTCTCTATTTTTGTTTCTATTTAATTTATTTCATATCTGGAGAAAAATGTTTGAGACCAAGTGTTTTCTCGCTACTCCCGGGAGACTCATATTCGGTTTGAAAACGAGAATATTATAATATTAATAATATTCCGCAATGCTTTTAACTTTCGTATCGTAGTACGTAAGTACTTCTTAAATATATTTTTTATTTTATTTTTTAATTTAACTACGGATATTGTTATTTAATTAAAAATCATTATTTTTTATTAACTTAATTTACTGTCGCCCGCGACTCTGTCTGCGTAATTTAAAAAAATAACTTAATTAGTAGCCTAAGTGTTATTTCAGACTATCTTCTACATCTGTACCAAATTTCATCATGATCGATTGAGCCGTTCCGGAGATGCCTTCAAACATCCATCTAAACATTCCAATTTATAATATTAGTAAGATTATGAAGTGAATTTTATTAACTATTATATGGTTTTTGTATAATATTTCTCAATTAAGATAATAATTTAATTATTAAACTTCTAAAATAATAAAACAATTTAGAATGAAACTCGACTGTAGACTGCGTATCTGTTATATTAGACCTTCAACAAAATATTGCTCTCATAACACTTTATGGAGCTATGAAATCAAGAAAACGGATAGCGAACTCTATTTAATTTACACTCAAGCGAGACAGTGAATAGTTGAAACGATAAAAGCAAATTTACTGACACTTTGTCTAAACATTTCTAATACTGCAAAAATTCTATATTGAAGCTAGTTTTTAGGAGGACATAAACATATGCTAGTAAGTCTACGCAGTCCTAAGAAATATAAAACCAATGTATTTAAATAGCACGATTAATTCTCCTTAATTTCTAATTTATTTAATCTATCTAGGAATCTTAATATGTCCTTTATTGACTAAACTTATTGAATTTAATTAACGAGCCCGAATGTAGTAGGAAGAGTATTCAAAAGTAAAAGTAAAAGAAGATAATCTTACTAATATTATAAAAGCGAATATTTAGATGGTTGGATGTTTGTTTGAAGGTATCACCAGAACGGCTGCACGAATATATTAGAAATTTGGCAAGAATATAGTCTGGAAGAACACATAAGCTACTAATTAAGTTTTTTCTTAAGTTCCTCGTTGATGCGGTAAACAGCTAGTAACATTGTACTTTCTTTCTTGATATTATGCAACTGAAAATCTTAATGATTTGCTTACATCCTCAGATATAAAGCAATGACAACGACCACACAGAAGACAGGAGTGAAGTGGAAGCAATTCCATTTTCTTATAAGGAAAGGATGGGAAGTGGAAGTGGACTTTCCGGATGAGGGGATGCATGGAAAGGGAAAATATTTTCTTTCTGTGCATCCTCTCTTCCATCGATTAAAGGTAGGCAACGCATATACAATTGCGTATGTTTATGGGCAACTGTCACTTCGCTATTTCAGCGATTTCAGGTGGCCGCTCGCTCGCTTGCCACCTTCTGATAGAAAAAAATGTGTATTAAATTCATATTAAATTGACGAAAAATACTGAGGATTTAACTCAGAGACTCAATGCTCAATTTGTCTTTACATTTCCCGTGACATATTCGACATATTTTTTACGATCTTTTGCCTTATTGAAGTTGGACGAAGGACAAAAATTGGTTCACATATTCTCGTAAGATCATATGGGCTCTCATTAGTTCCAGTCTAGAGCTCAAACGACCCGCCCGACTTTGACTAATGAAGTATCGGCGGGATACCAAATAATATATGGAATAAAGTATAGACAGAATGTTCAATAATGCCTTTTGGAATAATTCCCAAATGATTATATATGATTTGTAATTAAATGTTATTAATTATTCTTATGTAAAGTAAGTTTTATTTACCACCCTCAAGCGTTGTGTAATAACTAATTAAGCCGTCTCTTAGTTTAGATAAGTAGAACAGTAAGTTTGGAATATGTAATTTGTACATCCATTTGTCTATGTGTACATATTAATCTTATTTTCTTTTTATCATAAAACTTAAAGAAAAATCTGTTTAACTTTTTCTATTCATAAAGTAATGTTTAGTATATTAATATAAGCTTAATAAAATTATTCTCACCGTAATAAGGTCTAATTTCCCGACGGAGTCTACGCGGTTGGCGTAGTTTATTATTTATGAAATTTTAAATCCCCTAAAATAAATATTAAATTACTTGGATTATGACTATTCTTTTTATAGGAGTAATTTTCAACGTGAAACATAAACGCGTTTTTAATACAGTTTAAAAAAAAATAGTATTGAATTTGAATAACAGTAGAGTAGGAAAGTAGATTTTGATGATTGAATTTAAAACTACAAAATGAACAACATCTTCTTTGTATTCACAACAGTCTATAGAACTCTACTTAAAATGTAATTAAATTTATAATAGCCTATTGTAATAAATTAATATATAATACAAAATATTTTTTTCCTAAGGATAACTACACCTTAAATAATATTTTTTTTATTTAAAAAAATAACGGAAATACGTATTTCGCTATAAAGTATCGAAAGGATGTATAAATGGCTTCACGTTCCACGTAGAAATTAAGACAAATTTCCCTGGAGGCATTAGCTCGTGCACTAGTGTCATGGTTTTTTGCAAAAAAAATACACGTAGTTTCGAAAACTGAAATTAGGCGAGACGTGCTGATTTTTTTTTCTACTTAACTACACGTCATATAGGCCACAAACAATATTAGCTGTATGATATGTTTTTTTTGTTTTAATCAATAAAAGAAAAAAAGATAACAATTACAAGGCATCTCGTGTACATGGCCAGTTATTGGCATTGCATGAAGTCTGTGGTATTACCAAAGAGGTTGAATATAATAAACATTGAATTAAATTTATGTGTAAACAATATGGATGCTAACAAAGTCGTTTACTGTAGCAAAAATAAATGTATTTAAAATTACATTTTGTTAAATACGAATCAATTTAAATTTAATTTCACACAATCAAACTTAAACTTGACTTCAAAATTTAAATCCTCTATAAAGTTTACATACTTGAAGGAGCCCTTTGTGCTATACGTAAGCTCCCATAAATCCATGAGTTCCAACAACAAACTTCGAAGACATCGTATATTGGGTAACTAGACAATTCCAAATTTACTCGATTTACAAAGTCTTCTACTATTAATTTATTAGTAAAATAGCTGTCGAATTAAAAAACAACTTGATAACTTAGCCTATCTGTTCTTCCCGACTATGTTCTACATCTGTGCCGTTCCAGTGATACCTTTAAACAAACATCCATCCATCCAAATTTTCGCATTTATAAGATTATAACAATGAGGTTAAATTATATTAATAATTTTTCTATTAATTACATAAATATTTACGTGTCAAAATAATTTACGTGACACGGTGAATTAATATTAATAATTGATATATTAAATATTAATAATAATAATATCCATTTAATTCTAAACTGATGAAAAGATAATTCTTTAAATTCCACGTTAAATGTGCCAGTTTTATATCGCGAAATGTTTCCCATTTGCAATGAAACATTTCGACGAATTTGAGAAAAGGTAAAGGATCATTTTCTCTTAATGGTCCGCGCTACGTGCGTGGATGAAACGTATACGCGTAAAGGCAATTTCAAAAAACAATTTGAAAACATGTTTTACAACAAATGCTAACTATTACGAATATCTTCTTAAGTCGTGACTATTTAAACTACTAGCTACTATATATAATATATATATATATAAAAGAAATTCGTGTTAGTTACACTATTTACAACTCAAGAACGGCTTTGCCGATATGACTGAAAATTGGCGAGGAGATAGCTTAGAGCCAGGAGACGGATATAAGATACTATTTATTCTTTTTTTTCGAATTTATGCCCTGAAGAGCTGCTTTTTATTTAACTTACTAATATCATAAATGAGAATGTTTAGATGGATGTGATGTGGATGGATGGATGGGTGGGCTACACTAATTAAGTTTTTTATATATCCACGCGAACGGAGTCGCGGGCGACAGCTATTTTTTAGATAATTAAATATGTATCTGACCAGAAAAATAATCTGCAATATAGTTAATACAATTATAAAATTTATATGATAGGATCCTGATCACCTTATCGTCTTGTGGCTTTCCTCATCATAATATAAATCTTTAAATTTTTTGTCTGTCCGTCTATCCGCAAGGTTGTGTTTGGTCTGGTTAATTTGCGGAACTACTGGACCGAATATAAAGGGAAGATCAACAGTTATCACAGGCTACTTTTTTAAAATTCTGCGCTGACGAAGACACAATCGCTAATAGTTAAGTTCCTTTAGTTCTTTTTAGCATAAACTTAAGAACACATTACGACACTATAAACTAATCGATAATCAAGTTTAATAGCCTCGTAATAAACGATAACATTTGTTACAACTTACTTTGTGTACAAGTAAGTAAGTTACATTAAACTTTCACAATCAAGTTAAGCGTAATTTAAATTTATTTACCCTCATAGAAATAGTTATAAAAGGAGTTGTGTAGATTATATCATTTAAAACACATGACCCTTGTGTTTTCAACTAAACAATCTTGATACATCAGAAGGTGGAAATTAAGTTTCAACCGCACCTGCTCAAGATTTCTCAGTCGCTGCGTCCTTTGATCGTTCAGACCTTTAATTTACATAATACATAATTTATAACTCGCAGGACACGGAAATGTCATTCATTATAGAAATGTACATCTATTAATAATCTAACTATTATGGAAGCATATCTTATTAATATATTTTAGGTAAACAATCTCTATCATACTGTTTTGTCTATATTGCATTGAATAGGCTTGGAAATTAGTGAAATGATTTGAAAACTTCTTTCACTGTCGTAGCTACACTATTCCCAGGTGACGGCCATATTCATTGCTATTTTTTTTTATTCCGCGCGGATGTATTCGCAGCCAACTGCTGATTACACGCATTTTTAACCATGTTCAGAAAAACATTCTGTGATATTAGGGATAATAGTGACCTTGAATCCAATTTTACGGATAGATGGATCGATGGATGGATGATTGTAAGAAGATATCTATCTACAGGCTATGGCTATATCTATATGGCTATATTGATCTCAGTGAAATTTGGCATAGATATAGAACGTTATCTGGAATAACAAATAGGCTACTAATTAACTTTTTTTAATCCGCGCGAACAAAGTCGCGGGAAATTCCTAGTTAATTTATAAAAATAATATAAGTCTAAGTCTTGTACCTTATTGGCTATATTAGAAAACAAATGGAAGTAAGTTAAAAATAAAATACTCGGGTCGTCGTAGTAAAGCTAACGAAAAGGGTAATTACGTAGCCCGCGGCTACTTCACTCAAACACTTGGGAACTCAATTTAACAGATGCTGCATTTCAGTTTCAGATCATTTTGATAAAGTTAACCAATGCATTAAAATGGCTTTCTATTGTTTGAACCCTCACCGTGTAGAAGGGTCATTAATTTGATATTGTTTGACCCACCCTTGTTTCAATAAGGAAGGTATTAGATGGGAAGTGAATTTGGCGAGGTTGGTACAAGAAGGGGGAATATTATTTTTCTGTACACCATCTTTTCTCTATCAAAGCAACGCAAGAGATACCAAGTAGACACTTTCTCGTCTGCCACCTTTTTAGTATGTTCAAATATACAATACATATAAGATTTTTGGATCTCACCTTAGTTCAGTTCATCAAGAACAACGTTTATTAATATATTAGCTGTTGTCCGCGACTTTATCCGCGAGGAATTAAAAGAACTCAGTAACCTATGTGTTCTTCCAAACTGTGTTCTATGCCAAATTTGAACGATATCCATGTAGTTCTGGAGATGCCTTATAAGAAACATCCGAACATTTGCATTTATAATATTAGTAAGACGTATGTAAAGAAGCGTGACCCATATAATAAAACCAGATTTAAATTACTGTAATGCGAGATATCATCTCGGTATTTAAATAACGAAGTGGCGCATCGCTCCGACTGCGAGTTTTGAATGATCGCCAGCAGTTGCCTTTGCTATTAATATTTCAAAAACTAAAAAATAACTGGTAGACTGCAAACGTGAGGAATGGTTTTTAAAATAATTGAAAGAAAACATAAATGAAATATTTCATAAAACTTACGATTTAAATGGACTTATTTTTTATTTTAATGGTAACAGATAAAATCAAAATGTCGGCACGCAGTGGCCAGTATTTTTTAGTGGCCAGTATTATCTGTAGTATATGTACTTAGAAGATTTTAATTTTTACATTCGATATTTAAAAATTGAGACGGATAAAAAAAATATTTCTCGAAATGAACCTCGGTTCATTGCTGCATCTATTGCATATTTAACTTTCTATTCTCTAAGTTTTTATGCATTATTATTCCGCACTGCGTATCTTTAATAAAATATTTTGCCAACAAACCGGCTCGCGAAATCTATCGCTCTTTGAATTTCTCTTTGTATTCAATACATAAAATATTCCCAGCTATATTCCTTGGATTATGATTAATGACTTCGTCGTAACGTCTTTATTTTTATTTTGTAAAAACAAACGCCAATACAAATAAATTTTCACGACACTATATTGCTTTGATGGGGTGGATAGAATTATTGATTTTAGCGTTTAGTAATATTAATAATTATAAATGTGAATGTTTGAGTGGATGCATTTTAGAAGTTAGGATCTCGATGAAATTTGGTACAGATTTAGAACACTGGACTGGTCTGGAAGAACACATAGGCTACTTATTGATTTGTTTTAATTGCACGGATTGAGCCGTGTGGTTTCTCCTATGTTTACAACGATTACAAAGGCACTTGTAATCCTTCATATTTTTGTTTACTTTGTAAGATGTCCAGTTTTTCATTCATCGCTTTTAGCATGAAAAGACAAGGTACAAACTATAATATAATAATTATAAGCCTATACGATAAATCTAAGATTTATTCTTTCTTATTTTTCGTCATAAACAAAAGCAAATAAGCGAGCCCAACTGGGGATTTATTTGCATATTCTTTTGTATACGATAAGCAAGAATGTTTCAAATTGCTTCCCCTTTGCCATTGTGATTTGTAAGGCTCGTTGGCGAATCGTAACAATAGAGCTAACACCGATTTCAGCGTTCATTTGAATTTTGTCTTACGAAAATTTGTTTGACGACTTACAACTTAACCAATAAAGAAGTTTGTTTTAGTTTCGTTTCCGTTTTATTTAAATAGATATAAATTCTTCTTTAAGGTGCTAATATTATAAATACGAATGTTTAGATGGATGGATGGATGGATGATTGTTTGAAGGTATCCTCAGATTGTCTTCATGGTCTCGCTGAAATATGCCATACATGCAGATCATAGCCTGGAAGGACATATAGGCTACAAATTAAGTTTTTTTTAAATTTCCCGCGGACGGAGTCGTGGGCGACAGTCAGTTATAAAATGTTGTTTATTTCGATAAAAAAGTCATTGAAAATGATAAGTAGCATTATTTTTGATGTGTTGTGTTGTACAAACTTTGATTTTATCTTTATACATTTACATTTTTTTAGTCATTATTACTTATAATCCTTTGGCTCGAATGGCGCGCTTTCGTTACCAAGTCAAGTGTCAGATTGAATCAGTGTGAGGGGACACAAACGTTGATACTTACTTAAAAGGCTAGTGTTGCGCCGATACACCGGCACACTGTCGGATTTTTATCTTAACAATATTAATTTATTTACTGCAAAATTAAAACGTATAGGAATAACACGGCGTCAAATGATCAAACGTCACTCTCATATACTTCCTGGAATTTTGTTAGAACGTTGATTAAACAACGCTGGCGTAGAGCAAACTATAAAAACAAATATTCCAGTAAATTCGTACTTATTTTCGTTAAAATTTATATTTTGATATCACTGAAAAAGGATCTTATTATTGACCTTAATAATATTCTTACTGCGTGATTGAAAATCTTACATATAAAATTCTCCTGTCCCAGTGTTTGTTACCGTAGTCCTCCGAAACGACTTGACCGATTTTTATGAAATGTTATCTATTTTTAAATCACGCGTGGACGGTGTCATGGGCGACAGCTAGTAATATATAAAATAATTTCGAAGCAAGGAGATATTAGCGATGTTTAATTGAAACGGGCGACGGTCACTTCGCTATTTCAGCGATTTCGGGTGGCCGCTCGCTCGTGTGCCACCTTATGATATAAAAAAAAATGTATATTTCTCGTTAAGAATTCCTGTTTTCTTTTTAAATTTATATATTCTAGTTAAATGTGTTAGTATATAAACCGTGCAAACCCGTTCTAGTGGCTGGTAAAAATAAATTAACCCCTACTTAATGTAACGTGGAACGATATATCTCGTACCGTTCCATGGCAACTCCCAAATGATTCATAAAGAATTAATGAGAGCGCATTATGTTATCACGTGTTTAATTAATTATAGATTATAACACTCTGTTCTATAATATATTATGTACATATTTTATTTACGGACTTAAATAAATGTTAAGGAACTTATCAATTGTAGAATAACGTAGTTCAAATTAAAATAAACCTTAAAAGCATTTAGAATGAACTACCTGCTTGTCGATTCATTTTATTTACGTTTTATTAAAATTCTTTATATTTATGTTGACATGAAATAATAGTTTATTTTGATTCTATAAGATATTATAGCGAAAAATAAATTATCGTAATTGAAATAAATCGATGTTACTTAAGGGGGAAGTTGCCAGTAACAGCTAGTTTCATAATAAAATCAAAGCAACGATGTGGCGACGTGGAAACTTGGAGCTGATTAACTAACGCCGTAACTAAATTACGTCCCTCTTGATGTTTGTGAAATCGGAAACGCGTAGACAAGAGCGCGTGCCTAGTTAACTATCAAACTTAATTTTCACAGCAGGCATGACATTCATATTGAGACATGTTGTTTCTGTTTTTTAATGACTTCAAAAATGAAGAGGTTCGTCGATAACTCCGTCCGTAGTGGTCCGATTTTCATAATTAGTATTTTATTTAAAAGGTGTTTCGTATCATTTGGTCCATTTAATTAAAAACTATCCAGTAGTTTTTGAGTAATTCTCAATAAACCGCGCCAAAAACACAGAGAAAAATGGGACAATTTTGCTTTATGGCGTACGCAGGCTAAACTATACGACTTACATAAAAATGATGTAGCAACGAATTGTAGCCATTTAAATTTGCTAAATAAAAGTCTGCAATGGCATATATCTATCTATTAAAGTTTTTTCACAATGACCATATTTTTCTGAAGATACAACATTTATGTCAAAAAGAGTGAGTGGGATGTCATTGATAATATAATTACTTTTATAGATAAGCAATGAGAATAGACGACCACTCGGAGTATCAAATATTTATTTTGTAGATTTTAAAAGTAACTAAATATTAAATGACGGCAACCGCTGCGTATCCGTTGGGAAATTACGCTACACCGTGGAAATAATTTTATTAAGGTAATGTTCCATGGTAATCCATTAAAAATGTGCCATGAGCAAAAAAAATATAGTATTTTATATATATATGTATAAAAGAAATTCGTGTTAGTTACACTATAACTCAAGAACTTTACCGATATGGCTGAAAATTGGTGAGGAGGTAGCTTAGAGCCAGGAGACGGACATAGGATATTTATTCATTTTTTTTGAATTTATGCCTTGAAGAGCTTCTTTTTACTTCACTTATTAATATTATAAATGCGAATGTTTAGATGGATGTGATGTGGATGGATGGATGGGTGTTTGAAATGTACATATGTAAATCGGAAATCGAAAAACACATTGGTACATGGCGGGATTCGAAGCCAGGACCTGCAGATTGCAAGTCAAGTGCTTGACCACTGAGCCACCGACGTCTTAGATTTAGAATCATCATCATCATCATCAGCTCACTATACGTCCCCACCGAGGGGCTCGGAGCCTACCCTAAGTAAAGGGTGATTAGGCCATAGTCAACCACGCTGGCCAAGTGCGGGTTGACTTCACACATATCTTTGAATTACTTCTCAGATATGTGCAGGTTGCATCACGATGTTTTCCTTCACCGTAAGAACGTCGGATAAATGTACATATATAAATCGGAAATCGAAAAACACATTGGTACATGGCGGGATTCGAACCCAGGACCTGCAGATTGCAAGTCAAGTGCTTGACCACTGAGCCACCGACGCTCCGATTTAGAATAGATAGTGAGAATCCATATGGAAAAGTCCCAAAATGAATATTCATTTTAGTTTAATTTTCAACGAATTTCGGTAGCAGCTTGCTCGTTTGACTGCTTCTAATTTAAAAAAAAAAATCATTTTATAACATTTCTTTGAAACCATAGGAATATATCTTTACTTCTAAATACAAATAATCTTTATATCCTTAAAGGTCTTTGTGTTTTTCGTTATAATTTATTTCCTTTCACTAAGAAAATTTATTTAATTCAAAGTATTTTCACGTAATCCTCTGAAGGCTTCTGCTACTAGCGGGTAGGGAAAAATATTAAAATCTTAATACTCTTATAAAGCTTTCATCGTTGTGGTCACAATTTTGTGTAGATAATTTTCTCGCATTAAGTTTTCTCGTTGTATGTGATTCTTGGAACTAAATATTATACGTATTATACACCTGTAGATATAAAAAGACCTACATTATTGATGTTAATTTACTTGATATTTGTAATGTTTTAATTGCGTAATTTTATTGATTAAAAAAATAATTAATTATATTTAAAATAAAAATTAAAAATTCATTTATTAATTTAAAAAAATATTTATTAAATTTATAAAATTAATTAATTAAATTTAATTAAAATAAAATATTAAGCAACATTTTTTTATAAATCTATTAACTTTTAACGATGAATTTGAATAAATTTTAAAATAAGATATCTATTTTTTTATTTTATATGGCACCAATTGTCGGTTTAAAAGAGGCATATCGTTAAAATGTTAGCCCTTCGATAAAAAAGGTTTAATGATAACGGCTGCGTAATGGTGCGAGTAATTTTCTCCAGAGACGATAGAGACGCGTTAAAAATAATGTCCGCTGTATTAATATGTTTATTAAAAGTGAGGTTATAGTTATTATCAACACCGCAGCTTTGTTAATTCATTTTTATTATACGCTTAGAGTTAAGGGAGTTAATTTTTATAACCATCGTTAAGTTTATAATAAAACTGTCGCCATCGAATCCGTTCGCGCGCCATTAAAAAAAACTTTTAGCTTATGTGTCCTTCCAGACTGTGTTACATCTATGCCAAATTTCAGCAAGATTCGTGTAGCCGTTCCCACATACCTACAAACATCCATTTAAACATTCGGATTTATAATATTAGTAAATCTATAATAAAGAAAGCAGTAAAATTGTATTTCGAATGTCTGTTTAATATTAGGGGAAAAAAAGTGGAAAATTTACGTGTCTTTGTTATGATCTGAAGGTTTTATTGGGTAAAAAAGTAATAGAATTTCTCGGCGAATCCATTTCTTTCATTAAATGCCAAATAAGAAAAATGTTTACTGAAATAGGGACAACTTGAGGAGATCGACGTAGCTTGTGACAAAGTATGACATTATTTATTTTTCCTGTCTTCATAGTTTGACGATTGAGAAATAATAAGACTTCCGATTTAGTTTACTTATATAATATAATAGTTTAGCTTTCTCATCATCAACCTGCCCTTGTGTCTAAGGAGGGTCAGCACATGTGCTGTTCTTACATACATCTCTAACAGCCGTTACATTTGAATTCACACCCTTCTTACTCATATCCATCTTAAGTTTATTTTTTTTATTTTTTAATATATTACTTTCTGCTAGTCATTATTTTATTATTAAAAGTATTTTGTATGTGCCCGTTAAGCACTTAACTTTCGATCCGCCAATGTTTGATATCGAACAATGTTCGATCTTCTACAAGAATAAGAAGTTGACAAATTATTTTAAAACCTCTCTTTAGATCTCCGAATACATAAAACAACTTACTTTTACTTAATAAATATTAATAGTTGTTATTTAATAGTTCTCTTAATTCTGTACCAGTTAGTGACATTGACGAATTGTTTTCTTTGTATTGTTTCTAATCAAAGTATGTTTAAAACTTTTCTGAAGGTTAATTAACTTTGTATTTGTTTCATTGTGTTTACTATACAACAGAAATACAAGGAAATATTAATAAAAAACATTTCTATTTACTTTAATAGTTGTTATTTTTATAAATTCTGAACTCGGTTCAATTTTTAATCGTTGGCGAAAATTTTTTTGCAAACGAGTTGTCGTCCGCGACTCCGTCTTTGCAGGATAAAAAAAACTTAATAAGAAGCCTATGTGTTCTTACAGACTGTGTTCTACATCTATGCCAAATAATAGCGTGATCTGTTAAGCTGTTCTAGAGATACCTTATATACATCTATCGATCCATCTATTAACTTTTGGCTTTAAATTAGTAAGATTTCATTTAAACAGCATTTACATTTTACAAACATTTAATAAAATCTAAATATTTCTTTGTAAATTCCGTTGACATTAATTTTGCCAACAATTTCAATAAAAAAGTAGAAATGTCCACGCGTCAAATAACGTGAAAAATTAATTCTATTGAAGGCATTCCTCGTAATACGAAGCACCTGAAAGGTATTTTTAATAACGCGTCGAAAACTGTTTAATCTCAATATAAACAACGTTAGCTAAACAACGTAATTTGTAACTTTTACGTTGTTTCACATTGTAGTAATAATTTGATTTTGGCTTTTATATAACAATATGCGAGGAAAATAGTAGGATTATAAGAAGAAAATGCCTATTCTACAGTGTCATAATAAGCATTAAAAGCATAAAAACGTAATATAATAATCTAATCATCAGCTCACTATACGTCCCCACTGAGGAAGCCTACCCTAAGTTAGGGGTGACTAGGCCGCGGACGAGAGCGAAAGCGTGCCCGTGGTCCCGTCCCGATGCGTTGGAGGAACAGAGTGGTTTAGTGGGTATGCCTCCGCTATGGAGGAGAATCCCACATAACTACCGCATCCCCCCGGGGCGCGGAGTATGCATAAAGCATTCCTCTCTGGAAAAAAGGGGTGACTAGGCTATAGTCAAGTTTTTTGAAAATATGTGCAAATTACATCACGATGTTTTTCCTTCACCGTACAGGAACAGGGATAAATGTACATATGTGAATCGAAAATCGAAAAATATTTGTACAAGACGGGATTCGAACCCAGGACCTGCAGATTACAAGTCAAGTGCTTAACCTCTGAGCCACCGACGCATTAATAATCAACATCAATAATGTAATAGTTTTTTGTATTGAGGTTTTTTGAAATACCTATAAAATAATGCATAGAGTTAGAAATAGGACACTAAAATCTGATTCTTTTGACTGTGTTTTTGAACATAGATCTTATTACTAATATTTTTTAAAATGAAAAATTACGATGTTATACTTTGACATTTTATATTCGCTTGTTTTTTCATGCACGCTACAGATTAAAAATATTTCAACATCATTTTCATAGATCATCAAATTCGTTACTGAAACTGTTGAAACACTTCAGTTAAAAGGTTCTTAAATTCATATAAAAATATAACTTGATTTTTACGTAAAACATAAAAAGTTTTAAATAGTATGATATATTTTAATCTTCACATTTAACTATCTTAAATGTGTGAAGTCAACCAACCCGTACTTAGCCAGCGTGGTTGACTATGGCCTAATCACTCTTAACTTAGGGTAGGCTCCGAGCCCCTCGGTTGTGACGTATAGTGAGCTGATGATGATGACATATGTGAATATTTGGATGGATCAATGTTTGTTAAAAGGTGTCTCCAGAATGGCTGCATATATCTCGCTGAAATTTGGTATAGATGTAGAACATAGCCTGGAAGATCACATAGACTAATAAAGCTTTTTTAATTCCACGCAAAAGGAGTTACAGGCGACAGCAAGTAATTTATATAAGTAAAGAATATTTTGATCAGATTGTCTTGAAAAGGTTTGTGACTGTTATTTTTGTTCGAATTTAATCATCACGTGGAATAAATTGCATAAGAATGTGTTTTTTGTATTATATTTTATATACATTTCCATTTACACTTAACGGTCGTGAGTTTCGTGCAGCTGGGTCGCAAGGGGCTATTATATCTCAACAAATCCCTAACAATAAGAGTCTCTGAAGTGCGATACTCGACAGTGCCCACTGCCCGCAGTTCATTGCTAGAACAAACTAAATTGGAGTTGTTAACTTATTTAAACTTATCTTCTTGTTTGATATAGTTATATTAGTATTATAAAATGAAAATAAAAAAAAATCGACAAACTTAGTAAGTCGATTATATTTCTGCATGTTCTTATTTATATCTTACAAGCTAATCCCCGCGACTTAAACCGCGCGAAATAAAAAAAAAAGAATCTTGTGTGTTCTTCCAGACTATGTTCTATATGTACACCAAAACATCCATCTATCCATCTAAACATTCGCATTTATAATACTAGTAAGATTATTTCGACTAAGCGTTGAAAGAACTTATACTAACCCGATTGTACCTTAAGTCAAGTACCTAACTTTGTACAAGGAATTTGAGGTTATTTATAAAGTTGAGTTGGTTAAACCTTTTTCCATCGTTGCCAGAATTAAAACAAGATATTTAATAGCGTTCTGAAACAGAGAGATTAATTTGCGTAGCGATATTAACAGCGATTTAATATAAATCTAATTTATTCGAGATTGGTGTTGATTACCTATTTTTAGAAAGACTTTATTTAGCTTTACTCTACAGTTATAACATTAAGGATTCATTTCAATATTTAAGTATTTATTATCGTTTATTATACTAGCTTTTGTTACAGACTACTTTTTGAAATATTAATGTTTCGCTATTATTGAACTTTGAAAAAGATGTTGCTGAAGGAAACCACAATTGTGACTGACATTCTTTATTTGTATTTGAAATATATGTTGATATTTGACATTCTAAAATAAAAAAAATGTAAATCAAAAAAGGACAGTACCACATCAAATACGCTATCAGTATATTTATTTAGTACAAAATATAGGAAAATCATTTACCTAATTATAAATTAAAATATAATATTCTTCGTATGAACTAATGGCTATAAACATCAGATGGAAGTATCAGTATCTATACTGATTTTAAGGTTTTTTAATTTACACAAGTACTTTGTTAAGATTGATTTAATATATAAAATTTTACAAGCATGTTTTTGTGACTGGCTCTATGTTTATTGATCTTTATAATTTAACCTAAAATGTTATTTCTTTCGACATGTTTGCAGCAGGTAAGTGTGGGGAACAAATAACACAAACAATACAAGGCAGGTGTTAGATCCCCGGCCGCCAGGGACCCGTGAGCTCTGATTGAACAAATCGCATTGTACCCGCGCACAAACTAGAATACATATTTGGTATTATCCTCGTGCTTGCTTATTCATAACTAGCTGTCGCCTGCGACTCCATCTGCGAGATATTAAAAAATCAGTAGCTCAAGTGTTCTTCCAGACTATGTTCTACATCTATAATGAATTTCAGCTAGATCCATACAGCTGTTCTCAAGATATCCATCCATTCATCTAAACATTCGTATTAATAATATTAGTAAGATAGATGGTGCTCGCGACGACTTCTCCGTAATATAGAAAAGCGTTAGTCTAGTCACAGAAGCTTGAATGTGTATAAAACAAAAAAATCTATATAGGTACAAAGAGAACTAAATATTTTTTTGAAGTAAAAAATAGGGTTTAAATTTTTCCAGACTATGTTTTATTTCTGTACCATATCTTATTCAAATTATGTAATTAAGTGTCCATCCATCCATCCATCTAAACTTTTGTATTTATAATATTCAGTAAGATTCGTATATTTTATTTTTACTTTATAATTCTAAAGGCGACTTAAGCAATACCAGTAAGCAAGAATTTCAGTGAAAAAGAATTTAATATTTTCCTTTCGTGTAAAAATATTGCATATTTTCAACAGATCGGCTTTCACGCTGTGTAAAATGTGCTACAAAATTAATTAAGACATTTTTAATTAACGTCGACTGAAAAATACTTCTGACACTAATAAAAACATGTTTTTTACAAGTGACCTTCCCACCCTTTTTCTCATAAGGAAAGGATGGGAAGTGGAAGTGGACTTTCCGGATGAGAGAATGCATGAAAGGGGAAAATATTATCTTTCTGTGCATCCTCTCCTCCGTCGATTAAAGGTAGGCAACGCATATGCAATTGCGTATGTCTATGGGCAACGGTCACTTCGCTATTCAGCGATTTCAGGTGGACGCTCGCTCGTTTGCCACCTTATGATATAAAAAAAGTGATTTTTTTTCATTCTGATACATATTTATTTATCAATGCCAGTCATCTTTTCAGTCAGAAAAAACATAGCGACTACATTTCGACTGTAAGGATTTGCTCCGCCATCTTAAATCGCAACAGCTTTTCTCATGTTGATCTATACGGGTCTAGACAAAGCGCATTCGCTCCTAAGCGATTCCACAACGAACTTCAAAAATATATAGCATTGACAATAACATTCGATAAGTCACGTGATTATCGCGCTTCAGTTCCATAGATTTTTGAAATTCGTTATGGAATAGCTTCGTAGCGAATGCCCGTGGTCTAGCCCCTTTGACAAACAAGTTGCGAGTGACTGGTTTTGGTGACTAAAGAACAAAATATTGTGATGCGTGCCTGAGAACTTATGTGATATTATATTGTATCGCTTAACGACTAAAATTGCTAGGTTTCAAAGATTTACGTCGCCTTGAAAACTTAAAAAAACGGTTTAAGTAATAGTCATAGTATCTATAAAACGGTTACACCTTAAAATTGTAATTGCTTATTAAATATATAGCGAAATCAAATATTTACATTACAAATAAAAAGATCCATAATACGAGTTAAAGAGAGCAACGTTAATTTTCTTAAAAGCTTTACTTTTGTATCCCTTGAGGCTTTGTCGTAGAAAATCGGAAACGTCTACATAATGGTTCTGAAATTACGAATAAATATATTGAAATTTGACATTTAAATATAGTACATTTTATAATATAAGAGAACACACATATTTTTAAAAATCAAAATAGACTTAGGGATGATGTATACAAGTTTGTAGCAACTCCCTACAGAATTTCTCAGCTGTTGTACAATTCGGTTCGTGTATGGCTAAATTTACCTGCTGAACATTCAACACGAATCGTTCAAAGCTATCAACGGCGATTGCTGGAAGACGTGTATGTCGGCTTTATATGCCATTGTAGGTTGTACTTAATTTTCATCTTTATGCTGTATAAATATACCATAAGTTATGCATTCAAGCATTTGGATTTGGGGGTACGACAGTGCTCCTGTCAAGTCAAGTAAAAAAAGCGATACGGCCATACTATCTTTTTCTACAAGCAGTTCGGGCCATTACTTTTATTCGGTATTTTTTTAATAGCTGACTATTTAATAGTATTTTTAAGATCTAGAAGTTTTACTTTTTTGAATAAAAACAAATATTTTATCTTAGTAAAAGCTAGCCGAGACTTGGCGCTCGCAGTTTGCAGTTGCACCGCCCTTGAACACAACTAGGTCAGTCAGGTAACTGCTAATTGGGACACTGTTATTTTCACCTTATTATCAATTTTGTACATCGTCCGCATGCAGAGAAAGACTGAATTTGAATTTTCTATTTGTTTAATTAACGTTATTCGTACGTAGAGATTCAAATATAAATATAGAGCGGACATTAGGAGCAGTTTCCTTCAAATATTTTAAGCATAATCCTCAGTCATCGATTAGTCAAACTATATCTTTTTGAGCAAGCAGTTTGTAATGTCCTGTCTATCGCTATATGTTAAATGTCTTTGTACTAGTATAAACAAAGTAATAAGAATCCCTTTAGTTGTTTTTATATGAAATTTAATCACACATACAATATATTTTATAATAAAATATTTTATTTTAAATGCTCGTAAGTCCGCAGACACGTTTCCGATCTTTACCGCGGTGGTAATGGCTTTCAATAGGGTTGAATGAGTATATGAATATTTTAGCTTTTCGATTCCCCTCTTTGCCGTTTGCGAAGCAAATAAGAACATTTTCTTGTATCGTTCACTTGGCATTTTATTGACGATCTGACCCTTTAAGATATTTCATGACGACAATTGTAATCTTAAGCTTTCATCGATAGGATTAGTGTAAATAAAAATATTTAATATATTAAATTATTCTTGATATAGGTACTTATTGTTAGAACAAAATGAATAAAATCCGTTGATTTATTCCGTGAAGGTTGAGAAGAACAAAGCTAAGATATAAAAGTGATGAGGTTTAGAATTAAAAAAAAATAAGAAAAACAACCACTCACCAATTTCACAGTATAAAAATATCAGTAATTCAAAGGTTGTTATATTAACGTAAGTTCCTACAGCCGAAGTGCACGTTAAAACATATTGTTATCTCCGTTTTTAGAATTAAAATGAAAGGGACGGCTATCTTCCTTTGCACCAGAGTTTCGGCAGTGAATGTTATGTTACGTGCGCTCATTATTTTTTCTTAACTGTTCTATTCATACTACTTTAAAGACTGAAGCAGTTATTATGATAAGTACAGCTTTTTTTTTTAATTTTCATTGACACCGTACTCGTATGGTGACATGACAAGTTATTTCCTTGATACATTGTTTTCTATCATTAGTCATGTCTACCTTCATTTCTCAGACTAAACTCAGGTAGAGATTCTTCCTTTAATTGTAATGTTTCATTTAAAATTATTTTAATATGTTTTTTATATGTTATAATGACGGCAGGAGCTCGCGCGGCCGCTCACCGACAAGATAAGACAACCAGGTGAAGGATCAGTCATCCGATTTCTAAGCATTTGTAAAGACTCGCTGGACCGCAGTCGATGTCTTGAGTGACCGATTCTAGAGAGATAATTTAATTTGTTTTACTCCTTTTGTACTTTAAATTAAACTTTGACATAGAAATTGCTATTTCCACTTAACTCTGAATTATAGTAAAACGTTATTATTGTACAATAAAGGGCACAGTTCTATTGTCTCAATCAAAATGGGAGCACGCACTTGTTTAACTTACTTGAATGTGTAATTTAACGAATTAATATAATGAAGGCTAAAGACAAAAGCTTTAGTTTGAGTAAAATCAACTGACTTTGAAATTCTAAACACATTTACATTTCAATAAAAAAACATCGAATATTTTTATCTTCAATATTTTTTTTTACTTTAAAAACCTTCTCTAATATCCTTGGAATATCTTACCAAAGTTGTATCAAAATCTGTCCAGTGGTTTATGAAGGCAGAGCGAACAAACATACTTTCACTTACTTACACATTACAATATGCAGTTGACGTGCAAAAATAGAATTCAACACTTGAATGAATATTATTAGGTCGTTTATTATATCAATAATGTTCATTAAGCTTTATAATAACATAAGAAAATCGTATTTATATGAATATAGAAACAACAAAGAGAGCAAATTGTGTTCTTCATCAAACTGTGTCACCCGAGGCGCCTTTTCTTGGCGTCGACGCCATTAACGGTCTTGGAACTTGATCTCTTGTTTATACCGAAATACTAATATAAAGATATCTATTATTATTATTGTGAAGGATTTAAATAGATTACCAAATACCTAATAATTAGATAATTATAATTATTATTATACAATATTAAATATCTTAAAAAACATATGTTCTAAGAATTACAATGGTACAAAATAAGTACAGATTTCTTCTGCCTAAATTTATAATAATTGATGATGATTTCTTATGATCGTTATCATAAGGTACATATGTTTAGTGAAGAAGGTAATTGGAGTTTTCGTTCCACAAATATGATATAACGAAAATTATTTAGCTCATACTAAAAGCTTTGTTGACTTAACAAGCTTTTAAATATAAAATGTAGAGCTTTTTATCTTTGGTCGTGTTTTTAAAATGTAGTACACTAAAGATTTAATATATGCTTTACGTAATAACACTCATTTAAACTACGCTAGTAAATGAGTTTTCAGTTATATCCATCCACTAAGTTACTTACAGTCGAAGTTTCTCGGCAAGCGTTCATCAAGATCGCAATGCATTCAAACACTTACACGCTTAAGGATTTTAAGCATCAACAATTTCTAGTACATTTGCTAGTTATTTGATTTATTTTACATAAAAAAAAACAATACGAGTTATAAACACATTTATATGAATAAACATATTTTTTGTGTTTGTTTCCAATTATTAATTACCGTGGGTTTCCAAGGACAAAATTTTCTCACTGTTTTATTAAAAGATATTGTCAGGGATGTAGATTGTATACAGAGATTTTGGACTTAGAATCCCACGGTTAAACGACAAGATTTATGGACACTTTGGTACAATGTGCTGAAGATTACAGGGAAGAAATTCAAGTCCATTATCTTCAAATTAAACATATCTAAAGGTCCTAAAAGCAATCTAAGAATTAAATCTATTGTTAAAAAAGCGATCGATCTATTTTTATGCTAGTTCCCATAATTTAAATCAAAGTTATTAAAATCATATTAATTTCAATTTAATTTCTTATTAAGTATTTATTATAGGCTTTAAGAGAGAAGTAAAGTCATCCTCAACAAGGATGGATGACATGAAATTTATTGGGAGACACGTTTTGATACTTATCACAAGGACACGTAAGCTTCGAAACGTTCCAGTTCAATGGCGTTTGTTTACTGTTGTATTAACTCACGGTTCAAGGGTTCAGATATATAGATTCTAAGAAATTTTTTTCATTTCGTACGAAATTAAATAAAACGAAGACACACATGGTAACCTTTAAAGGCCTACTACTAAAATCCGAACGATAAAATTAACTCTTTTATTTAAAATAAGTTGTCGCCCGTGACTCCGTCCGCTCGAAATAAAAAATGAGTGTCTTCAGACTATGTACTACATCGGTGCTAAATTTCATCAAAATCCGTTGAGCCGTTCCGGAGATACCATCTAACAAACGTCTATCCATCAATCCATTCATCCAAACATTCGCATTTATAATATTAGTAAGATTAGTAAATAATTTGAATATTTAACAATATCAGTTCATTGTTCTGTAGCTACAACGTAGCAAAAAAACGTAAAGAATAACTGTTTCTTTTCGTAAGAAAATGTAAGACTAAATGCTTTCATAACGAGTGTAATTAAAATCCTAATTCTTGCTTTTGATTTAAATAGAAAGAAAAATGTTTTCTTACAGTCCTTTTTCGTACAAAGAAAGGATGGGACGGGGAAGTGAATTTGCATCCTCCATAGATAATAAAATATCCTTTTTCTGTTCTTCTCTTCTCTTTCTCTGTTGGTTAAAAGTAGGCAATGCATCTGCAAATACGGATGCCTATAGCTAGCGGTGACTTCGCTAGTTTTGCGAACTCCAGTGGCCCCTTTCTTTAAAAGTTAAAAAATAGGCACGAGGAATGTATATTCAATAGTATAAATAAACATCTCAAATCGAATAGAAATATCAAATCAAGTCAGTAATTTGGATTTAAAAGGTCAAGGTCGAGATGGATCACAATATCTCAGTTTACTTGGAAAAATAATATGCCCCGCACGCACGAGTAAGCTTCGTACTTACTTCATTCTTAGCAATATTTTCCTGTTTATATGAGCATCAGCGCTCAAAGATAAAAGTACGTGATCAGGTTTCGTTCCTTGTGACATTTTACTGATTTTCTGCCTAATATTGAAACATTCCCAGAAATCGAACAACAACTAAAGAGTCCAAAGTCATTATATGTTGGTAATGATAGATGTGAAAGTATACATATTTTTTACTTTATATAAAAAACAAATAAGCACCATATTTGAATTCTTTATATCACTATTATTGTTACGAATAAAAAAAAGAAATAGACGAAATAATTAAAGACAAATTGTAATGTTCAAAGATTGTAAAACTTCTCATATAATTATATAAAATATTTAACAATGGTTATGTTCGGTATAGTTGCGTTATACTGACGTCATATTAATGAAAATTTAAAGTTGTCGGTTTATACCAAAATAAGGTAGGTCGGCTCACTTTTATTCTCCCGCACAAGCGGGTAGTTTCGGAATCCCCCACCGCTACGGGTGGCCGCGGGGCCTGCGAGGGGCTACGGTGAAGAGAGTGAGTCGACACCAGTGAGAAGTCGTCGGAACTAATATCGGTTTATCCGTACCGGGTCGCTAAGTTCACGGTTCCGCGTTCGGTCTGATCGCGACGCGTCAATAGCGCACTTATGGGAAGCGGTGCATCGGGTGCATCAGGAGTGCAGTATTGCTGGCGCCTTTAGACACCGACAGAGTGACTAGGCACCTGCAGGCGGTGAACAGACATCGAGGGGGTAAGTGCCATTTCCATACACACTTTACAATATTACGCCAACCCTCGCAACGCGTAATTCAGGAGGATTGTGCCGCGGCACCCGAACCGTCGTGTTCGGCACAATTCGATGGTAGCAGAGCGTGGTTGCTAAGTTGTAAGCTCATAACGTAGTTGTCCTCTCTCCAGCACTACAACTGCAATCCCTTTAGATGAAAATAGAACTCTAGTTGGCTTAAATTGTACGACGAACTTCACATGAAGTGAGACAGCAGTTTGCTGTGTTTACTATTGTTTGAATATTTAATTCAATTAATAACTACTCGTAACTATCAGGCTTCCGCTGTGGCTCTACAGTATTTGAGGAACGTTGTCTATTCCAACAATCATTTCATATTACTTTAAAAGTAATGACATTTATATTTTGCGGTTCAGTCTTGAAAATTTTATCGTGGGTTTTGATTGGTGAAACACGTGCATAGAATCATATTTTCACATCTCTTGTTCTTTTTAAAAATATATCATAACTAGCTATCGCCCGCGAATTCATGCGCGCGGAATAAAAAACCTGAATTAGTATCATATGTCTTCTTTTAGACTATGTTCTATGTCTATGCCAAATCAAAGAGATCCGTTCAACCGTTCTGGAGATACATTCATCTATCAATCTATACTGTTGTATTTATAATATTAGTAAGATAATACATAATATTTAAATGTGCCATATTTTCGATCTTTTGATGGTTACGAAGAAAATTTCATAACTTAAATAGCATGAAATGTTTTTTTATAAGATTTTGAATGATTTAAGGAAAAAAGTAAAATGTAAACATTTATTAAGTACATCCTAAAGTGTAATATACAATGGTAATAACAAAAGTAATATTGCACAGCACTGACAACTAAATTAATCCTGCTTTTCATATTTAACAGATATTTGTTACTGCAATGGGATTACAGTGTTACGTTGAGTTACTGCTGTTATTGCGCAAAATGGATTATAAATAGGATTAAGTGTAATTGATAATTTAAAAGGTACTTTATTTATAAAGCTTTTCTATTATACATATGTATTTATATTAATTTACGCATTTATTGTGTATAAATAAATCGGTAGAATTTAACTAGATGAATGAAATCTTACTAATATTATAAATGCGAATGTTTTGATAGATGGATGTTTGTTTGAAGGTATCTCCGGAACGGCTCAACGGAACTCGCTGAAATTTAGCATAGATATAGAACTAACCTGGAATAACACATAGGCTACTTATTACTGTTTTTTTTAGTTCCGCTCTAACAGAGTCGCGGGTGACGGCTAGCATGCTAATAAAAAATATTACGGTTATGCTGTTTCGAAATCGGATTTTGGCATTTAACTTAAGTGCTTAAATTCATGCGTATTGCCGAAATCAAACTAATCAAATGGAGTCGTAGTACAAACACAAGTTAACCAAACTTGAGCTGTTTACACACAACGTCTATTAGTATGTAAAACATTATTAGACCGCGCAAACATCACTAACGAGTCTTTGTTACTATAACAGACGTCGCTTTACGATAATTTGCCTCAAAGCCTTCAAACTATCGATTTGCAATATAATCTACGTTAATAGATGTTTTATAATAGTACGTTTCAAAAAGGAATCTGCTAGTCAAATATATAGATGCGTACACAAATAAATTCCAGCTTGATACCTTTACGCGTTCCCAAAAAGAGTCTTGACAGACAGACGGACGGACAACAAAGTGATCCTATAAGGGTTCCGTTTTTTTTTAATTTTAGGTACGGAACCCTAAAAATACAAAAATGTGTTTTTAAACTTATAAAATTATTTTTACGCATTTTTTATATGTGGACTTTGAGATTAACTTATTTAAAGTAGCTTTAGTAAGTACACATGTGTTATCTTTTACCCTGTCATTAATATAACGGGAAGAGAATGAGTCATTAATCAACGTTTTGTAAATTTAACGCCATTAGATATTGCCTAAGATTAAATAAACAGCTATAATTGTATTCCGATCGGTAATACGCTATTTGAATACGATAAAAACCCGTTCATTTGCTCGTGGTTTTACGATAAAACGTTTTACGATCGTTTGCGTGATTACAGCAGGAGGTTAACGATACCCTGGGGATCAGGAAATGATTCGGATGGAATGTTTGTTTGTTATACCACGTCTAATCCTGTTGAATACGCCGACTGAAACAAATTTAAGAGACAAAAAAAATAAAATAATGAACGAAAAGCTTGACCGATTCGCTTTTGTAACACGAAACTGGTTTTATGTTTGTATTTTTTATTATCTTACTAATATTATAAATGCGAATGTTTGGATGGATGTAGAATGTAGTCTAGAACGACGCATAGGTTACTTATTAAGTATTTTTAATTCCGCGCGGATAGCGTCGCGGACGACAGCGAGTGGTTTCTAACGTAATTTTAATGCAAAAGTGAAGACTGCAAGGAAGAAGACTTTAACAGAATCAGAATATTAAAGAAACCACGGATATATATAATCAAATAAATATATATAATATATTCACAATAAATATGCTATACATATTCGAATCCATTGTTAGAATTATATTAAGACACGGTACACACTGTGTATACTTTGAAGTGTATTTGTATGAAGTATCTCTTGATTCATCCGTAAAATTGTTAATATTACATACGTCAGTATTGCTGTTTCTGTCGGAGTTTATACGTACCTTTAGCTTAACTTACTAGATAAGTTGAACAACCATAAATTATAGAAATCTTTGAGATATTTAAGATTATTGTCTATGGTATTGTATTCTATCTATAACTCGACAACGAATGAAGAAGAGGGTGATTATTATTTTTAATTCAACGCTTCTGTGTTCGACGAAAATAAATTCTCCAACCAATTGAACAGAATTCGAAAGTAGTTTAATGCGACCATTAAATGCGTTCCGACAGTTCTAAATGGCTATGAAAAAATACAATAACGCGCACTAGAATAGAAAACAGGAACACCTGGCTATAAAGCATACCGGCTAAAAATAAGGTAACTATTTATTCTGTGATCAAATTAAGAACTGATTCTTAATCGATAAGAATTGCATTTGATGTAGTTTGCTATTTTACTGTAAAGTTTAATTTGTTTTTAATATTTCGTTCGCGCGAAATATAAAACAAATTTATAGTCTATGTGATCTTCCAGATTCTGTTCTATATGTTTGTCAAATTTCATCGAGATCCGTAGAGCCGTTCTGGAAATATCTTCAAATATCCATCCATCTATTCATCTAAACATTCTCGTTTATAATATTAGTAAGTCTTGCTTTCAAAATATATTAATTTCCTACTTTTCTAGAATTTATTTGACGCTTCGATTGAATCTATCAACTGACGATATCTACAGTTAATGAAATTGGAGTATCTGTATGTTATATCGATGTAATGTACACATTTGCCTTACTTATAAGTAAAAGCTAATTTTTAAAATTTTTGTGTCTATTTGCAAGGCCGCATTTCTTCAGGGCAATTTCCGAAACGGCTGGGCATTTTTACGAAACTTTTACTTATTAGAAATTCATGTATACGGGAGTAATTTTGAGATTTTTTTATTGCACGCTGACAGAGTCACGTCCAGCAACAGCGTTCGATATAAAATAAATAAATATAAAATTTCTTAAAATAAATATTGTAGAGTATGTATTGTATACAGTAGAGTAGGATAGTTATAAAAGCAAGTGTATTGTTGGAAGGCTTCCCAAAAAATAATAACATAATACCAAAAAACTGAAATGCTGATTGTTTAAAACCACATATAGTAAATTACAATTGTGGTAAATAACGACTAAAGCTCAGCTATAGCGTTTAATTTATTAAAATTTACATATTTAATTTAAAAACTTTCAAACCACAGCAGGACATGGTTAGCTTTTTAATCTTTACAACATGTTTTTTTTTTCTTCTTTTTTTGTAAACACGAACGTACCGCAAATGTAGTTTCGTTGTTTATTTAAACTGACACGAGATGGATCCAGTGTCAGTGTAACCGAGACGTCGGAAGTAATTAAAATTTAAACCTGGAAATAAAAAACGTCGCAGCCGGCGACCAAGGACAGTCTTTTAAAACACTTTTTAATTAATGGTATTGCTCATATATTTTGAATCTGTGCAAACTATGTTTATAATCATTGTTAATATTATAATTATTGATACATTAGACCATTAAACTTGAAGCGATAAATGTATCAGTCTTACCGTGGGTTCCTGAGGCCAGAATTTCTGTATAAACATATTATATCTGACAATTTAAGAATGACAGGGACGACGACAGAGATTTTGGCCTCACATATCCACGGTTACTGTCTTTTGGACGTCTAGAAGTAATTTGTAATTTATATTTTGTCCTTTATTCTTAATATATTGACGCCGTCGTACCCATTCCTTAATTCCCACAATTTTAGTAGCTATTATTGACTAAAGAATATACGAAATACCGATTGCATTAAGCAAAAAGTCAACTTCGTCTAAATGTAAATGGAAATAGCCAGAACCCGCTTGGTAACCGACTGCGAACGTTTCGCCTGCATTGAGAAGTTATTCTAACACATTTTACTGTAATACTGAAATAGCGAGCAGAATTCGAACGATGTCGAGAATGTAAGTTTAATGATATTGAATGCTATTTTAAACTTCTCTAGAACATATATTATGTAGCTCAATTTAGTAAGCTGATATTTTGATTGTGACCTTGTAATTTATTAAAATAGCTGTCGCCCCCGACACAGTCCGAGAGGAATTAAAAAGAAAACATAATCAGTTGCATATGTGTTCTTCCAGACTATGTTATCTGTGCCAAATTTGATCGAGATCCGTTATGCTGTTCTGGAGATACCTTCAAACAAACATCCATTTAAAAATTCGCATTTATAATATCTCAACAGATCTCGTTGAAATTTCGCATAGATGTAGAATATGGTAAATTAAAAAAAAAACTATAAGAAGAATATATAAGATACTTTTTAATTAATTCCGCGCGGACGGAGTCGTGGGCGACAGCTAGTGATATATAAAATAATTTCGAAGCAAGGAGACATTAGCGATATTTAACAGAAATGTATATTTCTCTTTAAGAATTCCTGTTCTCTTTTTAAATTTATATATTCTAGTTAAATGTGTTAGTATAAGGTGTTTAAAGCAAATGATTATAAACCTTAGTTTAAACTTTAAGTGAAAGTAACTTATGGTAGTTATAATATATTCAAAGTCGTTAACTTTTTTATCACTAAAAAAATGTATGTCGCATAAAAATACGATACTAGGCCATGAACACATAAAACAAGAAGAAACCACGTGAAGAAAATGTAACAAAAACAAAGCGATGTGGTCCTTGAAACAGAAACAATGCGCTTATCTATTTCTTGTTGCTTTGCAGGCAGCTTTGCAGTGCATGTTTATTTCTCTTTAACACTTCTTTTTACTTAAAATATTAGCATTTTTAAAAATTTACTATACTAATATTTCTTGTACCATTTTAACTAGGCTTGTGCTAGGATATGGTATAGTCGAATGGCGTGATTCGAACCTCCGACCACCTGATCGGAAACCGTACCCTTAACCAGTAGGCTATTGGCAGGTCAATACTAGAATGTTTATTTTTAAATTGTTGTAATACTTTATAATGTCTAATCTAAAAACCAGACTATACAGTATGTTGTCCTACTGACTTAAACCTCATATAATTATACGAATACAAAATATAGAATGTTTTAATTATTGCAAAATTTCAGATAAATAAATAAGGTACGGGAACACTCCTTGAGATCGCTGACAATATCAAAGGGTTGCTGGCATTCTTCGGAGTAAATCCAGATCCTGCTCACACGCAAAGTAAATAACTCCAGTCGTGCAGTTGCAGAAATCGACTTTTAAAACTAACAAATTTGCTGGAAAATAACTTTTGAATAAAATGTTACTTTCCTACTAATAAATTTATGATTGTAGGTATAGCGTGTAAATTTTTTCAAAATATCCGACGATTTTGCTCCGCATGCCTGATTTCAATCCTTTTATTATGGTCCCCTGAGGATTTGGACGAGTTTTGCAATCGTTCTCATTATACGTTCAATATGCGACTGGAATGAATTGTCCTCATGTGAATGTCAAATATACATTGTTCCACCATCAATGCTGCAATATTCAATTATAAATTCAAACATGAATTTAATTAATTGATTAAAACTGTATAATTAAATTGTAGTTATAATAGGTTTACATGTTGAAATATGAACTTAAAATTTGTGAATCATGGGTGTCGTTGATCACCTCGTTGTTCCCGCCGCTCGTTTGCACCCTTCTCTTATATAAAAGAAATAATAAATAAATACTTAATTTTAAAATCTTTATTGCATGCAATTAAAACTTTAAATATCAAGTATTTTTGCAAATATATACTGTTGCTCCCGACTCCGTCTTCGCGGAAATGAAAAAATAACTTACTCCGTATTCTTCCAGACTATGTTCTACATCTGTATCGCTTTCTAGATCCGTTGAGTCCTTCCGGAGATACCTTTTAACAAACATCCATACATCCATCTAAATTCTCGCATTTATAATATAAGTAAGACAAACATACTATTTCCAGTATCTTGTGTAGTTATTCCAGTACTCATATCTGCATAATTTATGTTAGAAAGCCAAGTAGGTGTGCCAAATTACATGAATTATTCCTTTATACTGTTCTATTTAATGAACTCTAACATTAGCATACATTAAGCGATATATTTCAATTCAAACTAATATTCAACCTTTATTGTGAATATATATTATTTACTAGCTGTTGCCCGCGAATCCGCCCGCGCAGAATTAAAAAAACTTAAGGAGCCTATGTGTTCTTCTAGATTATGTTCTACATCTGTGCCAAATTTCGTTCCGGTCGAAAGCCGTTCCGGAGATACATTCAAACAAACATCCATCCATCTTCTTATTAAGATAAAGATACTAGTAGCTGGCTTCAGTTTTTTCGTCCAAGTGAGGGCTTTGAAGAGAAGAGTGAATAGGTAAATAAGCTAGCGAGTACCATCTTTCGACCACATCATCACCTGACATCAGATGGGAACGTGGTCAACCGCTAGCTTATTCAATATAGCTTTTGCCCGTGTCGTTATCTTCGTGGGATTAAAGAAATATTAGCCTATGCGTTATTCTAAGTCGTACTCTAACTTAGTTTTCAGAACGAGACAGATTCGTTCAACTGTTCTTGATTTAATTTATAATAATCATCCATACTGATATTAATAGTCGAATATCAGTAAAATTTTACAATATTTTATTTTCTAGGTAATAATTATTTTCTACTTTTTGGAAAAAAGTTATACTGGTAAACCTGGATAATGAGAGTCCAAACGACAACGTTATTTTTCTTGCTTACCTACATAAGCGAGGTTCGTTGGTACATTCAAATATTTCGCACTTATCTCCTTAGTGCTGTTTAATAAACATAAACAGTCACTTAGTACGCTATCCTCACTTAAACTCACAGTAAAAAACTCTTATTAACTACGACTGAGTCCGTCAGTTGTCTATTAATTTGAAATAATAAAAGTAGATAAAACTCAGTTACCCCATACTACCCTTTAGTATAACATAAACAAGAAGAGGTTAAAGATATCATTTTGAATGTCTGCGGGTCTGAGAACGTCCCTAATACAGATAAAATTTAACGTCCCACTCGACATTTGAAGCGCGTGCCATTCAGTGGATTATAACTTTGAAGAGCCAGTACTACCATCAAAATTCTCTTAAAGTAGCCTTTTAAGATTACAGCTTTGAGTTTTATTTTATAAATAAGAAGTGTAACATTAAAATATATGACATATAATAGATTAGTTATTACTGTATTGTAAGCATAAATGTAGTGTTGTTTATCTCGACTGTACACGTCATAAGCCGGAGAGAGGGGGGTCAATCGATGTCAGACCTTTGGACCGGCAACACGTGTCGGTACGTGAACGAGCTAAACATAACGCATGCGACAATTACCTTTAGACATTATTAATTAGAATCCTTTGGCGCGAATAGCGCACATCTATTACCAAGTCCTGTGTCATAATGATTTGTGAGGGAACATAAACGTCGACATTTTAGCAAGGCCAGAGCTACGTCTGTACACCGGCACAGTGTCGGATTGTCTTCGTAGCAGCATAAGGAGATTTATTATGCAAAAGTACATTGCAATTTTGGCATTAAGTGACCAAAATATGAATATAAATTTACTATTCGTAGTAATTATTCACGATAATACGCTTCCCTCCAATCTGCAACACGTAGCCTAAGGGCGATTGTACTGCGAGACCCGAGCTCGTCATTAAAAACAGTGTTTTAGAAATATAACGGTTAACAACCGAATATGCATATTCAGAACTTATATTAAAGAAAAAATATACAATATACTTATGGTAATTTTGAACAGATAATTCTTTTAAGAGTCAATTTTAAATTTAAAAAATTTTGTCACCAGCCTATTTTAGTACAAAGCTTTTGTCGTCAATTTACAAGAGGTGGTACGTTACCTTTTGTTCATTAAACTTAGGGCTGTCAAAATTAAAACAAATAACTTCATTATAAGTTTTACTTTAATTGATATTTATGACATAAAAATATTCAATTGAAGACATCAGTTTTTGATAGAAAAAAATTACATATTGTCACAGACTCGTAATAGTTAGAAACAATTAAAAAATAAATATTCTAATAAATATATCGTTGTTTTTTTTAACGAATCAAAAGAAACTACTATTATTAGTTCATACATAGAAACATAGAATCGAATTTTGAACTTAATTTACTTATTTACCATTGTTATATACGATTTAGGAAATTAAATATAAACAACTAGATAAATGCACATAACGGTCTTATCATTAAATACTAAGACTATTATATAAAAAGTATTTTTAGTTTAATTAATAATCAAATAAATATTAAAATTCTCTCTCTATTTAATTTTCAATTTTTAGAACAGAGAGTTTGTATTTAAAATAATAATCATCCCACTTATTTTCGATACTCAGGGTAGTTTAAGTGTTAGTTAGGTAGGATCAAAGTTTGAGATATTTACTGTGAGAAATCTGCACTTAAGGGTTGCTTAAGCAATCGTTGCATATCTCTGAGTACGGCAGTTATGTGTTTATTTAATATATTTAATGCTTAAGTTACTGAAATTATTAAAAGAGAAAATATTATAAATTTTAAAATTATTTACATTAAAAAATATGGAGATGTAACTAGAAAACAACATGTTTAAATAGATTGTACTATAATAGAATAGTTCCAATTAATATCACAGTTTCTGTATTAAAATTAGGACATATAGTGTTTCACTACACCAACTAGAAACAGTAAGTCCTCGTTATGTCCGCACATTCGTTAACATCTTGATGTCACCCAAAATAATACTGCGCATTGGAATATCGATACATACTTCTCGTGTTAGGGTCAGTTTCCGCTTGGATTTGAACTCTAGGTAACGTTTTCACTGCAACACCACGACCTAAAGTACCATGGTGTACTGGTCTTAAAGGCATTTCTATAGGATACTCTGCTACTTGTCCGTAAATATTACTGCTGACATGTGGATACGTGTTAGGTACTGGTCTACCGACATATCTATTTATTTTAGGACTGATAGCCATACTAGCAAGTTGCATTTCTTGTTTGAGACCTGTATCAATATTGTCAACTGGACCTGATAGGCTAGTTATATTTATGTCATTGTCAACTTCAGATATACTATCATTGAAGCCATTAGGTATTTCCGTGGTAGCAGACACATCAGGACCCTTCGGTTGTTCCTGATTACTTCTATTTGTTAGACATCTAACTGTAGCAGCAACAATCCCAATTAAAAGTACCGCAGCTATTCCAGCGATGATGTAGACGTAGATAATATCGAACTGATCTGTACAAAAATATTAAACAATTAATTATTTCACAGAAATCTTCATATTAAATCATTCAAACTTTCGTGAGACATTATAAACTTATATATAAACGGCTAAAACACTCGACGAAACGGCAAACGGACAAAACTTCGACGGCGGCACCGACTATTTTAGTGTAGGGCTCGAAACTAGTCGGTGCCGCCACCGGACGAATAAACGTGAGTGTTATAGTCGTTTTTATATAAGTTTAGAAATGTTATAAATAAAGTAAAATGTCACATAAAGTAAACTAATCCTTAGAAATAAAGAAAAGCTACATGCAAATATATGCAACGCAACGTTAGCAAATAACATTTTATTTGTATGTGGCCTGTATCGTAATCTGTCATGCATTAGACCAATTATATAGCAATGAATTGCATTATTCAGTCACTTAGGCATTAGGTATTATTGAACATTAAATAGGACACAATGAATAACTTTGATGTTATTTTACAAACTCATTTACGTATCATTTAATTAAAAGATTTGAATTATTAAAATATTCCTTACCGTTGTTTTCAAGGTGATGTCTAGGTGATGATGGTGATGACTCTTGATGATTGTTACTTGTGACATTGTTGGGTGTAAGAGATGGCTTCTGTGATGGGATAGCGGCCACTGCCGGCGCTGGAGGCACAGCCGGTTCACCCCACCAACGATCACTGGACTCATCTAACGATGAAAAATTGATATAAAGCCACCTTTGCTATAATTTCGACAAATGAACAAACCAATGGTTTCTGAGATCAAAATCCCTGTTGAAAACATAATATTATCCCTGTTTTATCAAAGGTGAAAGAGAGGAATGACCATATGCTTTAGAGATTGTGGAGTCAGAAACCCACGGTAAGAGTTGGAAGTAAAAACGAATGACGATATCATAAATAAGTATGCTTTCTTAAATGTATTCATAAATAATAAGGGTTAGGGAGATATAAGGAAATTTTAGAAATAAATTGCAATCTTTGTCAAATAAAATATGACGTAAAATATAAAATATATTTGTTGAACAATCGGTTTGGAAATGAAACTAATTAGAATGGTATCATTGTAAAAAATATTGCACGTCAAAGTGCGCGCACTGTGCATCATGGAAGTGCAGAGCAAATTGGGTCATGCGCAGTCAACTTTGCTCAGCACTCTGTTTCAGTTGACACAGATTTATGAACGCGTGTAACTAATAATTCCCCACTTTACTTTGCCCATTATATCTGTAAAGCCTTGTTTCAATACTCTATGGATTGAGTAGAACCCTTATGAAGTTTTAATTAAATAAATTCTACTATATTGATTGATGGAAGTGTGAATACTCTGAAGCTAAGAGTACAAAGACTGTTATTAATTTCCACTTCATCGCATCATATTTATAAGTAAGATTTTGATTACGACTAACTCTTATCCTTAATTTAAAGTACATTTTTTTATTATGACATCTATAAATGATACTATATTCATAAAGTTGTCGACTGAGGTATTAATTTTTTTATATATATATTTAAATCTTATGTTCATAAGATTCGTTTAGTGACAACTATAACTGTTCGGTTTACTTTGATATATTCTATAAGCAAATAAGTAGTATAATATATTACTATCAATGCTAACTTAAGTTCAACTAAGTATAACTTACCAATATCTTCATTTTCTGTGTCGGATATATCATAAGCCACTTCGTCTTCTTCCGGTGCACTTTCATATCGTTCCTTGAGGACGGTGCGAGGTACTGCAAAGTAAAATGCCTTTAGTTTTTCTATTAAATTTTTAGAGTTATTTCCTTCATATCTGTATTAAAAATACATGGAAATTGTCAATAATGGACATTATATAGTGTAAAATATTGGTGTTTTTAGGGTTCCGTACCTGATAGGAAAAAAACGGAACCCTTATTGGATCGCTTTGTTTCTTATTAAGAATAAGAATATAAACTAAGACAATTATTAGAAAGCGTATAACAGGACATCTAAAAAGATTTGCTTCATCATATTTTAATATAAGTAACATCAGTCCTTAAGCTACATTTTATTAGGACAGTCTATCAAACCAACTTTAACCTAAGTCTATTTTGACGCAATGAAAATATTAAAATTATATAAAACTCTGTAGTAAACTTGTTTTGCAGTTCTCGTAGTATTAAATTGCATTTTATTTCAGCGTCGCGGTATAATAAGTTTCATTTTTATACTACACTTTAGATAGGAATTTGGGATGGTCTCTTAATCGTTCTGTTTCATGGTCGCTTTATTGCGGTCGCCAGTCAGACGGGGAATAACTCCATGTTTCATGTCCTTGAATAGTCAATAAACCATTCGAATCATGTAAATCTCTTGAGGATCTTTTTCTATTAGTTTTGTGTCAAAATATCATGAAATTTATGCAATAAAATGTATTGTAACAAAAAAACGAACATTTAATCGATTCAAATTTATATATAAGATATTTAACATACTAATATTTGAATGGATGTAACAAACTCAAGATATCTCAAAAACTGATGTCGCTGAAATTTGGCATAGATATAGAGTACAGTCTGAAAGAACACATAGGCTACTAATTAAGTTTTTTTAATTCCGTACGGATTCATGGGCAACAGCTAGTTGTAAGATAAATAAACATATTAGTAAGGCAAATGAGTTCCTAATAATCACGAGACACTTATTTAAACTTTATTATATTTATATATTTTTATCTGCTCAAGAAATAAATTCACTAATGTGTATTACTTACCACATGTGTATACAACTTTGAGATAAGTCCTGCTGCCGGCACGACAAGGTTTACCGAACATTTTACTGTCCGCCGCTAAAACGCATCGCCTCTTCCCGTGACATTCTCGCATTGATGTCTCCGTAGCGTAAGGCTCCAAGCAAGCTAACATCAAATATAATATGAAATTAACATAACGGTAAACCAAATTAAATAAAGAGTTTTAAACAAAAGAACTACGATGTTGAAAATACGGGTTTTTACTTGACTCCTAATATATCTTATAGCAAATTAACAAGGTAGAGCAATAGTAATCGAAAACAGTGACCTATTTTTTAGATTGCGATGAAAATTTTTTTTGTAGATCGTTTCATGCAAAGTGATTTAAATAATTGGTTGAATATAAATTCTTTGAACCTTTTCAATTATAATAATTGTACCGATCTCAACAAGATATTGTCTTCGAACGTTAGTTTAATGTCGATATAAAATCTATATATCATATAGTAAATAGAATATTCTTTTTTATTCTAGAACATGCCGTACCACTGTCATTCACTTTCGTGCCATAAATTTGCTTTGTCACTTATTCTTAATTCACCCTTTCAATATTCTCGAACCACCGAAGCGCATATTTCTCAATTTTAGTCACAATGTCCTTTTTTAAGCCACCCTTTTTCCTTACAACGCTATTTCCAATCCCATCATAGGCTTACAGCTTTCAAATATATTGTTAAAATTCGTATACCTTATTCCAACTATTATATTTTTTTATCGTGGATTTTTGACACCAAAATCTATGTATAAAACTTTGTTTTCTTTGACAGAACAGAAATAACAATATGTTTTAATCTGAGATTTAGGTCTCGGAACCCCACGGTAAGAACATCTTTTTAAGTTTGAACAAACTTGAATTCATTCCAATTTACAAATATTTGTTTTATAAATGTTTATTCTCATAACTACCGCTTGCAAAAGTTTTAATGATTTAACCGTAAGTGGCTCAGAACTTTGCCAAGGTTACTGGCAATTTAAAATGAAATCCGCTCATAAAATGTGTATCAGTATAAAATATATGTTTTTTTTTTTCATTTTAACGAATAAAACCGCATTTCGTTTTCGACTTTATTATTGTTTATTATACATATCGTACAAAATTTTATTACTAACTTGGGTAAGCAGAGATGACGAGATAGAGGATTTCCATATCTTTTATCACAAATTAAAATAATATTTCAGATAAAAGACACGACATTACATCTTACTAATGGTAAATCCGAATGTTTAAATGGATGGATGGATGTTTGTCACAAGGTACCACCAGAACAACTGCACGGATCTCGAATTTAGCATAGATATAGAACATAGTCCAGAAGAACACATGCTACTTATAAAGTATTTTTTTTTAAACCCGTGCGGACGGAGGGCGACAGCTAGTATACCATAAAGTATAAAATATCAAGTTTCAACACTCACTTTCTTCCTTCATTCCTCTCGGTTGCGGACATTGTATAGAATCGTACTCCGTCCTGCCGTACTGAGCGGAGTATATAGCAACCCGGGAATGCGGATTACAGCTCAAATGTAACACATCGTTCTCACAGCCAACTTTACTTCGAAATTCATCTGTTGGTCAAATAATACATTAGCTTAACCTATTCCCTGCATTCTATCAGAGCGTCGTTGGCTCAGGGGACAAGCACTTAACTTGCAATTTGCAGGTCCTGGGTTCCGAATCCCGCCATTTACCAATGTGTTTTTCGATTTCCGATTTACATATGTACATTTATTCGGCAAACCTGCACATATCTGAATAATTCAGAGATATGGATGAAGTCAACCAACCCGCACTTGGTCAGCGTAGTTGACTGTTGCCTAATCACCCTTAACTTAGGCTAGGTAGCGTGGTGGGGACGTATTGTGAGCTGATGATAATGATGATGATTCCCTGCATTCTATAACTAATATAATTCACAGACTCGATAATGAGAGAAAGGAACTTTTAGTATTAATCAAACTCATTTGCAAGCAAAGGTTTATGTTGTTCTAAATATGAGAACCTACTTACATGGACGGCATTTGTAAGCGACTTCGACGAACCTTCTAGAACCCGGGCACGGGTCTACTCCAAATGTTTTCGGGCTTGTGTGGAACTTGCACTGTCGTTTCTTTTGACACGCCTCAACTACAGTCTGCAATAGTGAATACTAACACACTTAAGTTAGTATGTCTATTCTTTTTCTATAAAGGAGTACAGTTTTATGCAATATTTTGTTACATAATCTTAGTCAACAAACTTTATTTTTGGAACTCATAGTGCAGACAAATAATCTGTCATTTCCTTGTGATGCATGCATTTATATAGGCTTACTTGTTACGATGAGGGTCCTAAATTCACATTTATTTCTATATCAAACGGAGAACCGCAAAATTAAAATGTCGATGTTTGATTATGGAAAAATACTCATGAAACCTTTTAGTACCAATATCCTCTTTACCCTAATTGCAAAGACGTGTTTAATTTTAAATATTCATTAATCGAATTCACCAGGGTAAATAATTACGAGCTACTAACACAGTATCCTTCAAAAGGAATGAGTAATGAGGATATTATTTCTCTGCTCGACAGATGGATTGTCACATTAAAGTATTTACTAAGTAATATTTAATCTAGGTCACTTTCCTCCGAACCTTAACTGAATGAAACCTGAACTGAAATTATATTTTGGTCGCTAAAACTTATTAATTAATGGTTGAAAGAAGATGGATTGTTAAAAATTTGTAATTTTAACACACATTTTACTAAACAACATTTTTATTCCCATCGTCGTTTTATGGTAACGTGGCTTAAACGGTTGAACTGATTTTGAAAAATTAAGTGACATTCTATTCTTTTTTCTTCAGAGTATCGTAGATGTAATTACACTGTCATTTGGCCTTGATATCTCTCAATTAAAAACTGTTCATGTAGAGCAGTCTTTCGCAAAGTGGACGATAACGCCCCCTTGTGGGCGCTGCAGGTCTCAAGTTGCGGGTTATAGTAAAAGATTCGTTTAGAATTGTCCGTTAATATACATATATAGGTCATAATAATTATTTAATTTAATTTGAAGTTTTAGTAGTTTTTAAATATGTGAGAATATGGGGGCGCTAAAAAAATACTTATTCTCAAAGTGGGCAGTAGACAAAATAAGTTTGGGAACCAATGATATAGAGGCATCAAATACACCCATCTATTAGAGGTTCGTGGTAACCGAAACTATATTACCTGTAAGGCACTAGGCCAGGTGCAAGGCGCATCTCCCCCAACCACTTCTACAGCAACTGGCTGATACTCCGCCAGTTCTGGTGAGCACGAGGTCTGTGACGCGGAGGAACCGTATTGAGCTACTTGTATGCTTATCGTTGTCCCACGTGGACAGATGAGAGTCACCATGTCCTCGTCACACGCGGCCTTTTGATGTGTTCTTAATGTGCCCAGAAGTAATTCTGTGAAACAAATGAACGCTGTTATATCTTACTAATATTATAAATGCCAATGTTCTGATGGATGGTTGGATGTTTATTATAAGATCTTCAGAACAGCTGCATGGATCTCGCTGAAATAAGAAAATATAGGCTACTAATTCGGTTTTTTTTTTTAATTCCGCACGAACAGGGTCGATGAAATGACATGAATCTGAACTCTTTTCTGTAGATGGGTCAATTTATCTGATTAAAAGAGATATACAGGGTGATCAAGCATTATCTGAAATTCCTTTGTCTTGGTTTTACCTTAAAAAAATTACACTTGCAGTTCATCTTTATTATTTTGGTTGGCTATGAGTATATTATAATTTTGAGGTTTTAAAATAAAAAAAGGATCTTGACAGACAGGCGGACGGCTAACAAAGTCATCTTATAAGGTTTTTTTTTCCTATGAGGCACGGAACCCTAAAAATTATTGATTTCTAACATCAGATAAATATCTTGAGTTGATAAAAAAGGAATATTAAAAACCAATCCTAAAGTTCTAAAAAGATTAAATACTTTTCAATTTACACTTTCAGAACTTTTAAAACAAAAAAAAGAACAAGAATAGAGACATAGACAGGGGTGATAATTATAGAGGTTAGGTTAGGAAAGTTTTACGTTGCGATGTGAAATAAAACGTATTATTTTACTTTAAATGATATAACAACATTTAATTATACTTATTATTTCGTCTTGATGGTGATTCAAAGTTATCGACGCTAAAGCTCTGTATCAAAATATGTAATGAGCTTCTTGAACTCACTTAAAGCTAAAAGCTTTCGACTACCCTCGAAATATAAATTATTTTAGAATCAAAATTATCATCTTACACCTGCGTCAACTTAAATCATACTTAAGAATAGAAGCGAATATTATTATGTTTCACTTGTTAATATAAATTACATTTTTGATAGAAAAAAAAACAAGGAATATATGTAAGTGTATAATAAAAAACATTGCTATTTTAATTTGAAAGTAATATTATATTTATAAAAATACAACTTTAAATAGTAATCCAAATCTTTTTAAAATGTAAAGTGAAATTCCAGCATTTTTTTGTTGCCGCAGCTGTAACATTTTATTCCAAAAACGGTTACCCGTAATCTTTTTTTTTTTGTAAAAAGAAGTTCGAGTCGACATCGCAAAGCCCAACTTGAAATCGGATAAAAAGTAATTAGAAATCATAAAAAATGTAAGGTTTAGCGAGTTGTGACATTAAGGGTACATTTCTGTAATTATACTTATCAAAAGGTCAACTACTAACGCTAACAAGCTCAATGACTAAGCATACCTAATTTGGTAGTTAGGTTACTAAGTAAAATATACAGACTCAAATACAGTAACCCTCATTTCAGTTCCACTATATTTACTTTAACAAACTCCGAGTTATTCTACGAAACTAAAAGACCTCGTGACCCGTATCTTCTAGTTTTATTAAATATGCAAGGCCTTATAACAAATTGAATAATCATTTTCTGACACATATGGAGATACACCAGACTTGTACACTCATACACATACTGACAAACGTGTAAAATATGTATTTACTTGCTTTTTTTAAAAAAAATAGTAGCCTATGTGTTTTTCCAGACTATGTTCTACATGCTTGCCGAATTTCATCGAGACACGTTCAGCCTTTCTGGGGATATTTTCAAACAAACATACATCCATCTATCCACTTAAACATTCGCATTTACAATATTAGCAACATGGTTATTGTAATCGAATATTTTATATTTGAAATTGAGAAAAATAATAAAATGTATAGATTTTGCCCTCATATTTATAGTAATTCATAAATTTATAACAAAACTAGCTGTCGCCCGCGACTCCGTCCGCGCGGGATTAAAAATAGATGTTGGCCGATTCTCAGACCTACTCAATATGCTCACAAAATTTCATGGTAATCGGTCAACCTGTTTCAGAGGAGTATGGGAACGAAACTTGTGACACGAGAATTTATATATAAAAAGGATAAATATGTACGCCAAATAACTATCCGAGTTTTGTTCAAATAATCGCCACTAAATAACGAACAAACGAGCTTACAAATCAAAAACCAGATCAGCTACAAATCTGTTAATCTTTACACATGTTGTTTTATAACTAATTAATCGGTTCGATGTAAATAAAAGCTTAACCGACAATAATAAAATCATTTTATTACCTGAAATATACATCATGTACGGGGCCACACACTCGTTGCCCATATGTTGGATAATAAAAGCACGCGAGATAAAAATATTTACAACGGGCAACTGTTCAACATACCCTCGTGTAATGCTTAAGAGTCAGTCACTTAAACAACGGGTCATTAAGGGGATGCTTTCTATTTATAGAAGCATCCTCGTATTTCATACTTGACGAGAGGCATAATATGCCGCACGTGGCGAACCATACTTACTTTTAGGTACAAAACTTTTAAATATCGTTCAGTCACTTTTTTTAATGATGAATGATGACATAAATAGTTTTTAATTTAATTAATTAACATGTAACTTATATTTAAGACTCTTTTTGTTAAAGGTAATTTGTTCTATTAAGATGGTGTACAAAAAATAAGTTTGCTCTCAACTTGAATTTAGAAGCAACATTTTAACATGAAATTAAATCTATTAAAAAACACAACTTCTATTTCGGTGACAAAGAATAATGGTGTGCTAACGATGTCTTCACTTTGTTCAAATTAAATTATTTTGAGCGAAGCTTGCTCTTAAATAGCATGCACGTTAACCACAGAGAAACAGATGCCAAAGCTGTGGTCCAAGTTTAATTTGAATATTAAATGTAATGAAATTTTGGTTAACTCAAAATTTTATAAAAATAAAGACAACAATTTTACTATCAGTTTCGTCTCCCTTAGTGTTTTCACTATTCATACATTGATACCAAAATATATTTTTAATAAAGAAAATTATTTTTAAAATTACTGAAAAACTCGGACAAATGGTATAAAAGATGACCATGCAAATGATTTAGTAGCGAGTTGAAACCAAAAATTACGCATGATGATTTATTGTTCAAAAACATTTCGTTAACCGTAGATTTCCACTGCCACAACTTTCATACAAAACTAGCTGTAGGCTCTCACTCTATCTGCGCGTAATTAAAAATAGTAGCCTATGTGTCCTTGCCGACTGTGTTTTACATCCATTCTAAATTTCAGTAAGATACGTGCATTCGTTCTGGAGATATCTTCAAACAAACATCCATCCAATCATCTAAACATACGTATTTATAATATTAGTAATATAAACGTTATATATTTATACTATGTAGAGACTTCATACTCAAAATCTATGTATAGACATAAATATGTAACCGCTTGTTGTGACTCTTATCACAAAATAGAATCAACAAATGTAGCATTATTTTATTTCATAGCATTTGGCATTATTAGATATATACGTTCAATATAATATTTCATTCTTTCAACGGAGCTCCTTTCATAATATATTCGAGACCAAAGATTATTTAATATAACCGAATCGTTTCAAACGAGGATATTAGTCGAAGAATCTTCAAAGATAAAACTATTTTTAGTATTGTCTTGGACACAATTTGGAACAAAGTATTTTTAGTTGTAATTCAATCTTTAAAAAATCCACTGAACGTCACATAAATATCAAAAAACCACAAATCAAGTTGGTAAGAAAATTGAGTTACCCAAAATAAATTTTTAAGGATCAAAGACCTAACAGCTTCATTTGATATAAAATAGAAGAAAAAAATGTTTGGATAAGCGAACAATAAGATCTTTTGAAGCCAACTTATATGGAACTAAATTATTTATGTTCCCAGGAATCACTCAAAGAGATCGTTTTACGGCCGTCAAGAGGAAAAAAGACTTGACAGCTACGCGAGGGATGGGCCCACATTAATGTCCGAGAGTATAAGACCCATACGTCCCATCAAAACATTTTTACGACCGCAACATACATAGTCAATAGTAAGATCAGTGTTCGTCGAGTGATTTAAAACTATTCCCTAACATGGAAATGTATACAATGTTGAATCCTTACAGCATTTGTACCACATTGTATGTCTCTCGAAATTGTATTATTATTTTACTTAACTGTGCTTATAAGTTTAGATGAGTGGGTGGATGTTTGTAAATAGGTATCTTCAGAATAGCTTAACTTCTTCTAATGTCTCTCCATTTGTGGAGGTTGGCCGTCAGCTCAGCGAAACCCTTTTCTGTCCTGTGCCAAGCGAAAAAGTTGTTCAACGCTGGCAATAGTAGTCCATTCCCGGATGTTTCTCACCCACGACTTTCTCCTTCTTCCAACTAGCCTTCTGCCTGCGATTTTGCCCATCATTGTGTTGAAAAAGTTCATATTTTTCGCATCGCACTACATTAACCGCTTAACGAATAAAGTTTGGCACAGACGTAGAGCATAGTCTGGAAGAACGCATAGGCTTCTTATTAAATTATTTTTTAATCTCATGTGGACAAAGTCGCGGGCGACAGCTAGTTTTAAAATTATGAAGAATTTCATATAAAAAGGGTGGTAGTTATAGCACGTTGGAGAGAGTATCAAGAATCATTGACTTGAAGTGCTCCGGCATTGTTTCTGAACGAGATCAGATATGGAGGGAACTTTTGTCTAACCACAAACATTGAAGTTTTATTGCTCGAGTTTACGAACTTACATACAAAAGATCTTGACAATACTCGTAAAAATAATAAACTTTTCTTTAAATATAAATTTATAAAATTTAATCCTTTTTGTTTTGATATTTGTCTGCATATTGGTATATTTTTATTGCCATAAGTTAAATAAGAAAGCGTCGGTGGCTCAGGAGTCCAGCTAGACTCACAAACTGCAGGTCCTAGGTTCGAATCCCCCCCTGTACCAATGTGTTTTTCGATTTCCGATTTACATATGTACATTTACCCGACATTCTCACGGTGAAGGAAAACATCGTGATGCAACCTGCACATATCTGAGAAGAAATTTGGCTTTTGGCCTTACTCATAAAGTGTGGTTCATTTATCTCTATCGGACATTTTATCCATTCTACATCTCTCACACAGACTCTCCCAAATTATAGTGTATTCTAAGGCTTGGACTACAGTAAATCTATTATAGGAATAGTGTTCCGTACACACTGTACTGTGACTAAGCGAGACCGTAAAAATCTCCTAAAAGCGATTGTGTACGTGACACTTTTGAAAGGGGTTCGTGACAAAAGGAATTGATAAAGTAAAATAGCAGCTTTGTGGATTCGTTTGAAGACTAAATATTTCTTTTTAGCAGTGGAATTTGTTGGAAAAGATTTTTTTTGTTGTTGAGTTTTATAATTTAAAAGGCTACGAAGAATAGACGACAATTGCCCTCTTTTCATTATTGTTTCTGTTTTGTTGAATTTTTTTTATGAATTTTTGATGAAATTTTTTGACGCGAATAAAACAAAATGACAGTTCATTATTAATTTTTACGTCAATTTTAATAATTGTAACTCTCCGATTCTTTAAATTTTTCTCTTTTGTAATTAATAAAAAAAACATCAGTAACGTTTTAAAATATATTTTAAACTGACGAATTGACCTCCTTCTGTAAAATGATGAACGTGATATCGGAAGCCGCAAAACGGAACTGTATTGAATGTTCACTAATGTATTCCGATAAGTAGATACGTAATATCCTCACTTATTGTATTTCATAGTAAAATTGACTCTGACGTATTATCCATAAAACATTCGACATAAGTTCAATCAGGGACATTTTGAGAAGCGTAATTTTAAAATCATCAAATGAAACATCTATATGATTGGAGATATAAAAGCTACACAAATTTCGATGTTGCAAAAATAGCAATATCCACATCTCACTAACATTATACATGGAATGTTTGGATGGATGGATGGATATGTATAGCCTGAAAGAACACATATGCTATTAACTACGTTTTTTTAATACCTCGCAGACGGAGTCGCGGACGACATCTAGTAATAAATAAACTCATAACACGCAAACTGCTTCTTAATTTCTCACTTCACTCAAAGCATATATTTCCAAAAAATATATAATTAAGTTACTTACGCGAATTTATATTTTTACTAAAATGTCATAGCTTCCATTGCCCCTGTACGAGGTCTGTGATCATATATAATTCAGAGATATTACGTGGCTCAAAATGAGTACACGGGCTGCCATAATTACATTTCTTCCTTTAATGAAGTACATAAATTATTACAAGGGAACAGGAGTAGCGGATTAACATCACATGGTACAATTGCTCAAGAGCGGCTACACTTAAAATTATGTTACTTTTTTCCGCACGTTTTCACTACCATATTATTATTTTTGTAATAAAAGAGCCTAAGGTATCTTTGTACTGATGATACCGCAATGAAAACTGACGGTTAAATTCATCTGTATGAAGTATAAAAACTATAACTCTACCTAAGTGATTTATAGTTGTACATTATGGCCGATTTCCCTTCGTTCGTTGTGTCATGTGGTGTCACAAGATTGATATAATATACAGCAAAGCTCAATAATTAAAACGTCAGTTAGTTTCTTTAGAGGTGGAAGGAAGGGAAGTTATGGTTACCAAAAAATTTTAGATACCAAAATTGACCTGTGAATTAGAACTCACAAAGTGCCATCTTGAGTCAGTCTCAATAACTATATTCAAATAAGATTTAGATTCTAGAATAATTTCGGTTACTAACGTTACAACTGTCAGATAATCTATTAAGGTAAACTGGCATTTAATAATACCTGTTCGTAACAATGATATCAACTCCCCAATAAACAGGTGAAAAACGATTGTATATCTGGCCAGTTGAAATGTTGACCGAAAATCTTGTACGTGACACGCAGCGTGGATAATCCGCGCGATACGAACCGCATCCGCTAAAATAATGGACTGAATTTATACAACCGACCGCACAATTATGTGTATCATTTCATTGTGACAATAAATGTTAATATTGTTTTAATTTGCGATAAGTTTTATTTGTCTTAGGAAGCAAACGTATACAAATGCAATCGGGAACGAGCACTCAATGAAAACGTACATTTTTTTAAACCATTAATTCACAAATTCATGATTTTGAACGATTGAATGAATTTGATTTGAACATTTTCTGAATCATTAATTTGTGAATTAATGATTCAAAAAAATGTTTCCAGCAAGAGATGAATTACGACGGTTTCTAGAGAAAAATCTTAGTAAGTACGACATTTTAAATACAATTGCTAATTAGTTAGAATACTAAAAATAACTAATATTTTTTATTCTTCAGAAATGGATAAAAATTTAAATAGAAATAGACCATCTAAATGCAAAGTAAAACTTTGATCGTAAAATTTGAAATTTGCTTCGGGTTTTTTTGCAAATTACAATCAGTATGATAATGACTGAAGTTTGTATCGCATTATTAGCCGTTATTAACAAACTTAATTTTGGAATCTGTGGTTTATACTAACAAGTAATTAATTGAAAACAATGCTATCATTTTACCGAAAAATCGTACCAATTTCTTTTGCCTACTATTAAATTTGTAGTAAAACTAAACATAGAATTTCTATGTGTGTAGAACATAAGAATACGAGAAGAGATAAAAATATACAAAATTTATTAAACTTACCCAAGTTATCGGCTTTGTGTAACGGAATAACTGCAACCCATAACACAAATAAAAATCCAGTTCTTCGTTCCATTTCAACTTTGTACGGACGTTACTAACACATTCTAACACTTTTCCAATATCTCGAACTCACAACCACTTTAAAACTGAAGCAATTCGTCAAGTGTTCAGCATTTTACAAAATAAAACTTGATATTTGTCTTGATTCTTTCCAGTCACTAATAAAAATAAAGTTGAAATATATTTTAGGAAAAAAACATGAGATTTATCAATGACTTAAATTACGCTTTACTTCTACAACTAGACATCAATTAATTAATGCTGTTAAACTTTGATTATTTCTTTAGTGTGTTACCGTGGGTTTCTGAGTCCAAAATCTCCGTTTAGATCATATTGCTGTCTCTGTTTTATCAACGATAACGATAGGGATATCCAATTTTCATTAATTTAGTCAGTCAATGACAAAGTTGAATCATTATTTGGGTTAATAATTCTGATTCGCTTCATTTCATTAACAGACCAATACAAATAATAATCAAATAGAATAATCGTAATAAATAAACATCAATGGTTATATTTCATTAGATTTATTATGCCGTAAGCATTCTGTTTAAGCAAATCAGTAAGGCGTTCAAGCATAATAGCCCTAATTTTGTAGGAAATTGTAATGGAAAATACGACTCCCTTTTTATTACTGGGAAAAGAGAAAAATGACGCCGATTTCGTCAAGGAAATGCTGATTTTTGTTTTTCCCCGAATTAGAAATATTGAGATCGAGGGTAAAGCGTTGCGTAAATTTAACGAACGAAAGTAAATGGATCGTAACATCATTAGGTTTTGTCATTATGGCAGGCCTTCCTGACGTTTTTGCGTGATAGGATAAATAAAATACCTGTCACCTCTGGCACTGGATTTATTCAGTTGTTTTGCAACCGTTAAATAAACATTTTTTAAAGATAAAATCTCAAAGAGCTAATTTTCAACTTATCATTTTTTTATATTTATATATAAAATTGGAGTGTCTGCATATATATACGGTACGGTACGGTAAACCAAAACAATTTTTGTCTATCTGTCTGTTTGTTTGTTCCGGCTAATCTATGAAATGACTGGACCGATTTTGACGGGACTTTTGTTGGCAGGTAGCTGATGTAATAAGGAGTAACTTAGGCTACGTTTAATCTGCAAAATATATTTTATTTTAGAAAAATAAAGTAAAGGTTATATGTCCAAGTACTGTCCAGTACCGCGCGCTCAAAGATAATATATCACGCGGACGAAATCGCGGGCATAGCTAGTTCAGAATAAAAAAATATTTCATTGTTACAAATCTCTTAATGATAAAGCACAATTCACAAGAATAAGTTGATATCAAAGTTTTGAAAGCTCGTCAATGACCTAAATGAGAAAGTTGCGTGAGAAAGAATTCAAAAATTACGTGTTATTAGAGAATTTTACTTTTGTTCTTTGATTCTTTTGAATTGTATTTTTATTTAAAAAATTCTGATTTTAGAATAACTTTTTATGATCGTAAAATATTGGAATTGGAAAAAAGTTAAGGTAATTTTATTCTGCCAATAAACATAATCGATAACTTGGATGTAAGTCAATATTCTTAATGCAAAATGTACAATATTGAGCCAAGTCAGGTTCGGACTAAATCCTAACACCTGCCTAAATATCAGTCTAAGATTCAAGAGTAATTACTTATTTAAAAGCTTGCCGTCTGAACAATGTTCAGTTGATTTAAATTGTTCACTTACATTATTATATTTCAAAGTATTTTGTAACTCAAATTTTGACAGCTGTCATTTTAATGTCAAAAACTTCACCACAGTCAATATTAAATGAAACATTGTGAAGAAATATAAGCTATATTAAAAGTTATAAAGTAACCACATAAAATAGGGTGAATGTATTTAACAAATATGTTGAATATACATTTCTGTAAATATCAAAAGACATTTTTATAGTAGAAATAAAATAAAGAATACAAAATATGAAATCACGTTTTCGGGCTTCGCTATTTTCATATAAGCTAGACTTATCTGAAAATATACAAGTGAACGAACCTATTATGTTAATGTGATTCCTAGAATCTGCAGTAACCACATAGTAATAGCAATTTATCTTAATTAATTTTTATCTAATATCAGACTCGGAGCTTGTAGAGTTCTTTGAACAGTAACGTTTGTAATAAGTTTACTGATGACGATATTACGTATTACTTTGTGTCTCCACTGTCAAAACAAATGTATAAAGCATAGTGCCATCTCTATTTTTTTAAACAAAAATGAGTGGGATAAAAAAATTATTTGTACAGGAATAAGACAATGGAAACCCACGATATTTATGCCTACATCTCCGTCAGTACTAATCTAACTCCCCAGTGTTTAAAGTCCTTGCATAAATCCCGCAATATATCCTTTGGAACACTAACGCCATCTTCGACTTTTTACCACTGAACACTAAGTCTAGTATAACACGCCCACGTGTGAAATGCATTGTTTCTTTGCCACTGACTTTTATTCTACTCATGACAATGATTAAAATGTTTGTAGAAAAATGTTTTATATGTTCAATAAGTAAACGATTTTTCTATTTAAATAATTTTGTCCCTATTCCCTTCCATAGTCCTCTTACAGTGTAACCAGACGAAGGAATTGTGTTATTATTAAAATTTGTTATTATTAGTGATCTATTTCAAAGATACATTTATCCGACATAGCCTTGGCCTAATTACACGGACCAATTGGTACGTCTATAAATTATCTGAATATATCATAAAAGAAAATGTCAATTCATTTAAAATTTTACCGTGAAATGCAATACAATACAATATTTATTGGTAATGTTTAAATTACAGATCAAAGATCGATTTACAAAAAAATTTTTTTTCATTGAAAAATTTTTTTTCGTTGAAAATTTTTTTCGTATGTATACATACCGTAATGATATTTCAAATGCTTTTGTCATTAATATACTAATGTAAAAGACACATTATACATACATTTTTTTTGTTTTATTATGTACCTAAAACATAAGCGTATTATTTATGTTACTTCCTATCTAGACAATAATTGCTATTTAGATATCTGTGTCAGTATTTAATATGTCTGAGACGGAAATTTCCTCGAAACCCCGGAAAGAATACCGGATACCGTGTAGACGATAACAAATATAATGATAAAATTTTATTAAAATTATTTATGAAAATCCAGATTTTAAAAACGTCCTTTAGTTTCTTACACAAATATTTGCATTTATTTTTAATCATTAAAATAAAACATTATAATTATTAAAAGCCTTTTGACAGCCAGTTAAATAATGTTATGACAAAAAGTATTTATTTTATTAACTGAATAACAACTGTCTAAATAAGTTTCCTATTTATTATAATAGTATTTAAATTAAGTATAGTTATTCATAAATATTAGTTAAATTTATAAATTTAAATATATTAGCTATAAACTTAAATATCAGAGAGATTGAGAATCTGAGTAAAAATGAATAAAATGAGTTTACATTAAAATATGACTTTACCGAAAACAAAAGTAAACACCGAAAAAAAAAATATTCACAATTTAAAAAAATAATGGAAACTAAAAGATCAATTCACAACACAAGCACAATTATTGTCACATACACTTAAAATATTTATATTTAATAGTACCAAGATCGTAAGTATGAATGATTTCGCTTACACGTAATCACGACCAATCGTGTCGGAGGCGCGCGGACGACTGTGCTTGTAGCTGGCTGTAGAGTTCAGATACGTTTCAGTGGCCTCTCAACAGATTTGTCGAGTCCGCCCAAACTGCGCATCTAGATTACCTTGCATTACAGACATTGCAATTTGCTGTTCCATAATCGTATTCAATAAAAATTTAAATGTAACTTAACTTAAGTTACATTAAAAATTTTATTCTCTCTTTTTTATCTCAATTCAAAGCTCTAAAAGTATTTCTTTTAAATTTAAAGCAATCGTTCATTCACTATACACGAATTAGTTTGCTGTAGCGATTAAAATGCTGCTTCTGCTTGAAACTATTCGTGTATGTCAGCTCTACCAGTCACGTTGAATAGACGGTTCCCATTAAAAGTCTCAAATAAAATAATTTAATTATCTTAAATTGCTATTACTCGTGTGAGTGACAAATTATGTGTTTAATACTTGATACTACAGTAGACACAAAGCTATATACTTAATTACTTTTAATTAAAAAAATAATTAATGTTAAAAAATTCGTTATAAATTATTTATTAACTATTTTAATAATAATTTAAATATACCGTACATTCCTTTTCAATGATTAAGTACGGATAAAACGAAGCTATTTTCGAAGCTTCGGAATTCATTTAGATTTACCAGTTGCGGGAGGTTAGTCGCTCAAACCCGTTTAACCACATAGAGCTTTCGCAGCAAGAACATTTAACTTGATAATTTCCTCTTTGAACGATGGAGTTTTTTTTATTTAAATCTACTATTGCATAAAAACTACTGTATTAAACCTGATTTTTTTATTATTATAAAGTTAATTCGTATATTTTAGATTCACAATTTTATAAATACACAAATCTAATACTGGAGACATAGTAAGTTCTTTGTTTTGTTTTTTCTTCTATAGCATGTTGCATATTTCCATATCTATAATAGAAATTGATTAGCTTTATTTTTCTGCCAAAACACCAATACAATACATGTAATATTCGAAATCAAGTATCACAAACACTGAACTCTATAAATGGATAGGTCGTTGCATTAAAATGACAATTTTTGCACCGTTCCTACATAAATGAGCATGAACTTCCTGACAGTTTATTTTATCTCTATTACTAGTTCTAATCCTCACCAACTCGACCGCAACCATCAGCGCCAAAATGGCGATCAAATTGGCACAAATATCGCGGTTTATAGCCTGTCCATATATAAAGCTCAGTGATCCCCAAGAAGTGTTGAAACCTTTAAATTTAACACAACGTGAAATGGAAATCTTACTTTCTTACTAATGTTATAAATGCGAATGTTTGAATGGATGTATGGATGGATGGGTGTTTGTTTGAAGGTATCTTCGGAACGAATCAACGGATAGCACTAAAATTTGGCATAGATGTAGAACATAGTCTAAAAGAACACATAGGCTACTTTTTAAGTTTTCTTTTTCATTCCGGGCGGACAGAGTCATATGCCGCAGCTAGTATATACATAACTTGTACGACGCTTATATTTTTATTCATTTGTCGACAGCTACGCATGCACTTACATTACTCGTGCAAATTAAATTTTCATTCGATGTGGACATTACAAACGGAAATTAATTTTGTTCATTCGATCAGACAATGGCTTATTTTGAAAAATACAAAGCTTGATTAAACAAAGGATCGGTTGGTTTGCTGCACATTAAATGATTGTATGAATTGATACAGTGCTTTTACGAAATGTTTTAATTAGTAACATCAATTAGCTATATCGTGTTTTTGACTAAACACGATATAGTTAATTGATCGTCGGCGGAGAGCGTCGATGGCTCAGATGTCAAGCACTCGACTTGCAATCTGCAGGTCGTGGGTTCGAATCCCGACATGTACCAATGTGTTTTTCGATTTCCGATTTACATATGTACATTTATCCAACGTTCTTACGGTGAAGGAAAACATCATGATGTAACCTGCACATATCTGAGAAGAAATTCAGTGATATGTGTGAAGTCAACCAACCCGCACTTGGCCAGCGTGGTTGACTACGGCCTAATCACCTTTAACTTAGGGTAGGCTCCGAGCCCCTCGGTGGGGACGTATTGTGAGCTGATGATGATGATGATGATATCGTGTTGTTGACTAAAAGAATTGATACGACCTTTTATCAGACAGTAGGTATATTGCAGTTTAATTATTTAATGTCTAATTGTTTCTACTAAGGACTAACATGAGAAATAACCAATAATATAGGTCGTTTAAACTTACGCGTCCATTGGCCCGCACTGTACGCACCGCACGCACGTTCCGCAACGGATTTTAGTTTGTATGATTTTCGTAGCGCTACGTCCATTATCCGCGCCCCCCGTATCGAAAGGCGGCATTTATTAACAAGCAATCCGTTGACCGTGCGTGTGTTGCTTTTGGCGCAGTCCAATAGACGCGTACCTTTAGAAGACGAAAACCTATTGTGACTCGGTGGGCATAAGTCGAACTAAATTATGATAGCGCACTAGCTTCCCCTTTCGACGTTAAAAATGTCACAAAATCCTCTTTGTAGTGAAACTGTCTTGTTAATTATTTTTTTTTTCATTTTAATTATCTAAGTAGGTTTTATTTATATTTTGATACAACCATCCGCGATAGCAGCGCCTCTCACTGGTTCACATATCTTTGACTGTAGAATAACAACGAAAGTTAATTTTTATATGCAATTTATATTAATATACATTGTAATATAATAGAATTCCTTATTATTTCGTTAATTATTACAATAGCACGCGTTAAGCATTGTTAAAAATGTCTTGACTTCCACGTTATATTAATAACCATTAGGTTGCCATGGTGAGCCTCGTCAGTCGAGAGAGTGTTTTATTACAGTCAAAGTAGCTTCGCTTCGTCTCACTTCTTAATTATTTCTTTTCATTTCGTGAACTTTAAAAAAAAATACCGTCGACTCGAAGCATCAGATTTTGATCTAAATTTAGTTTCCCTTTATTTTTTTCTCGTCACCTAACCTCTATAATTATCACCCCTGTCTATGTCTCTATTCTTGTTCGTTTTTTTTTGTTTTAAAAGTTCCGAAAGTGTAAATTGAAAAGTATTTAATCATTTTGGTACTTTAGGATTGGTTTTTAATATTACTTTTTTATCGACTTAAGATATTTATCTGATGTCAAACATCAGATAAATATCTTGATGATCGATGATTTTTAGGGTTCCGTACCTCATAGGAAAAATACGGAACCCTTATAGGATCACTTTGTTGTCCGTCCCTCTGTCTGTCAAGACCTTTTTTCTGAAAATCACGTGAAGGTGTGAAGCTGGAATTTATTAGTTTAAGTTATTTAAATAAATATAATGTATTGAGAATATATTTTTCGAAAATTATAACAAACTTTTAGACTAAGAGGCGGCAATCGTATTATTAGTATCATTTTTTTTTATATCATAAGGTGGCAGACGAGCGAGCGGCCACCTGAAATCGCTGAAATAGCGAAGTGACCGTTGCCCATAGACATATGCAATTGCATATGCGTTGCCTACCTTTAATCGACGGAGGAGAGGATGCACAGAATGAAAATATTTTCCCTTTCCATGCATCCTCTCATCCGGAAAGTCCACTTCCACTTCCCATCCTTTCCTTATAAGAAAAAGGGTGGGAAGGGAAAGAGGACTAAATTAGGCCTCCGGGACGCACACTCATCAGACGAAACGCGGAATTGCTTCCACTTCACGCCTGTCTTCTGTGTGGTCGTGGTATTTCACCGGGCGAGCCTGGCCGATTCGTGCGAAGATGTCAAAGCGGGCTCTACCACTGTTAAAATTGACTATAATTTGTTAAAACGTAAAATAAAACATAGAAATGTGTAAGTAACAACGATAAATATTTGTTTTAATCAAAATAATATATGTTGTTTAGGAAATCCTTTTATGTCGTCTGTACAAATTTTGATTATTTTCACATATTTTATATTTCTTGGCTTTTAGTAAAGCTCGCTAAAGCAAACCTTTATCCTCGCTAATTTTATTACATCCAAAGCATCTTGGTGGCGTAATATTAAGAAAAAGACAAATTGCTTTTCCTTGAGTTGTGTTCCAGAAAATTCTTTGAACTTGCAATAAACACCAACAATTTGTTACATCATGTATTAAGATGTTTTGATACTATCCTCCTTATTACGTCACGAAAGGTTTTAAGTTGTCTTAACTTGAGTTTCCACTGTCTCAAAACCTGTACAAATACATAATATTATTTCAGTTTCTATAACCAAAAAAACGCGGTTAACAATTTGTTTTGATGACAGTGTTTCGTAGTGGAAACTCATGATAATGTAAAAGGTTAATGGTTATGGTTATTCAGTTCGTATTACTTTTTGTTTTAAAATGTTAGCTGATTTCTGTTAATTTATTAATATTTCTTATACCATTCCAAATAAGGTTTAAGCTACGATATGGTTTACGACAATATTCTATTGGCAGTATTCGAACTCTCGACCACTTGATCGGAAATCTCTACCTTTAACCATTACGCTATTGGCGCTAGATTTACTCAAGTAACTCGATACATATGTATGTAAGTATATAAGGTAATACGAAGGTAACATCAGGCTATTGAAATCTGAACTCATCTGTCCAGTATATTAGATACGTATTGAATTTGAGTAATATATTCATAGAGTCATCGCAAACCCGATATTGAATTCTTTTGTATTGTTGACTACACAGATTGAATAAAATGTTCAGGAATTGCTTTCAAATATTTGGCACTACCGCAGCGTTTGGTATCATTCGTGGAAAGGAACGTTACAAATTACTTTTTCTTTATGAAAAAATATTCAATAAATACAAGCTTTTGATCTTCAATCAATGATTAGAAAAATCGGAAAATATAAATTGTAATAAACAGGAGAGAAAAGATAATAAAATTTTATACGGTTACATCATCATCAACTCACTTTACGTCCCCACTGAGGTTCGGAGCCTACCCTGAGTTAGGGGTGACTAGGCCATAGTCAACCACGCTGGCCCAGTGCGGGTTGGTTGACTTTACACATATCTTTTGAATTTCTTCTCAGATATGTGCAGGTTGCATCACGATGTTTTCCTTCACCGTAAAAACGTAGAAAAATATACATATGTACATCAAAAATCGAAAAACACATTGGTACATGGTGGGATTCGAACCCAGGACCTCTAGATTACAAGTCAAATACCTAAACTCCTGAGCCACCGACGCTCATGGTTACATATTGCTATCCTTTTATGTCTGTCTGGAATTATTTAGAACATAGATACATAACAAACTTAAATATAAAATTTTACTTACCTGTAATTTCAAACGTATAATAAAGTGGAAATTTTTTCCTATCCTGCTCTAATGTGACGCAATTTATCAACCACTTTAATTATAAATTAGAAGCTTGCGTATAATGGACGTCAAAGAATATCTTACAATTTGTCCGCAATAAATTAAATAAAACGATGAAATTGATTAACGCATAAAACGTCTATCCACTTAAGTTGATTAAAAATAAAATTGCTGTCTAATTTAATTCCCCGATAATGTACCGGATCCGAGACGACTTCGGCCGCACCTCGCAGAAATTCCTAATATTGCTAAAAGAACACGAATCGTTATTTTCCCTCTGCTTTATGCCTATTATAAATTATTTTCAGACATGCAATCCAACTGAAAAGGCGGACAATTTAAAATCAATGTCTGTAATTTAGTTAATGCAACAAAGACTGCGTATCTTTTAAAGAACGATAGATACAATACTGTGACTTGCATTTGATAGAAAAATTGTATAAAAATTATTTGGAAAGGACACTTCATAACTAGCTGTCGCCCGCGACACCGTCTACGCAGCATTAAAAGAAACTTAATTAGAAGTCTATGTGTTGTGCCTTTAACCGAGATCCGTTGAGCCGTTTCAGAGATAACTTCAAACAAAAATCCATCCATCCATCCATATAAACATTCTTATTTCTGATATTACTAAGATTAGTTTTGATACTCACACATACAAGGAGTGGAGCAAGTTGCTGGCGTCAGTGTTTCCATCCAAGTACGATGTGTGTGCCTTCAAGAGTAAAGTGAATAGGCACTTACTAAAAAAGCGAGTACCATCTTTCGAACACATCGCCACTTAACATCAGGGATCGTGGCCGAGGGTTAGTTTACTCATTATTTAAAATGTCTGCAAAAATATTGCTTCATAATTATCGTAATTTTTTAACAAAATTGTATATACATATTTTTCACACCCACTAAAAAAAAACTATAAAAAAATGTAGTATTTTTGCAATATATGTAAATTGAATGTAACATGAAATAACTAATTAATATTATCATATCTATTCAAAATATCAAATACTTAACAAGCGGCGAAGTTTAATCGAACTTTGTGTCCTTTACCTGGTGTTTGAACGAGGGACAAGCGGGACTACCGGAGGCAAATTCAAGGCGAACTTTTAATACCTTTCAATACCGAAAAGATTTAAAGTAACTTAAGGGTGCGGACAATTTTACTAGCTTAAATATTCCTCCAACTTTGTAAATTGACACTTTTAAACTTCGTATATGTTGGATATAACTTCTATTTACTTTGTTTTATTCTACACTAGCTGTCACTCGCGACTCCATTTGCTTTCATTTTTAATTAGTAACCTATGCGTTCTTTCTGGTTATGTTCTACAGCTATGCCCAATTTTAGCGAGATCCATGCAGCCGTTCTGGAGATACCTTTTAACAAGCATCCATCCAACCACCCATTCATCTAACATGAATCTAAATATAACATTAACTGTTTCATCATCATCAGCTCCCTGTACGTCCCCACCGAAGGGCTCGGAGCCTACTCTAAGTTAGGGGTGACTAGGCCATAGTCAAACACGCTGGCACTATGCGATTTGGTTGACTTCACACATATCTTTGAATTACTTCTTAGATATGTGTGCAGGTTGCATCACGATGTTTTCCTTCACCGTAAGAACGTCTGATAAATGCACATATGTAACTCGAAAAAAAACCCTTTTACATGGCGGAATTCGAAACCAGGACCTACGGATTACATGTCAAGTGCTTAAACTCCTGAGCCACCGACGCTCTCATTAACTGTTTACTAATAAGTGATTAATAATACGGTAAATAAATACGCGTAATGTTCCCATTTAGAAGTTTGTTTTGCTTTTATTTTTCACGCAATTTGTTTTTGACAGCAAGGAAATTAATGGCAATATATGATTAACGGTTTTTTTTTTCTTAGAACCGATCAGTATAGAAAATTATTATCTAATACATATTGTATTTTTTAATATTCTAGATCTAGTAAAATGTTCGGAATTGGTTTCAGATTCCAAAATCTCCGTTTAATTCTGTTTCGTATTGTTCTCTGTTATAACAAATACAATGACAGGGATAACGATATGTTTTAAACAAAGATTTTGGTCTCAAAAACTCACGGATAGTGAATGATTGTAACATGTAATTTAAATATTGAATATATTAAATCCTAACTCGAGTATAATCTTCTTGTTTTATGCAAATAAGGGTTATGTAGCATACGTATCAACTTTTCCTTACGCCCTGAATTAGGATTAAAACACACGCCCAGATGTGTTACTTTGAATTTATAAAATGACATTTAAATCTTAAAAAATAATTATGAAATTAAAATAAATAAAATAAAATTACTCTCCATCACCAAAAATTAATAACGTGATGATGATGATGATAATTATCTTATCTAATAATATAAATGCGAATGATTGGTTGCCTGGATGGAGGTTTGTTAATAGATATCTCCAGAACTGCTGCATAGATCTCGCTTAAATTTGGCAGAGATTTAGAACATAGCCAGGAAAAACACATAGGCCAATTAAGTTTTTATAATATAAATATTTGTAATTCGGAATTTTATATAGTTTTTACTTAAGGTATAAGTAAAAGTGGTACTGTATAAGTTGGGTATATATGTAGAACAGATTTACTTACTCTTTTTGTTATTGGAGGGAATTCTTTTGTATTTATATTTTAGTATACACCATTCTCTTATTGCCGAATTCTCGCAATTGCTGATCTGAATATTTTGCTTTCATATTTTATAGTGAATACGGCCAATATTGTGAACCCAATATCAAGTTACGAAGATTTCATGAATATATTACTAGATTTCAATGCGTTTCTGATATTCTCGAAATGAGCGAACATTTCAACATAATATTAATTCTATTTTGTTAATATCATGTTAAATACACTCCTCATTTTTGATAATCAAATTTAATAATACTTACTCGTATTTCGAATAAACAATCGACGTGGAACAAAATTAAATCTAAAAAGGGATAGCTTTATAAATAAAAGAGATCAAGTTTAACAAAGTCTATTTGTTTATGTGATTATTATAAAAATAGTATGTCGTAAAATTTTACAAAACAAATAAACAACTTAGGTTAAACGATGACTAAGAGAAGATTTATTTTAGTCATAAAAATCTCGTATTTCAACTTATTATTAGTTTGAATTTCAACATATCATTCACAAATACAACAATTTCTAAGTTTACTTATTTACTTGTATGGACAAACAACGATCAATCTTCATGCTATGTATTTTTTTTTCAATTTCGTTGGAAAGAATATTATACAACAGTAAAATAGGTACAGCCAACCTATAAAAAAACTAATAGTAATGTGAACATTCGGTTTAAAAGATTGGTATCAAAATTGAAACTTTAGGCTAATAAGGGTTAAACAAAAAAAAATTAAGTCAATTAGAAGTCAATAAGGTGCTGGCAAAGTTTGAATAAATAAAGATAATAAAAAACATATTTAAAATTAAATATTTAACAACCGACAGGTTTTTGTTACATTGCCTTTTGTCACTATGATTAAAAAAAAAACAATAATTTTGTAAAACATTTTACAATGGAACTCATCTGTTACTTGAAATGTCATAGATTCTTATATGTTTCTAAGTTTTTTTTTTGAAAATTTGAAGTTTTATTTATTGCCATACACCAAAGTACATGACTGCGCGATCGATTGAGTACGATCGGAATCGATTATTTGGTTACAGTGAGCTGTCAATGTTACTGGCGAAACTTCAAACGGAGAGCTATCTTGTGAGGCATTCTACTGGAGAAGGTCACGGAGGTTGTACGTTACGGACGGATCGCCATTATAATTTGAATCACATTTAATCATTATTAAGATTGCAGCTAATTGTTAGTTGATAGTAGTGTGTTCGGTATAGTTGCATTATACTGACGTCATATTAATGAAAATTTAAAGTTGTCGGTTTATACCAAGATAAGGTAGGTCGGCTCACTTTTATTCTCCCGTACAAGCGGGTAGTTTCGGAATCTCGCACCCCTACGGT
>NW_013531107.1:3968870-3973206 GCF_000836235.2 Papilio xuthus | reverse complement strand
AAAAAAATAAACATGCCAGTGATATGTCTTTATCAAGAAAAATTCAAATATAGACATCTCACATTATTACGCGTAAAAAATGACTTTAAAATTAGTCGATGGGATCAAAACATTTAAAAATAAATATATGATTTGTTCAGCTGCTAATATTATCAACTATTTTAGTAAGAACCTTATTTCAGGCGAATTTCCCTACCGTCTCTACCAAAGCTTAATAGAAGCGCAGTTTAATAGACCCTATTCACTAGCACGTATGCTTTTCGGAGAATAGTTATGTCCTTTATTGATCGAAAATAAATAAGATTACTGAACGCAATATTTATTTTGGATCACGTACGCGATCTGTTTTTGCACTTGACATTCGACGCGGCGCCGGCAAAATAAGATTGTGAAAGAATCAAAATTCAATGACGCGTCAAACTTACAGTACGTTCTTTGACAATATTTATTATAACTACTAAAGGGAACTACTTCTAAAATTTAATTTTAAACTTTGTCCATAATGTTAGCATAAATTTAGTCTGCTGTTATGGCTTACGGTTTCTTTAAACCGTTCTTCTAAGTTTTCTTTTGTGTTAGGATAGTTATGAAAATGAAGGCGTCGAAAACAAAATCTGAAAAACAAATAAGATTTATTGTGCAGGCGACATTCTGCATTTCACCGACCCCTTTACGATATCTTTGAAGAACTTTTAAATTGGATAAATTGTGAGTTCAAACAATTTTACTTATAACTAAGTTATATCTGCATTCTGAAAGACGTAGTGCTTTGTTAATCGGAAAAACTTCAAAGTTAATCGAAACTTTCATTACAAGAAAATAATATTATAAAAATACATATACGACAGTGGAAGTCGCCAAAGTACCAAGGCAGGTGTAAAGTGGAAGGAATTCCGCGTTTCGTTATGTGTTCGTTCCTTAGATTTAATTTTATATCCTTTCCTTCCCACTCCTTTCATATAACGATAGGAAGGAGAAATATATTTTAACCCTTTCAGTGCACCTGACTCTCTAGTCCAGTTTACTTTCGTACGAAAAAATCTTAGTGGTATGAAATGTGTTAATATTTTAAAAATCTTGTCAAAATACAGTAATAAATCAAATAAAATGTAGTCTTTTGACTAGCTGAGTTTGTTAAATCCAAAAGGGACTTGAATTTTCGTTTACTTATACTTTTAGAAGTAACGAACATAGCAAATTTTACACGACCTGGAGCTTGAATGTTCTTAGTACGTATATTTTCGGGTCAATGATCAATGTTCAAGATGTTAAATTAATGTTTAACGTTAAGTAAACCTAACTTAAATATCTCTATTTATTTATACCATATTCATTCATCACATATTACATTAGTTATTTAAGCATTTCATTTAATTAACTTAATATCTTATATCCCTTAGTATATTATAAAAGTACTTATATGTTATAGTCTGAGCAATATCATCACCTCACTATACGTCCCCACCTACCTAGAGCCTACCTTAAGTTACGTGTGATTAGGCCATACTCAACCACGCTGGCCAATTGCGGGTCGGTTGACTTCACACATATCTTTGAATTTCTTCTCAGATATGTGCGGGTGGATCACGATGTTTTTCTTCACGGTTAGAACATAGGATAAATGTACATATGTAAATCGGAAATCGAAAAACACATTGGTACATGTCGGGACCCAGGACCTGCAGATTGCAAGTCAAGTGCTTGACCCCTGAGCCACCGACGCTCTTCTTTAGTTTAATACTATAACTTAAAAAAAATTGTCAGCAATATTAATAATATCAAAACAAGATATATATGTTGTTTTCTGACAAATTTTTACCTAAAATAAATTGTTTGATTATATTTTCTTTCAACACTATAACAGCTGTTGTTTCCCACATTCAATGAGATTCTCAGATATTCATGTTCTATAAATTATTTTTTCGGAAATCATTGATCTATATATCGTGAGAAATAGAACAGTCTGGCATTGTAAGTAAAAAAATATGTAATTTAAACAAGTTTTTGTTTATTCGTGATTTTTAGTTAGGGTGTGTTTCCACTATAGAAAAACAAGTATATCATCATCAGCTCACTATATGTCCCCACCGAGGGGCTCGGAGCCTACCCTAAGTTAAGGGTGATAAATAAGTATATATATTAAAAAATATATATAAAAATATAATTGTTGTATGTTGTATATAACTTTTGAAAAATTTCCTACTTGAAAAAAGAAGAAAGTTAACACTATGTTTTAATATTCAAAGTACGATTTAAAAGATTATGGCTTCGATGTTAGAAAAACAGACACAAACTTTCCAATCAAACTCTTAAATTCTCTTTTATCAAACATAAAATACAAAATCATTTAAAATACATGAAAATTATTATATATAATTTTAAATAATATTTTTTAATACTTTTTGTTTATTAGGTATAACAAGGTTGTCTTGTTGATTTAATTTCTGATCTATTTGCCATTCCCTTAACGTCTGCACAGATGTGCCTGGTACAACATTATCATCTTCGTATTTAGCTTTATATAACTCTTGTAGGTACGTCTTTAATTGCTGTCGTATATATTGCACGGGTACTTTTGATATCGCAAGAAGTTGTGACTTGTTTGTTTTAATATCTTCAACATGTCTCGTTTCGTATAGTTCGTAGATTAAATTCTTGTCATGTGATTTAGGTACGTGTAGAAAAACCGAATAATCGATACCGACATGGAGAAAACCTTTTAAATCGTATTCAGATCTAAATCCATCGATAAATTGAAATAATTTATGAAGTCGTACGCCCATTGTATGATCAGTGTATAATAACGGTAGAAATATTAAAAATAATTTCTGAAAAATAAATTAAATCATTAAAAAAAGATTTACAATCGGGAGAAAACTACCTTTTCTCACTATAGATGTCAGCATTATCAAGAGTGTCTTTTGCACTAAATATACCACAGACATACAAAAAACACTTAATGCACTAAGTATAAATATTATAGGGCCACCTACTTAGACCTTTCAGTTTTTCTTTCCATTGTTTGAGGACAAAACAAAACATTGATGAATCGTCAAAAATGTTGTAAAAAATATTACAAAATATCTCAATTACATTTAAAGATGACTAAAAATGTTAAAAAGTCTGTCTTAAACAATATGTTCAATGTAATGAATTGACAACCTGTCCTTATTCCTACAAAAGGTGTTCCTCCATACATCTCTATCAACCTATATATCTGAATTCCACTCTTTCGCACAATCCATCCATTACTTTCATATGAAGCAATATTTATAATCTTAAAAATAAATTTTTACTTTATACATTTAAATATAATAATATAGTTTCAATACACACAAGTTGTTTAAAAGCAAAAATCATCGTCAGCCGAAAGTCTTACTTAACAAACTTGTAAACCTTCATCAAAACAACCTTTCCCTACTCAAAAGTCGGCTCTTTGTTCCAGAAAAATAAGTGTTGGCACTTTTCACTTATTTGTTTCATATGATTTATATAATATTCTTGCAAACTTTGTCATTTTTGAAAAGATTAAATAAGCACTTTTTTATATTTATATAATATTATATAAAGGTTGTGAAAGAAGTAAATATTTACAATTCATTAGACGAGCACCTAAAGAGAAATTTGTGAGAGTTTTAACAATAGTATCAGAATCTGTTGCGACAATGGTTCGGCTCGACCAGTGCAATACCTCGCCCACACAGAAGACAAGCGTCAAGTAGAAGCAATTCTACGTTTGGTCTGACGAGTGTGGTGCCGGAGGCCTAATTTTAGTCTTCTTCCCCTTCTCATACTTTTCTCTTGTGGAAAGGATGGGAATTTAACGGAGGTAAAGCATTAAGCAGGGCAAATATACAGTTTTGGTGCGACCTCCCCTACATCGGTTAAAGATAGGCAAAGCATATTCAATAGCGGATGTCTATGGGCAGCAGTTGCCTCGCTAATTCAGCGAATTCAGGCAGCTAGTAGCTCGTTGGTCACCTTTTAGTTTATTAAAAAAAAGTTAAGAATAATCTACAACGAACTACTATACATTATACTATCATTTATAAGTATAATTTTTACACACCCAACTCATGAGTTTTATCCGTACAAGTTTTTACAATGCAATTTACAATGAAAATCACAATACACGATAAGCAATAAACAACTGTTTATATTTTGAAGGAAACTTCCATTTTCAACTGAAATATTATACGACGCTTTAAATTTTAAATGAATTCAAAATTTTACTGCATCGTATTTTATTTGATATGACTAATAGGTTGTGATTTCAACAACTGGTAAATAAATTCAATGAGAAAAGGAATGTTCGCACTGAATTTTAAATAAAGAA
>NW_013531107.1:3799447-3960360 GCF_000836235.2 Papilio xuthus | reverse complement strand
TCCATCCATCCATCCATCCATCCATCCATCCATCCATCCATCCATCCATCCATCCATCCATCCATCCATCCATCCATCCATCCATCCATCCATCCATCCATCCATCCATAAATTAAGTACAACAATAGTTAGTAAACATATCGCCAATTATAGGTCCTCGACGATAGTGGTATTTTACACAAATGTTTTAGCGCGAACAAATATTATACATTAACGAGAATCAAAAAGCACAAAAAAGAATTACAAGTTTACAAAAAAGAAAAGTAAAATAAAAAAAAAGCTTGATTGTGTTTGTTCTTTAGTTTATTACAATTCTTGGCTTTACTCTACAATTTATATCAAAAACTAGAAAATAATAATTTCATACATATTCCACTTTTAAAATATAGATAAATTTATACTAATATAGAAATTGCTTTTAGTAATATTCTATACAATATTCTTGTAGTTGTTTAACAAGTTAGATACTAGAGGGCTTTGTCCCACTCGGACTCAAGCTGTCGAGCCAGGCGGACGCTTAGTCTGTCAAACTTATGTTGTGCGAGGGCTTAAGTCTTGCCAGATTGAATATTTCATGGCCTTCTAGTTTGAAATATAATATCACATTGGCTAGGATGTAACATATCAGTATATAGTTTATTTATATTCTCTTTATGTTTTTTCTGTAACATTAATTGAACTAAAGAAGTTCGAATCTGTATTTAAATCTTACTTATTATTAATACTATGATTGCGAATATTTGGATGGATGGATAGACTATCACTCTCTCGATATAATTTAGAAATGATACTCATAGCCCTACAAACCCTATTAACAATTCTATTTATTAAAACACTGCTCAAAACATTAATATCCATCTTACTATCTTCTTACTAATATTATAAATGCTAATGTTTGTATGGATGGATAGATGTTTGTTTAAAGGTATCCCGAGAACATGTGTATGGATCTCGCTAAAATTTGGCACAGATGTATAACATCTGGAAGAAAACATAGGCTACTATTTTTTTTAATACCGCGCGGACGGAATCCCGGGCGACAACTGATTAGTTATATTTATAAAATTACTAAAGTATGAAAGTAATTTATAGAATAATTACAATTTACATTGTTGTTATTGATGAAATTTATATTTTTATATAATTTTTATATCATAAGGTAGCAAACGAGCCAGCGGCCACCTGAAATCGCTGAAATAGCGAAGTAACCGTTGCCCATAGACATACGCAAATGCATATGCGTTGCCGACCTTTTAACGACGAAGGAGAGGATGCACAGAAAGGAAATATCTTCCCTTTCTATGCATCCTCTCATCCGGAAACTCCACTTCCACTTCCCATCCTTTCCTTATAAGATAAAGGGTGGGAAGGGAAAGAGGAGTAAATTAGGCCTCCGGGACGCACACTTATCAGACGAAACGCGGAATTGCTTCCACTTGACGCCTGTCTTCTGTGTGGTATTTCATCGGGCGTGCCGGGCCAATTCGTGCAAAGATGTTAAAGCGGGCTCTACCACTGTTATATACTATAACTAACGCATGAAAAATATTTAATTTCTTGTAGAAAAAATTTAAAACGAATGATTTTGATTTCATGCTGTTCATAACTTTGAAAATAATTTTTACCTTAGTAAAGAGTTACTTGAAAACTAAAGTATCAAAGACTAACCTTAGCCGCTTTGTATCTTGTTTATATAAAATTTAAAAGTAGTTTACAAGTTCTTTACAAAGTTGACGTACTTATTTTGTAAGTTTTAATACTATCTAGCTTGTGAATTTTTCATAGATATTAAAATTACTCTTTTAACATTCACAGTGTTAAAAGAAACGTATAGTCTGTAAAACTCAAATCAGGAATTACATTTTTTCTCTGACGACTTATTTTTTATTCAATCACTTTTAAATTCAAAGTAATACGACTTCTTAATAAGATTTTCGCGTTACAAAAAAAAACTTAATATATAGATAAGTTAAATAAAAAGTAGCTCTTCAAGGCATAAATTCGAAAAAAAAGATTAAATAGTATCCTATGTCCGTCTCCTGGCTCTAAGCTACCTCCTCACCAATTTTCAATCATATCGGTAAACCTGTTCTTGAGTTATAAATAGTGTAACTAACACGACTTTCTTTTATATATATATATAGATAATTCGAAATCTACAATCTGTTCTTTTAAACTTTGTGATAGATTAAAAATAATGTTGCAGATAAAGTTTCATTCCTTCTGAAGATTTAGATTTCTTTTTGAAATGTCTTGATTTAAAGGGAAAGCCTTAAGCAAAATGTTCAGTACGCCTTGACAAATACAAATCGTTTTCTGTATTTTGGACACGATTGCAAATTTCTTTAACTACTTTTACGACTTATACCAAAATTCTGAGAATGTAAATGTTGCAGAATGTTTTATGTCATCAATAAAGGTAAAAAGAAAGAGGTAAACTTTAGATTTAAGTTTTAAAATTGCTTTACAAGGATAGTCTTAGTTTTTTTGTTTTAAAGTTTTCACTAAAGTCTTAAGCATCATAGCGACCATCTAATATTTCATCCGAATGGATGGCTGGATGTACAACAAAGTATCTCCAGAACGACTCAACGGATCACGATTAAAATTGGCACAGAACGTAGTCCGGATGAACACATAGGTTACTTAATAAGTTTTTTTTTAATTCCGTGTCAACGGAGTCGCAGGCGAAGAGTAGTATAATATACATCTCTCCATCTAAAATATTTTATAATAGTATAAATACATAGAAGAAGTTTACACAGAGCATACTTAGACAGATCGATTAATAAATCTGCAATCTCTGTCTATAATGCATCTGTGCTATTACTGAGTATATATACTATGTTTCGTATGATTTTGTTTTTGTTCATACAATCTAAATTGTTGTTTCTTTAAGATGATTATTTTACTATAAACAAAAGCCTGTTTTTATTACATCCATTTACTTTTATAGAAATCGTAAAGCCATAATGGATTTTCGTTGTTACGTTCAGAACGTACATCCGTTGGGGGAAATTAATGACATCCTCACACAACATTTTTTGTAAATACATTCCGAATAAATCAATAAAACATTTTAATTATATTAGACTTCGAAATGGATCAAAAGAGTGTTAATCGTGAGTTTCTGAGAACCAAACCTCTGTATACAATACTTCGTTATCATTATCTTTCACAAAACAGAGATAGCAATATGTTTTAAATGGGTATTTACATCTCAGAAACTCACTGTACAATGAACTTTAAAAAAAATTAAATCTAAATGGAATACCTTTAAAAATATTTTAAAAAGTAAGAAATTAAAAAAGCGTTGGTGATACTTTGGCTTAGGAAAAAAATAAAACATTGTATTTCTTAAGTTTTATTACAAAATATGTATAAAACAACAAAAATTACTACCGATTATAGCATTTTTTTTATTTAAAAACTTAATAATACAAAAAATATTGACCTTTCCAGTAAATTGATTTTCATCATGAATCAAAACATCATATACAAAGTTTCCATATAAAACTAATTATTGCTTTTACAATGATTTAAAAATGCGCCTCTAAACTCGATACCAACGACGAGCCGATGGCTAACATAACGTTCTCAGTACTCACAGTACTTTAGTGAGCACTGGTGACGTCACGTAGTCAGAGAGCCAGCTGAAAGCAGACATATTCTCCTATAAGAATTTCAATACAAGAAACAGAATTAAAACTTTCATGCATTTTTTTAATATACTCGTATTTCATCATCATCATCAGCGGCTTCATATAGTGGATGCGTCCCCACCGAGGGGCTCGGATCCAACCCTAAGTTACGAGTGATTAGGCCATAGTCAACCACGCTGGCCAAGTGCGGGTTGGTTGACTTCACACATATCTTTGAATTTCTTCTCAGATATGTGCAGGTTGCATCAAAATGTTTTCCTTCACCATAAGAATATCGGATAAATGTACATATGTAAATCGGAAATCGAAAAACATATTGGTACATGGCGGGATTCGAACCCAGGACCTGCAGATTGCAAGTCAAGTGCTTGAGCCCTGAGCCACCGACGCTCTAATGATATTATAAAAAACTATTTCTTTTATTAACACAAAAATGGATGATTTTATGTTTGGAAAGGTCAATTGTGTCTTAAAGTAGGTTAACATGGACAATACTAAATTAATACAATGATAATAGCTTTAATTGGTGCAAAATATGACATAGTTTTAAATATACATAGCATAGTGACTAGGATAAGGTTCGGTGGTAACATAGTCTCATATAGTTTTGCTTTTAAAGCTTCTATTTTATTTAAAAAGATCAGCGTGTCTTACGATTAATGGTTCCTTACACTTTGAATACACAAAAATAATACTTTCTGGAAATTTAAATTAACCTCAAAAGATGTCAGCCATAAAAGAATTGCGAATTAGAATATCCTCTTAAACTTTTTGGACTAACAATAATATCGTTATCAATTATTTTGTTCTCGCTTAATCTACTAGATGAGAAATTTCTAGCTTGCGATGGGTAATTAACTGCACCATACATATTAGTGCTAGAACATGGATATACAGTCGAAAGAGGTCGCATAGCTCTTAGAGTAGAATTTCCTGGTACATCTTTATATAGAATCATATCAGGATGAACTGGATCATAAAAATTACCAGAAATATGACTTACATCAACATCATTGTCAATATCAGAAAGTCCATCGCCAAATATATTCGGAGTTTCAGTTGTGAACATATCATTTGTTTTAGGATTGTTCTTTTTTCTACGTTTTATAATATAACGTAATACAATCACAACAAATACAAGTGTTATTAATATTAGAATGCTAACGGCAGCGTATATTAACATTTTAGATGTTTTAGTATTCGTTGCATCAGGTAATAGTACGTTTTCATTGTTATTTTCATTTGTTGTAACATCAATTGACTGTTGGTTATCATATGAGTTATCTTGCGATGAAGGAGGCACTGGAATCGATATAGGTGGAGCACCATTTTGTTCACCGAATTCATCTAAAATCATACAAATACTTTAATAATAGTTTAGTTTATTGTAAACATCGTTAATATTCGAAACTAAATATGTATTGTTACAAATTAAACTATTGACTTATCTACAAGGTTTCTGTTGCCGACAGATATGGAACCTTTTTACACGTTTTTTAATCATAATTTTTATATTTTTGTATTTGGAACTTTATATATTTTTTCTTCCTTTTTCTTTGTATTTTATATCAGTTGTAAATATATCCTCTAACAGTGCATGCTTATCTTTTCATTTTTTATAATTCTATTTTATAATTTCATTTTGTCTTTTTATTTTATAATATAATATTCCATAATTCATCTGAATTCAACCGCTCTTTCCATCCTCATATTTTCCGCCGTCTTTAGTTTCCAAAACCTGAACTTTTACTCACCTGTTTCATCGAAAAAGTTATCTTCTGCACCAGAAGGAAAATTTAACATTTCATCTTTTTCCAAAGCGCTTTCATATTTATCTGTCATAACTCCAAGGGGCACTAGAAATATCGTATCAAATTAATAATATTCAACTATTTTTACAGTAAAGACAACTGATGTTAACGAAAATGCTCATTATGACCTTCTTAAGGTCACGTTCTATAGTAACTTACCACAAGCATACACAATCTTAAGATAAGGTCTTGAATCAGGTTTGCAAGGAGTTCCGAATGTTGTTTGTGTAACAGATATTTGACATCGACGTTTGCCGTGGCACATTTGCATCACTGTTTCCGTTGCGTGTGGCGCTTTACAACCTAAAAAAATATAGACCACTAAATATTATAAAATTCCTTTGAATGTATAACAAGTTACTGTAGTATATGTATGTAAATCGAATGCGCAAGCGCACTAGTGGGCACTGACAACAGCAAACATCTGTCATGTGCATCACAAAGCAAAGTGTTTAAGGTGCTACAAACGATTCTTTCAGTTATCAAGTTTTATTTTCTATTTATCTATTTTTGCTAATTTATACTTTATTCAAGCTGGTGGAATTAATCAATTTAATATTTGTTTGTCTTCGAATTTATGGATGAAACTTGTTGTTAATAATAACTTAGCTTTATTACATTTCTAATATAGGTTTCACCATTCATATAATAGTGCTCCCAATTTATCTCTTCTCAATTCCTCAAGTGTATAAATAGTCGATCTTATTAATCTTAGCTCTACATCTAAAATAGATGTTGCGCAATAAAAAAATTCGTCAGCAATGACCTTGGAACAAAAAATAGCGTCAGCAAAAAAATTATGGGCCGAGCTGATCTGTTGCGCAGTGCGTAAAGGTCAAACAATAAGTGTTTTAAAGGTTCAATTTAGACTTACTCTCTTCACTAATTCCGTGTGTTTGTGGACATTTGTTCGATTCGTAAGGAATACGACCATACTGAGCGTCAAGGATTGCTATCCTTGTATGTGCATCACAGGTAACAGCCAAAACATCATTTTCACAACCAGTTCGACTTCGGAACTCATCTAAACAAAAAACAAACATTGATTAAATTTATCAACTATAATTTACGTATGCGTTTGATTATGCTTAAAAGAGCAAATGCTTTTCATTATATTATAAACCACCTTAATATTTCTAGGAGATGTTTCGTTTACTTTCATTGTTTAGTACGAAAAGTAATAATCAAATCAAATATTGTAAAGTATAAGTAAAATCCGAAACGAAATATACTGTAAAAAGATTTATTTTATTGTGACAGATATTTGAAATGTTCGTTTAGTTTTCTTAGCTTAAATATAAAGCAACACATTCGATATACGCTCATATTATATTATGTTCCTATGTATGACTAAACTTAGTCAACCACGTTTGTTCAGTGTGAGTTCGTTGACTTTACACATATCTTAGCTAAATTTCTTAGCCGATATCTACAGGATGTTTTCGACCTCAATACTAAAGTTTGCTAATCTATTTCTTTGCATATAAAAATGCAGCCTAACATAGACGAAATAAACAAGTCTTCAAAGATTTACAATTCACCATTATTGCACTCGGGAAATTAACACTAACTTAATTGCAACGAAGCTTGTTTTCTATTGACATTTCAAACAGAACTGTGGGTTGGGTTAGTGTATAGTTAATTTTTTCTTATTGTGTATTTCTTAGTGTATAGTTAATTTTTACTATGTTGTTTTATTAGGTTAAACGCTTTTAGTTATATTATTGCTTAAATACTTGCTCTTCCGTAATATTGTTTTTAGGGTTCCGTATCTCATAGGAAAAAAACGGAACCCTTATAGGAACACTTTGTTTTAACTAAAACCCAAAGTTGATAAACAAATCATTGCTATCAATTTGACACAAAGGCTATCTCTGTGTTTTGTTTTAAATTTAAAACATTTGAACTTTGATAGTTAATTGGTATTTCCATTTAGAATTCCATTTAAATAATATTAAGTTTGAAATAATACTGTCAGTATTTTATTAACCTGTCTCTTAAAATACTTTTAAAAAGTATAAGTTTTTTAAAATAACTACCAACAAATAAATCATGTATTTTTCTACTAAAAGTCCTTTAAACACTTGAAACTAAGTAGTACACTATTAGAAATCTATTCATTATTTCTTTTTTTCTAGGTGAAATTTTATTAACATATATAATTTACTTAGAGATGTAGCTTGAAGAAAATCTAACGTGCTTTTTTATAAAACGTGTTTTATTCCGTGACTCTATCTTGGATGCCTTCAGGAGAAAGAATTGTCGGTGTCAGTTTTTTCGTCCAAGTATGACGTGAGGGCAAGGGGCGTTCAAGAGTAGAGTGAATAGGCATTTACTAAACTAATGCGTACCATCTTTCGACCACATCACTTAACATCAGAAGGAATTGTGGTCAAGCGCTAGCTTATTCAATTTAAAAAAAATACTATTTATTGGAATGTGTACTACTTAGTTTTGACATAGAGTGTACTACAGTAATTGTTTTTCCGTAACTTAATGCAGCACGCTAGTCCCTCGTTCAACTAATAAGGGCGCACCCAGTCCACTCCTGTGGTTAGCCACGCCCGCGCCATCGCATCGCCTCGCACCGACCACCGGCAAACGGCCACCGACCTCTCCGGAATTTAATAACGCAGCATAAATCACATCAATACACTCACCGGTGCCCTCGTAAAAAACCTGGCCCCATGATTAGTGAATACACTTCCCTATTCTTTTGTTTCGGTTAACCGAAAACGTCAGCTCTGGCTTCCGATATTTATGGTGCGGTTCGAAACTCTATTGATGAATCTATCCCTAATAGTTATATAAAAGTAAATTTTACAATATACTTTTGAAACTTACAACTACTCAGACGTCTACATCTACGTCTACATCATAATAATTACTCTAACTATGAGTTTCCTCTGCCAAACACAAAAACATGTTGCCATCCCTCTTATCAATTTAAAAAAAAAAACAGGGATAACAATATGTTTTTGTACAGATTTTACGCAGTGGAAACAAACGATAATGGCCTTACAAACTATCTACTTACAAGGTTTGCACTTATACGCAACTTCAATGAACTTCCTAGAAGACGGACAGGGGTCAACAGTACCCGGCTTTGACTTTGTACTGAAAGTGCATTGCGGCTTCTTCTGGCAAGCCTCTACAACTGTTTGTAGAAGAGAATACTGGAAAAATAAAATATAGTTAATCGAAAATTTATATTTCACAAAATATAAGTCTAAGTAAATATCTCTATCGTCGACTTTTAAATTAAAGTTTCTAGAACTAATATTTTACGTAGTTAAATTTGAAATAATTCCAATATTCTAAATTTATCTCCATTATGGAAAATTGGTACCTATTACTGTGTTCATAAATATCTCGATATACAAACATATTGTAATCATATGGCTTCCAACGCAAATGTATCGTTAAGTAATCCACCAACCTGCATAGAATTAGGCCATAAGCATACTTCTTTATCTTCTATTCCGAAACCTTCTGAATTCAATCCTTCCATGACGCATTTATGTCCTTGTGGCGCAGCTTTCCCATATTGTGCCACTTGAATACTTATAGAAGTCCCAGCAGGACATCCCAACGATACCATTTCATCATCACAAGCTGCTCTTTGCATTGTTTTCAAAGTGCTTGTCAACAATCCTAAAAAAAATTCAATAATAAATAAATATATAAAAAAAATTATAGCTTATAAAGAGAATGAAGGTTGGTTTCAGAGACCAAAATCACGGATTTTGTGCTCAGAAAGCCACGGTTAACAAGTTGCTCTAGCTTGAGTTATAATGGCGTGTTATAGAGCCAAAAATGTCTAACCTTTAAACATTTATAATTACGTAAATATGATTACTGATATAAATATAAAGGAAACGAAATCTTTTATCTGTTTACATTTCGAAATAACTCGAATATGTTTGATATAAAATAAATACAAATTCGTTGAGTCGCGCTAATTCGTATACGGAAGTTTCCTTTGACTCCATTCGCGACGTCTTACAATATATCCCCGAGTTTTGTATGAGAAATCTCAGGATATATGTACGTTCACTTTATATACGTACATTGATTACTCAAGTGCCATTGATAATATAGAATTAAGGAAAAACAGCTTTGAGTACAAATTTGTAATCGGAAAATCTTGAAAAAGATTATTTTGTCTATGCTTTAAAGAGGAAAGGTTTGATTGTTTGTTTGCATTGAATAGGCTCCGAAACAACAAAAAAGATTTAAAAATTATTTCACTGTTGAGAAGCTACACTAGCCCCCGGGTGACAAAGGCTATATTTTTTTTAATTTAAGACGGACAAAGTCGCCAGCAACTGCTATATATAATATTTTTATATCTAACAACTTTTGGTCGACAAGAGATGTTTTTGCTGTTTATATTTTCAATCTGTAAACTTCAATTTGTCTACTAACTGTAGTTATATAGAAGGATTTGGTTTTTATGTCGGACACCCTGTAGGGTACTCTGTAGAGTACAGACGCGCACAGAATTACCGCAATCCCATGTTCCCCTAAGGAACACTTGCGTTGATTTGTTTTTTATAAGTATTAGCTCTAGGGCGGCCAATTTGTAAGATACGAGTTTATATTTCTACATATATTCCAACCAGTGATATTAAACACTAAAAGTACGTTTCCACTACCAACATACCAGCGGAAATACATATTGTCATTTCTATTTTTTCAAAAAAAATGAGTGAGATAACAATATGTGTTTGAATTACTTTCAGTAGTGGAAACAGACATTATAATAATTCGTTTAACAGTAACAGTATTGTATGAAAATGGTTTCATAATTATCGAGAAACATACCTATCCAAGATCGTCAGTGTCTATTCATAAAATAATCAAAAACATAACAATAGTGAATTGATACAAAAATTTACTTAAATATGTACATTATATATCCGTCAATTCACACACTGAATTATTATCGTATCCGGTGATAAGATTTGTACATAACATTGTGTTTTACATGGGTTTTTACGTAACATAAACAAGTGAGCATTGGAAAGAAAATAACGCAAATATTAAAACATATTACAACATCTAAGTAAGATACTAGAATCTCTTATAACATAGGCAAAATATCTCTTTGAAAAGAGCGAGTAAGAATTTGGGATGCAGTAACATATCTCAAACATATACGCAATACAAACAATACGAAATACGTTTAACTTTTAGTTACTACCCAACGTAAACAAGTATTCGAAACATTATTAAAGATAACAAAAATAATAACATACCAATATTATCCGGGTTCATATACGATGGCCGCGGCAATATTAGACAGGCAAATAATAAAAATAATTTTTCAAACATGATTATTCCACTTCTAAAACTTATTCATAAAGTCTAATTTAAAAACAAAGAACAGGTGCTTTTAAATAAAAATATTAAAAACAAAATAATAATCTAAACATTTGTTTTAAAAACAATTGGTTCACACAAATGAATTTATTACTTGGGTATGCGCAAGCGTGTCACATCTCTGTAGTCGAGTAATTAGACAATGATTTAAAAATAAAAACTAGCGTGTTACCAAACCGAGTACGACCGTTAGACTGAAGCAATATAGCGGCCCCTTGCTTGGACAACTCATGGTACGCCCATCAATTTCGCGTGACGTTACAATGAAAACCTTTCATTTTCCCCCTCAAAAAAATGCAGGTCTATAAATGTCATAATTTAAAAACAATGACATTTTATTTATGAATATCATTTAAAAAAATATATGAATGGTCTAACACGATCGTATTGTGTTAAGCCTACTATGATTTCTCTCCAAATTTTTCGGACACTACTTACAGACTTTTTACTCTTAAATTAATCTGGTTTATGGGCAGATTTATTGTGGGTTTCTGAGACCAAAATATCTGTAAAAACTTATCGTGATCCCTGTCCAATATCTTTGACAAAACAGAGATAACAAGATGTTTTAAGCGAAGATTTAAAAAAAATTAAAACACAGTATATCCTCCATTTAATCAGATTCAAGTATATTTGTCTTACTGTATCTACACAAACTTCGTAATCAGATGTCAACTGGCTACTGAGGGATTAACCACGGTGAAGAAACCTACACTAAGAGACTAAGAATTCATTAAAAGATGCTAAGTGCGGCACTGAGTACTCCCTAAGTAAAATTATAATGTGTGTAAGATCCAATTAACATAATGTTCTTTAGTCTATCTCATGTGATGATTAATTGAAAGAATAAATCTTTCGTATTGAATCTAATGATTTTACAAGGCCTATCAATATTTATTTAGGATAGTTCGTAATAGTTCTATTTGACAATCATTTGTGTTAGGATTAGTTCGCTGTTTGACTTTGACTTTTAATAGCAGGACCTGTCAAACGCAGGCATTCCCATCTCTCAAAAAAAAATGAACAGTAAGTTCTGAAGTTGCTAACTTGTGTGCTGTTTTAGTGGAATTGAATAAATTTTTGAAATAACATATAATCATAAAGACGTGTCAATTATGCAGTCAGCATAATATGCTCATATCCGATTTATGTTTACCTTACATCCCTCGAAAAGTGGCAGAAAGTTTTTAGTACAATGGTGACTCTTTGTCTAGTCTATTTCTGTATAATCAAAGCTGGTATACATTTCAACTTGTACAACGTAATGAAACAAGGACGAGCAATTTCCGTTAGACCTTTACAAAACTATGACAGACATACATTAAGCTAATTAAAATGTAATTAAAATAATATGACGTGAGTATTTTAAAGAAAACATTAATTAACTCTTTACATATAGACTTGGAGCAGGATTATAAAAAAAAAATTATGATACCAAAGAAACGTACAACTTAAAACATAATGCTTTTACAATAGTTTTACAATAATATTATTACAAATAACATCACTTAATTAGCATATTATCCTTATTAATGACCCATTAATTTAGCACTACTAGCTTAAATTCGCCCGACGCTACTAGAAGTTGCAAATTTTACCGTACTGTATAATAAGAAATTTAGGTATAGAAATGTATGTACAGTCAGGGAAACTGGCAGTATTCTACCTTAAAAGCCAGTCAGTCAGTTGTTAACATTTCGAAAAACTGTCAATTAGTATACGACTAATCGTTTTTGTGACTATTATTACGCCATCATTTTCGCAAATCACTGCTACCTAATTAATTATTCATTATATGAGAAGGGATGGAGTTTGTCTCATTGCAAGGAATAAGACAATATTTCTGTAAGTGGGACACCGCAAAATTCCCTAACTGTACATATAATAGTAGAGTATTTTCTTACATTTGTATTAAAAAGCTTATAAAATCAGATTAAACCTAGCTAACAAAGTAGAAATAAAAAATGAAACTCTACGTAACAAATTCGCATGAAAAAGTCTAGAAAAACTAACTAACTAAAAAGGGTTACTAAAATAATAAAACTTTATTCATTATTATTCAGTTCTAAATTTCAAAACTGTTTAAAGCAATTAACTAATAAGGTGTAGTAGGGAGTGCCGGCGTTTGCGTGAGGGTTGAAGTAAAAAGCGTTCCGTAATGCACGAACAAAGAAAAAATTTACAATGATAAATTGACTTCCAACCATTTCCTTTTTGTTTTCATAACTTTATGGATTCATGGGAATCCCGTATTTTTTGATGAAATATTAGTAGTTCATTGTAAATCATGTAGTAATCATTACTTGTCATAATTGGATGGATGGATGTTTCTTTGAAGATACCTTTAAAACGGCTGTATTTTTTTTTATTGAAATAGAAAAATTAACTCATTTTGTTTAACACAATGGAATTGCAACCGCAGTAATAAGTAATGAGATAATTTTCGTTCTATTGTATACTTCATATTAAAATAGGATAAAATCTCAATGATTCATCAAATCGAAGAGAAGAAATTTATTCACCTAATTGAAGAAATTTATAAAATTAGAAATATTCGCCATTATCCCACCAGCAACATTAATACCCATCTTATTACTAAGCGCTCTTTAAAAATTAATAAAATAGTACAATAGGAGGATCATCGTCCGTCATAATCTGTTATGAAACGGATAAGTACGGAACAATTAAACTCCAGTGCTTGCTACTTTCCCATTCTGGAAAGTTCTGATATATAGTCAAAGAAATAAATTCGCTTCCCACTAAAATCGAATATCGTACATCAAACTGTCACCATAAGAGCTATGAGCCCATTATGTACATTGCTATGACAAGTTTTCGACCTAATTGCATCAAATGAATTCACTAAAATGGGTAGGAAATAAATTGCCTCGACTGTTAATGTTTCCGAGTTAATGTTTAAATGTAAACCACTCTTGAACTCTAGGAACCTTATATTTCGAACTTTGTATTTTAATTAATTAAGTACTAAACTACTTACGCAGGGACATTATTTTAAGCTGCCTTTAATAACAATCGTTGGCACATATCGTAAATTAACCACTGAAATCAATATCTCTGTAATCCCCAAATCAGTTTATTTACTTTGTACAACTAACCTTGGGTTTCTGAGATCACAATATCTGTATAAAACACTTATGTTTGACAAAGCAGTCGTAATCTGTTTTGAACCGGAATTTCGGTCTCAAATTTTGTCTAATTTATTTATATACTACTAGCTGTCGCCCGCGCCTCCGTCCTTGCGGAATTAAAAACAGATGTTAGCCGATTCTCAGACCTACTCAATATGCTCACAAAATTACATGAGAATCGGTCAAGCCGCCGGAGGAGTGTGGGAACGAAATTTGTGACAAGAGAATTTTATAAAGATAATTTAAAAAGTAAGTAGCTAAAAGTATTTATATCTTTAAGTTAAAATTAAGTAAATAATCTTTAAGTTAAAGTTAAGGAAAATCTTTAGAAATACCTTTTAAGGAAAAGTATACTTTATAGGAAGTAAATTCATTACTTTATAGAGCATGCCTCCATTTCTCGGTACAGTGATGTTAAACGACATCAAGCCATTTATCTACGACCTTAGTAGATTTATTCCATTGCAACTTGTGGCGTACTTTGTTACAAACGGGACTTTTTAATATTTATTAAAAGAAAATAAATATTAACAAGTACTACAATATAACATCATTAAATCATCTGAAAATATTAAGTAATTTTAATAAATAAAATTTGGACCTTACTTATATTATAAATGCAAATGTTTAAATCATTGGTTCCCAAACTTATATTGTCTACTGCCCACTTTGAGAATAAATATTTTTTTAGCGCCCCCATATTTTCACATGCTTAAAAACCACTGTAACTTCAAATTAAATTCATTAATTATTGTGACCTATAAATGTATATAAAACGGAGAACTCCAAACGAAACTTTTACTATGACCCGTAACTTGAGACCTAGAGCGCCCACAAGGAGGCGTTATCGCCCACTTTGGGAAAGACTGGTTTAGATGGATGGTTGGATGTTTGAGGGTATCTCCAGAACAGCTGATCGGATCCCGCTAAAATTTGGCAAAGATGTAGAACATAGTCTGGAAGTACTAATAGGCTACTTATTAAGTTTATTTTTAATTCTGCTCGGTTGGAGTCGCGGGCGACAGCTAGTACTAAATAAAAGCTTATAAAACAAAGCTTTTTCTCTACGTGTTATTCTTACAAGTGTAACCATAGTCGCAAAATTTTACAACAAAGGGAATAAGCTTTTGACGCTTTCCATCGTTTAGATTCATTGTACCGAATAATAGAATGTTGTTTTTTTTATATTCGAACGTACGCTTTCTTTCATGCGCATTGTCGTTTCCTGTCTAGTGGCTCGAATAAGAAAAACATACTTGCTTCTTCGACAGAATATCTATTTTGTTGTATATTTTCAATATTACTTTTATTATTTACTACACAATAAGTAGGTAACATGAAAGGGATTTGATTTTATTTGAAGACTAAATTGATTGTTATAAACAGACCACATAAGAAAATTCATTATAACACTGTTAAAATATTTTTTATACATATAATAAAACAAAAGACTATCTTATATCAGACAACGCATGATATAATCTTACTATGTTACTAATATTATAAATGCGAATGTTTGGATGGATGTTTGTTAGTAGGTATATCTAGAACGGCTGCAAGGATCTCGCTGAAATTTGGCATACATATAGTACATAGTCTGGAAGAAAACATAGGCTAATTAAGTTTTTTTTTTTAATTAAGCCCATAAGAAGTCGCGAGCTACAACTAGTTTTAAATAAAAACAAAATATTTGCACGTATTATTTCAAATATTTTTATCCACGTAATTAAATAAACAACGGAGTTGTGTGACCTACTAATTAAAGCATCATAAAGCACATACGATAATTGGTATAATAATCCGATTATTTCGAGTGTTTGTAAATTAAATTCGTTGGGTTAACGTCACCGAGGAATTGATTTGAAGAGGATATCAGCAAGCGGAGTACTCTTAATGTCAACGCATGTCAATTATCCAATTAGAATGACAGTTCTGCTTGAAACTTAATTATGTACAGATAACAACATCGAAAGGACCAGCAAATTTTAATCAAAATATCCGATAGTCTTTATAACCAACTAGTCGTCGCCCACGACTCCGTGTGTGCGGAATTAAAATCAAACATAATTAGTACCCTAACTTTTTTTCCTGCCTATGTTTACGCCAAATTTCAGTGAGATCCATGTAGCCATTGTGGAGATACCTTCAAACATCAATCCAGACATTCGCATTTATAATATTAGTAAGATAGTAATTTTGCATTGTTAATAAAGAATTGGCCTTAACTAATATGCTGCTCTAACCGATGCTCAATTTTTTTAAGAGCCAAAAACTTATTGGTTTTTGTTTGTCCAGTATTTAAATTATACTTAACTATTTAATGTTTAATTAAATAGTTGCATTTTATAGTATTAACCTTTGCTTTGCTACAAAGCAAAGTAGAGGTCAACAACTCTACAACAATAAGTACTATGCTATTAGAGATAATATAAGTTGCACTGTACAACGCGCAAATAATTTAAAATGTCGCTCACTCATCTACTGTCTAGACTAGTTGATTATTCAGTACTTAGTCCATATATTAACGCCTGGAATAATACGTTTTATTATCGTAGTGAACAAAACTGATTGTACTTGGTAAACTTGTTCATCGGAAATAAATAACAGGATAGAAATGGCAAGATTTTTTACCGAACCTTATAAGAAATTTGTTTATCTTATTGAAAATATACGTACCAAAGGTTTTTTACTTCGTCGCCTAGAACATGTCAATACTTTGATGTAGGTATATCCCGTGAGCAATTTATGATATATCATCTCAAATAACTACCCTAAATTATAAAACTATTAAAACAAGATAGCGAATTGTAATTTTTAAAACATTTTTCTACAACTTTACATAGGTTGTTCAATATTACATTGTACAGAACCTTTATATTCCAAACACGTTTCAACTCGATGAATTTAATTTTAAAATACTATAACACAATTTTTTTTACAAAATGTTAAACTGAAATAAAATAAAAATTGAATTATTTATATGTATAATTTAGGACAGATGGATGAACTTCAGAACGGCTGAGAGCAGATTTGTGGGCCTAGTACGAATATTTATGACAAACGCCTTCGTATTATCATATTTCATTATGTGAAATTAGTATGAGATTTTTGGTGAACTTTACTCATAGTAAAGTACACATTTTATTACAAACTAGCTGTCGCCCGCGACTCCGTCCGCGTGTATATATAAAAAAACTTAATTAGTGTAGCCTATGTGTTCTTTCAGACAATGTTCTATACGGATGCCAAATTTAATCGAGATCCGTTCAGCCTTTCTAGAGATATCTTCAAAAACCCATCCATCCACATCACATCCATCTAAACATTCGCATTTATAATATTAATAAGTTAAATAAAAAGCAGCTCTTCAAGGCATAAATTAATTAATTAAGTAACTAACACGACTTTCTTTTATTTATGATATATAGATTTTATCGATGACGTTACAAAAACGTTCTCACAAATAGTGTCAGACCCTCTGTTTAGTTATCGAAATTATTTAACAATCGTATAAGTGACAAATATTTGCGAAGCAATAGCTTCGCATACATTTGTAAATTGATTACAAATATTAGCGAAGCTATTCAGCTTGTGACAAATAAGATCACTAATCGTAATATGACGAATGCAAATACTAAAGGAAATAAATCATCAGGTCCGCAGAACGTCTGTTTCTGCGTAAAAAAGCAATTTGTCAACGTCGTTTCTTCAGATTGTTCCATCAATACGTTTTTACGAAGGCAATTTCTTTTTGTTCTGAATCCATTAAAAAGTTCTTATTCTTCGTTGTATGTCCTCCTCATATGCTCGCAAATGTACTTACGTGTATTTGTTATTTATATGTAAAGTAGTTTGTGTGATACGTAGTTTCCTTTTAAGTGGATTTACATCACAAGCCCGTTACATCTCTTAGAATTTTCTAATTTAAAAATGCCCATTTTCTGTAATACTGAATGTAATTTATGTCAGCTGAAAATTTATTCACGACTAGCCTCCGCTCGCGTCTCCGTCCGCGCGGAATGAAAAAAACTTAATTAGTAGCCTATGTTAACGTATATACGATTAAACACTCACGTATATTCGTCCGGTGGCGGCACCGACTAGTTTCGATGGGGACTTTTTTATATAAGTTTATTATAATGTCTTAGGAAAGTTTGGATAATTTAATAGTAGCCTGTTTTCCTCTAGACTATGCTCTACATCTATGACAAATTTCAGCGAGATCCATGCACTAGTCTGGAGATACCTTCAAAGAAAATTCATCCATCTAAACATTCGCATTTATAATATTAGTAAGAAGTTAAAGTTGAGTAAGCGACGGGCCGCGTCTGCGAGATAATACCAGTACCACTCATCCTGATGAAGGGCTCCCGATGGGCTCGAAACTAGTCGGTGCCGCCACCGGATGAATACGTGAGTGCTTAGCCGTTTTTATATCAGTTTAGAATAATGTCTCACGAAAGTTTAAATAATTTAAGAAGTTAAATCGTTCGTCAATCCGTAGATAACGGTGCTAAAATATGTATATTAATAATTTAATTCTTACTATCTATGTGTATGTAATGCTTTCATTTTCTAAAAAAGGTAAAAGCTTTTTATTTTACCCACCAAAAGGTTCATGTTTTTATTGGATTATAAAATTTCGCAGTAACATTTTTATCACATTTAAAAATTAAACGCGCAGACCACTGTTTATCTTAATGATTATTATGCAAATGAGATATGATTTTAAAATTTGTAGGTAATTTTCCTCATTAACACGAAAATAAGCTTCAAATTATGTAAAAGTTGTTGTTCAATTATTTAAAAAAACATCACTTCCACTTGATAATAAATAAAGAATTTTTTTAACTTTAAATTAAATTTTTATTAGCATGATTATGAAACACCGTAAGTCACAATTTGTAAGTGACATAATTTTATAGTATTATTAAACCGACATACATTTTATTTGATAGAGTTCAATATAATTAGCTTATATCGTTCCTAACATAGATATGTTATAGATAATTTCTAATCTGGTGTTGATTCGCTGACATATCGTTAATTAGCTATCAAATGTTACACTGATATATATAAAACATATGGTATATAAAGTGTACATGGGTATCTTAACATTTACCTCTGAACTATGAAGCAATGAGGAACAATTCCTGTCGCCGAGTTCCATCATCAGACGACACGACAGACCGCCAGGTTCTATCCACACCATCTCAATAGCTGGCAATCCACGGGCGGTTTTCGCGACACTTCCTGCCTCGCACAGCCGCATTGTGGAATGGCCTCCTCGGCGGTATTTCCAAACCGCGACGACTACTAAAGACCGGCAACGCTTCCGCAGTTCCTCTGGTATTGCAGATGTCCATGGGCGTCGAAAAACATTTCGGTGTTCCAGCTCCTCGTTTGCCCCCTTCTTTTTTGAAAAGAAATTAAAATACAAGTAACCATCCCTTAAACGTTTATTAAAATGTTTTGGTTGTGAAGTGTTTTTTTTACTAACAGAATTTTTGTTATAATACTAGTATGAATAAATAAAATAGAATTATTATTTTATAAACTTATAGTAGTCCAACTTATAATCAAAGGTCTTAAGAAGGCTTTTATGTTGAACTGAACTGTGGTTAGGATTGAGGTCAAGATACGGTTTGGATTTATAAGATTAAATTATTTATACAACTAAAGTTATTTAAAACGTTAACTCGATTAATTTTATGTAAAATTCTTTATAAGGAAACATTTTCTTCTTACTATTAAAAAAAATAGTTTTAAAATGTACCTTTTAACTATATTTAAGTCAAGTATTTATCATATTCGAACACGCTAAATCAAATGCATAGGTTAATTGATAGCCAAAGTATTGCGAATTCTAATAACTATTTCCAAATGTATTGTACTATAAATCCCTGTATTACAAGTCGAGTGCCAAATTGCAAAATAATAAGGCTGGAATATTCATGGTTGGTTGAGCATACGAATCCCAATCCATTAAGCGGCCAATATTCACGAGTCAAATGTGGGTTCCCATATATATGTAACTTTACTCTCAGTATGCTAAATTACAGCTAAGATAACTAGAATAGTACAAGATATTTGCTAAATACAACTAAAACTCAGTTAAACTTAATTTTGAGTATTGCTTATAGTAATGGTTCATATTGGTTTTATTTTTTAAACCATAGTTAAACTTAATTTCTAAACAAACTTCCGGATAAGCTTATAAAATTAAACCGATGTCAAAAAAAACTATTCAACAGATTTCTATTATTCACTTAACTTGTAATTTCTTAAACCAGCTACTATACTGCCAGTATTAAATTTATTTAACAAAGGTTAAGAGAAAAAAATCACCCCCTAACTTCATATAAAGAGCCAATAATTCTCCAATGGCTAAAAATAAATATAATACGTAGTTTTCTGAATACATTTCTTTTCATTACTGGCCACTTCACAGTACACAAAAGGAAGTACACTCACTAACGATCTTTCAGAATTTACCTGGGGGCTCAACTATTGAAAACATCATTAAGCCGAGTCTGGTGCAAATTATGACATACACAGTTATGAGAGAACTTGTAAATTGAAGTAGACAGAGTTAATTTTGTGATATCCCCTTTACATAGACATTTGTCATACGACGAAGGCAAAAAATTGACTGTAAAAATTTTAAACCTATGAAACTTTAGGGTTTAACATTTTTAGGGTTCTGTACCTCGAAAGGAAAAAACGTAACCCTTAGAGAATCATCTTGTTGTCAGGCCGTATGTCTGTCAAGATCCTTGTTCTCAGGAACCCGTGAAGGTATCAAGCTGGATTTTTATTATGAAGTATAAACTACCGCTTCAATTCAATTCAACACGCGATTTCATTTGAAATAGAAATAATGTCAAAGTAAAACTACTGATTTTAAACCAATAAAATAAAATCTGTAAATTTTTAATTTAAACGTTAGGCTATATTTTTTCATTCCTAAAGATAAAGTTGTTAGAATCTAATATTCGTAGAAATAAAACTGATCATTTTACTAACATGCTACGTCCAAGCGAAAGTGTAATAAACTCAGGTGCGAAGTACTAGCAATTCTATTAAAGTCATTTAAACGAGTCTCATATGCAATTCGATAAGCGCTGTCTGTCCGTCTACGATAATAAAACTAACAATAAAAGCTTACCGTTCATGTATTCCTAAACCGCGCGGGTGTTAACTCGATAATGAATTATATAAAGTAAATATATACGAAACTGGTTTTACCAGAGATAATAATAATACAAGTGAGCGAAAAAAAAAGAATAGATAGAGTTTTATATTTTTAAATTTCCCGCCTTTTAATATTCTATCGAGAACGGAAACCAACACTCCGTGTTCAACCAACCAAACTCAAAGGATTTTATTACGTATTATATTATTTTTTTATAAAAACAACCACGTTCTATTTCTGAAATCAACTAAGAACTCTAACATTCACATCAAATCAAAATACAAAGGACTAGAATATATATCAAATGTAGAAATCGTAATCAATAAATTTCAATACGTGCCTTAGTTAAACTATTGGATTTCTAACTAGGTACTGTATCTCTCCCTTAATTTAATGATAATGGCATTGAAATTTATTGCGGTACTTAATCTTAAGTACTTGGTATCGTAAGTAAACTTTATGTACTTAAATCTTACAGAAGATTAGTTGGCAAATAGCATACTAAATATCATCATCATTATCACCTCACTGTATGTCTCCACCGAGGGGCTTGTAGTCCAAGGCTACGGCCCAAGTTAGGGGTGAATAGGCCATAGTCAACTACTCTAGCCTAGTGCACGTTGATTGACTTCACACATATCTTTTAATTTCTTCTCAGATATATGCTGGTTGCATTATGATGTTTTCCTTCACTGTAACGTCAGATAAATGTACATATGTTAATCGATAATCGGAAAACACATTGCTATACAGCGGGATTCGAACCAGGGCCTGCAGCTTAAGTGGCTTAACCTCCCAGCCACCGACGTTCTCTGAATATCGTGTATTAAATACTCAAAAACATTAACATCTAAATTAAATGTTAAAGTATTTGATGATATATGATTATATTACTCATATAATAAAAGTTTCATTTTTATTACTATCACGAAGTCAAATATAAATTTATTGCATCCACCTGTCTGAGAATACACAATGCGAATGTCCAAATTTGAATTGTACTCCGTTTTATTGTATATATAATATATAATCGATGTATTTTATATTTACATAAACAGGTATTCTGTCTTTTTTGTTAATATTATAAGTTGGCAAATAAACAAGTGGCCACCACACACCAAAATGGTGAAACAACCGCTGCCAATAGACATCTGCAATCGCATAAGCGTAGCCTATCTTTAACCGACGGAGAAGGAAACGCAGAGATAGAGAATATTTCCCCTTTCCTAATCCTCTTCTCCATCAAATCCCTTTCTAATCTTTTCCTTATAAGAAAAAGGTGGGAAGGGAAACTAGTTAAGATTAAGTATTGATATATAAAAACGAATGTACAATAAAAATTGTTTATTGATGCTACGGTAATATAATTTATAAACTTTCAATAGTTATAATGAGGAAAACGATAATTGAAATACGTTTCAAAGTTAGTTCAAAGTACCATAAATTTTACGTTCCAAGTTAAATCGTGGGAGCACAAGTAAATTGATTGTTTCAACTTTAGAGCATTCCATGGTTATTAATCAGAACTATCCAGCTGATTTAATTTCACAGGAATTCTCATTACAATGTAATTGTGAAATGTAATTGTCTGCAAATTAAATTTTAAAGAAATAGATAATTCAAAAACCTAAACTCAGATACTGTCATGTAACGTCATAGTATCTTTGGTAATACTGAGAGGAATACAAACCTATGTCCACCATACTCTTTGATTAAAACATTCACGTTTCATGTACGGTGTCGGCACCGGCTAGCTTCAAGCCCATCGGGATGAGTGAAACTGGCATTACTTCGCGGACGCGGCCTTTCGCTCACCACGCAGCTAGTCGGTGCCGACTCCGGACGAACATTCGTGAGTTTTAGCCGTTTATATATTAGTTTATGATGTCTCATGAAAGTTTGAATAATTTTACAAAGCCGTTTAAAAATATGAACTTTGTAGTTAACTATTATTGTCCAAAAATCATCTTACGTTTAATGGATTAATATAGATAACAAAAATCATAAAAATGTAATAGGAAACGACAAAAGATAAAAACGTATTCCTTGCAAAGGTTCTCGAATAAAAGATCATTAAAGTCTTCGGAAAAGGAAGCAGACCATTTTATTGTAGGTCGTTACAGCGCTTTATACGATTCACAGGAGAGGATACAGTATCGACACTGCAGACCTGCCTAATGGCTATATTATCATCGTATTCTATGTTTTTTTTTTTAATATTTGTTAATTTAATAGTTTAATTTAATTTAAAGCTAATATTAAAAGATAACAAAACATTTAAAATTTGAGCTAGACATCAGAAGTTCTGGAACTTAAGCTATTTCGATGACGAAAAAATTACGTCAAACAACAAAAATGCTAAGAGTAAATAGTAAACACGAAAAAGGAAAATCAAGTTGTAAGGTTTCACCCAGATAGTAAATAGAGAAGCCTAACAAAACTTTCCAGCTTTTAATTAAACTTTATAAAAGCCAATTACATAAACTATTAACCATCTTGAAACCTAGTACTAACTTAATTGTAAATACATACAATATATAATAAAAAGATACTGTTTATATAATTTAAGCTTGTTTTACTTATATAAAAATCAATACATCTTACTCTATCATTGTTAATTATTTTACACTTACTAGAAATAAAGCTGTAGGATACCATGACGTGTGGAAGAAAAATACAAGATATAAGAATATTATGTCTAAATCATCTAAAATATCATAAAATCGATCAAACAATTTCAGAAGAGTTTGGTTAAATAACATTGTGATACGAGAATTTTATCTATAATATAAAAGAACTAGCGGACCCGACAGACGTTGTCCTGTCTACACGTCTTTAATTTGATTAAATTAATATGAAGTTAATATTTGATGAAAATTGTGAATCTAAACCATTCCCAGATCCCCTTGAACACACACAAAAAATGTCATCAAAATCGGTCCAGTCGTTCAGTGACATACACACTCACAGAAGAATTATATATATATAAAGATATCCTTCTATATATTAATATTTGATATTTTTGATTGGAGCAGTTTTTTAGTAAATAGAGTTGTTAATAGGAGTTATAGAACATTATTAAAGCATTTCTAAATTAAATCGAGAGTGGGGGAAAATGTGCTATTTGTTAAAATCTTTTATATTTCCATTTGAAAAATAACGTACATTTACTAAAAGGTTTTTGCTTTGTACATTTAAATACAGTTATTTAGCAGGAGTTTTCTTTTGGAATAAGTTATTTAGGTAATGATATCATTCCGCCGCCCATGACGTACTTTTGTTGAAAAAGTAAGGAAAGGAAAATAAATAAGACATTAGTACGCTTCGACGCTTCTTTTTGTCTGGTGAAATTATTCATGGAATTTCGTTACAAATTTACACTTAGTGAAATTGTTTGTTTCATATTTTAGAGATGAATCTCTCACTACTACTAAACCCTTTTTATGATTAATGGAGTGAAACAAGTAAACAACGACCAGGTCTATTGTTAAAATGTTATTGTCGAATCGATCTAATAAAAAACATTTTTAACAGTGGTAGAGCCCGCTTTAACATCTTCGCACGAATCGGCCCGGCTCGCCCAGTGAAATACCATGACCACACAGAAGACAGGCGTGAAGTGGAAGCAATTCCGCGTTTCGTCTGATGAGTGTGCGTCCCAGACGCTAAAATTAGCCCTCGTTCCCTTTCCACCCTTTTTCTTATAAGGAAAGGATAGGAAGTGGAAGTGGACTTTCCGGATGAGAGGATGCACGGAAAATATTTCCTTTCTGTGCATCCTCTGTGTTATTCAACGCTTATGCAATTGCGTAAGTCTATGAGCAACGGTCACTTCCCTATTTCAGCATTTCAGGTGGCCGCTCGCTCGTTTGCCACCTAATGATATATAAAAAAAAGATTTAATAAAAAAAAATCGGTTTGGCCTTAACTGTAAATAACATGAGTAGACTATTACATTTTTCTACATCTAAGCTGTAATTTTTTTTAAGTAAATTAATGATTCAATATATATCTTTTAGTTAATGCTATATAGAACGGAAATCATAATAAATAGCTGGATCAACATAAATCTCTGAGAATTCTCATGCAAAGCAAAACGATTTCTCGAACAATAAATTTAAGGCGACCATTCTATCCAACCGAAAGTAAACGTCATGACGCTAAGCTCCGAAATAGTGACATATGATACAATTCTTAGGTCCCTATCGCTTCTACAAGTTCACATGATCTCTTATTTTAAAAGAACAACACAATATAATACAGAAAACAATTTTATACTAATAAGGTAGCATAGAAAATACCATTTTAATGCAATCTTGGAACATCTTTATTATCTCATCACCAGCTCACTACACGTCCCCACCGAGGGGTTAAGGGTGATTAAGCCATAGTCAACCATGATGGCCAAGTGCAGGTTGGTTGACTTCACACATATCTTTGAATATCTTCTCAGGTATGTGCAGGTTGCATCACGATGTTTTCCTTGTAAATCAAAAAATACATTGGTACATGGCAGGATTCGAACCCAGGACCTGCAGATTGCAAGTCAAGTGCTTGACACCTGAGCTACCGACATTATCTCTCTATTATCTACTACTATTTATTAATCATTTTTAACGTTTAAGGCTATTCGTTAGCGATCTATGGGTAACATAATAGATTCTGTCTTCACTATTATATGTCATGAAGCTTTCATTGACAAGTATTACATGCTTCACAATATATTCTTTGGTAAAACTCTTAGATAATGTTGGTTTAAGAAAAAAAAAGGGTCTTGACAGACGGACGGACGGACAAAAAAATTATCCTATGAGGGTTTTTTCCTATGAGGTACGGAACCCTAAAAAGATACATTGATAAATTATTTAACAATATAGTTTAATAATGATAGTACAGATATAGAGATTTAATAATATAATAATCCAAAAATAAATAAATCCTATAAATCCTGAGCAAGAAGGTTGCCACAAATTAAATTTGTGTATGTTTTCGAATCGCAAAGTCAAAGTAGAGTATTAAAGTAAAAGGTTTATAACGGGTGCCTTTTGCAGTTTCGCTTCGTCCACAAAGAAACATTTTCCAGCTGAACTTTCCAGTTATTTCGTGAAACATGTTCGGATCAAAGTAATAACGTTATGTATGTGGTTTTTTGCAAGCAATTTTCAAACTGAAATTAAAATATTTACTCTCATAGTTTTTGCGATACCTTATTAAAATATTTTTGTAATCCTTGGAATGTTTATACAACAACAACACAACAGAAGATCTAACGGGGTAGGCAGAGGCCACAGATTTCCACATACGCGGTGAGCGTGTTCTATCGTAGTTTTTGAAATCCCTACCTAAAATACATTTTTCTTTGTCACTTATTCCAAAAATTCATTCGACATTATATATTATTAATTAATCATAGTAATATTATAATTGCGAATGTTTAGATTGATGGATGTATGTTTGTAGGTATCACCAGAACGGCTGAGCGGATCTTGCTGAAATTCGGCTTACATATAGAACACATACGCTACTATTTTTTTTATCTGCGCAAACGGAGTCGGGCGACGGCCAGTGTAATTATATATTATATTCTCGCCTTTGTAGTCAAAGTATTCCAAAAAAATCGTATATTTATAGCTAGTTTAATCAAAACTTGCAAAAATTACTAGCAGTTTAGAAATCGTCAGAAAACGAATTTGTCTGTTCGTAATTTGCATTTATTTAAAGCATGTCAGACTCTCAGACATGAGTTGAATTCAGATGTCTCATTAGCAGCGTAGTTGGAACGCTTAAAGTAAAGAGAAATGTTTTAATTATGAACAAATGCTTAAAATTCCAAGAATAAATTGCTTTAAACTGATCATTTATACTCATCACGTGATATAATCACGCTTTTCATACGACGGTGTAGGTTATTTATAACGCAGACATTTTATAGTGAGACAGTTTGATTTTGTCTGTGGGGCATTCTCTTTGAAACCAGTGATAAGTATATTTTGGCACAGGCGCTTCTCCAACTTACAGTATGGCTAAAAATTTCTGTATTCGATTTTTGAATAACTTTTCCGTATTCGGAAACCTTAATGCATTTAATTAATATAAAATACATTAACTGATGAACACGTTCGTTTTCTTAGAAACAAATTCCGTAAGTAATTTCGAAAGTAAGCCGAAACAGTCCGTATGCAGAAAAACGAACATCTTCGTTAGTTTTACGGAATTATGAAGACGGAAGAAGTATTTGGAAGCGTGTGTGTGCCAGCCTACGAGCTGGCCTTTAGTGACATCAGCTATTACCGTTTTACCGTCAAATATTTTTGCTAGTAACCAATCATTTTATAAAAAAAACTAGCTGTCACTCGCGACTCTATGCGCGACATTAAAAAAACTTAGTGAGTACCCTATGTGTTCTTCCAGACTATGTTTTACATCTATGCCAAATTTCAGCAAGTTCCGTTGGGCCTTTGCTGAGATACCTTCAAACAAACACCCATCCATCCATCTACCCATCAGTTCATCGATCTAAACACTCGCATTCGTAATATTCGTATGATATAACCGATAGGAACAGAATCGGCACTGGCTATATACATAATTTTTGAAAGATAACAATCAAAAAATAATATTTAAATAATTTTAATGGCAACATTTTTAGTTCATAATTTACTTTTTTTGTAGCAAAGGGCGAGCTACTGGCCACCTGATTTCGATAAAAGCCGAGTGACCCCTGTCCATAGACATTTGTTGTTCTTTTTCATCAAGTTAAAAGGTAGCAAATGCATTGCCCACCTTTAAAATACTGTCGGAAAATAAATAAGAATTATACCTTCTACTTTATGCTGCACTAAAAATAATTTCTAATATTAATATTCATCATCATCAGCTCACTATACGTCCCCACCGCCCCTCGGAGCCTATCCTCAAATCAATGGTGACGAGGCTTAGGCAACCACGCTGGCCCAATGCATGTTGGTTGACTTCACACATATCTTTTGAATTTCTTCTCAGATATGTGCAGATTGCATCACGATATTTTCCTTCACCGTAAGAACGTCGGATAAATGTACATACGTAAATCGGAAATCGAAAAACACATTGATACAAGGCGGGATTCGAACCCAGGACCTGCAGATTGCAAATCAAGTGCTTCACCCCTGAGCCACCGACGCTCTAATATTAATCTTACTTCTCACAAAATTCTCATTATTATGCTCTTAACTTTATGACACAATTCTGAAGAGTCTGTAATTTTAATTTCAGTAATGAGGTTACCTTAGATAAGAAGAGTACTCAATATTGTCACAAGCTTTGTAATACTTCTGCCTTGCTTTTAAGAGAAAAAAAAGTTTTGTCAAAAGGTCGTTGAAGCGTAATAATGAGAAAATTTCTGAACAAGACTTAACCACGAATTCAATTTACATTTTACATGAATTAATCTACGGTAAAAACTAATAACTATCGGCATTTCATTTAATCACTTGAATCTTCAATAATCATAGTAGCGTTTGGAAATCTTACTAATATTATAAATGAGAATGTTTCGATGGATGGAAGGATATTTGTTTGAAAGTATCTCTAGAAAGACTGAACGGATCTCGATGAAATTTGGCATAAATATAGGTTCGCGACACTGTATCAAAAAGTTTAAACCGGTGGCGGCACCGGACGTATATACGTGAGTGTTTAGCCGTGTTTATATATCAGTTTAGTATAATGTCTCACGAAAGTTTGAATAACTTAATAGCAAACCGTTACGGCGAGGTTTGGAGAACAAAGGTGAAAAAGTTCGCGGCTTTAAGAATCAAACGTAATAGACTCGAAAGCGGTTTAAACTTTTTGATACAGTGTCGCGATAATGGTGTTATACCGAAATTTGTGCGTGTCAAAGAAGTAAAATGCTTTCGAGGTTACGAAGAATTCTTCAAAACGACGAATAACAAAATACTAAAGCGGGTAATTAAAGATTACCGCCGAAATATTGCGTATGTAAAACTTATGAATATTTTACCGTCATGATTTTCTCATATGTGATTTTATCGAACTATAACCGATTTTCATTTGTTTATCAACGTATTGCAACTTTTTATACTCATGTGTATTCTCATGTTCGCAAACATCGTTATGGGACGTACACCAGTAACAACTTTTGGTGTTGTTTTGTGCTGTAGATTAGTTAGATGCACAAATTCGTAACAGAATTGTGCACGGAGTCGTAAGCGCTCGTTATTCCTCCGGGATTATGTTCTCCGGCACCGGCTTACAACGCTTGACTAATATACGAAAAAGGTTGTTTATTACTTAAAATATCACAGTATACAAAACAAACAAGGTATAATTTGTTCTATTTCTAAAGTATCGAATAAAAAACGAAATAATTACAGTTTCAGCTACACGCAGACCGCTTAAGTGGTATCTTAACCGGATCCTAATTGTATATTCCTCTCGTACTAGGTGGAAACTAAAGTTCAATAAATGTATTTTTTTTATTAAAAAAACAAATTACCGTGGGCTTCTGAGACCAAAATCTCTGTATAAAATAAATAGTCATTCCTATCTTTCATCTCTGACAAAACTGAGATGAAAATATGTTTTGGAAACCCACGGTTAATTAGTTTAACGATCACATAAATTACGCTGTTATCACAAAAGACACCCGAAATACAAGAGCTAACATTATTCTTGTTATCAGCTCGGGATCAGTTTCAAATTGTCATACGTATAATGTACATGAAAATGCGAAAATGTTAACAGCGTATGGTCAAGAAATTTATAACGCACTAAATTCTCAGGTACACAGTAAGGCTGGTTTGAAACAAGTTGCGTAATAAATTTTTAAATATGTCTGTGTTGGGTGGAACGTGAACGTGGGACGCAAAACTGAACTAAAATACACACCTAAATACAGCTATAACTTAAACGACCCGTGAATTTTACAACAAAATTCATAGTTCATGTAAATACAACCTAAAATAACTTTAGTAAGGTTTTTAAAATGGAAATACACATAATGAAAACATCTTTACAAACAATCATTAACATCAGCTTACTATACGTCCCCATTGAAGGCTCGGAACCTACACTAAGCAAGGTGTGATTAGGCCATAGTAAACCACGCTGGACCAGTGTGGGTTGGTAGACTTCACACGTATCTTCAAATTTTTTCACTGATATGTGCAGGTTGTTTCACGATGTTTTCCTTCACCGTAAGAACGTCGGGTATATAAACATATGTAAATCGTAAAACACATTGGTACATACCGGGATTCGAACCCAGGACCTGGAGATTACAAGTTAAGTGTTTTAACCCCTGAGCCACCAGTGTTCTTACAAACAATGCTACATGATAACACACAATTTAAACACATCCTAATAATAGCTAATATTAATAGTAGAATTAAAATAATTAAGTTTTTAAAAATAACCTTAAAATTAACCAAGGAATCCATGACCTTCAAATATCCTTGTAACTTTAAGTGTAATTAAAATAAAAGTATCTTATTGAGGGTACACAACAATGTTGTAACTGTAAATGATCTACTTAATCAGCTTAATTGAGGTAGCGGTGGCGAAGGGCACAAGCGCTTGTAGACGTTGCATTAATTAATTCAACTAAACTAATTAAGATTCTAGATAACAAGAAACAGTTGTACTTTATGATGCGAATTGTTTTATAGATTTAAGCCGATTAATCTTCATATCGTAATTATTGTTGCTGGCAAGTTTGTAGATGAGTTAAGTTATTTAAAAAATAAATCTGTCGCCATATTTGTTGCATGTTGTCCTACCGTAGAATTCCATTGCTAAAAGACTTTATTAATTGTAGTTATCTCGATTTTTTCGTAAAAGAAACTATTTTAGCTTACTAATATTATAATTGCGAATGTTTAGATGGATGGATGGTTGTTAGAAGGTAAATACACAACGGCATACATATAGAACATAGTCTGGATGAACACATAGACTACAAATTAAGTTTTGTTGTATTGAAAGACAAAGTCGCGGGCAACAGCTAGTCTTACTATATACATCACAATTCCGAGTAGCTTCCTTACTTTATAGCCAACCGGCCAGTCTTACAGAACAGCAATTTAAATGGAACTCCGTGCCGTTCCTTAGGAATACAATTTATCGCGGACATGGTCTATTGTTTAACAGTTGCAGAAATAATTAAGTAGCACAACAGAGAAATATAATTGCCCATTATTTAAATCCTTGGTTTAGTAAATTTTAATTACACAGTTCGTTGAAAAATTACAGAAATTTCACAATTTTATGATAAATAACTAGATATCGAACTCCGTTCGCGCGAAATTAAAATAAAAGTTAATAAAAAAATAAGCCTTTGTGTTCTTCCAGGTATGTTCTACATCTATGCCAAATTTCTTTGAGATTCGTTGAGCCGTTCCAGAGATACCTTCAAAGAAATATTCATCAATCCATTCAACTAAACATTCGCATTTATAATATTAATGACATTGCTTGTAGTTTTTCCGTGTTCTTACTTCGGTCAGAGACGTAATTTTTATTAAAAAACACACTCATAAATAAATCAGTAACTTGTCGAATAGTAAAACTATTTTTTATAGAAAAAGTTTTGTATTCAAAAACTTTTAGTTTATTTGACTTATACCATTCAATAGCAGAAATTCAAAGTAAATTTAGAACTTTGATAATTTATATAGGTTAAGCACCGAAATATCTTTATTTGCAACTAATTTAGGTTAGTATAAATGTGCTTACAGGGTTTGTGTTTTATTACCAGATACGTTAATATCATTCCATAAATATGTACCAGAGTCTGAAGGGATGTAATACGACTAAATAAAATAATTAAGTCAAAATAACCACTTGAAAATATTATTATCGTATTTTAAATATATTAAATTGAGCTCCGTAAATCGTCAAGCTGTCGTCCACGACACCGTCCGCGTCTTAATAGCTCGCTTATATATTCTTTCAGACTATGTTCTACATCCAAATTTCAGCAAGATACAAGCCTTCTAAGAACCATACATCCATCCTTTTATATAAATATTCGCATTTATATAAGTAAGATTATTTCAATTTTAAAAAAAACCGACGTATATGCCTTCAAATATCTGCAAATGTTTGCCAAAAGAGCAAAGTAAACTCCAATGCACTTGGAAGATATACATGCTGTACCATTTCATATTCTAATTCCATTCGTGCCTCGTGATCATTGCTGACTATCGATACATTCGGCCATGTGTTTCCGCATGAATATTCCGACCTGATTACAATATTATGTACTGTATATTCTAAGCAAATGACTATACATAATAGGTTACCACTACCCTAACAATATACTACGCCTTGGTACAGTTGTATGTACAACTCCATGTACATGTCCATGCTTATAACTGAGTAAATAATCGCTATGTAATCTTTTAACGTAAGGCAATTCGTACATAAGGCACCGCAAATCAGCCTAGTCAATCTATAAGCGACTTCTATATAATCAAAATGTCAATAAATTTAGTAGGAACTCATTAACTAACGTGTGATATTACGGTGGCGGCGCCGACTTTCGGACCCATCGAGAGTCCATTCTACACAATTTAATCGCATATGTCAACAACGTGTGAGTAGCATAGCCTTGCGTAGAAACGGCCTGAACCATACCAAACATGGAGTAACTGAAGTAGGTAATCAGTTCTTTTTTGCAGTACAAATTTGTGGTGAGGTGGTGGGCAGAATGAAAGATTTTCCGTCTTCTTATTATTTTATTTACTGCTTTCCAATATATTTTTACTTCCACTCGTTTCGTCTTGCCGTCCTTCCATTATTCCTCTCACTGTAAAACTTCTGTTCCATTCTGTCTAATCAGTCATTCATGCATCTAAATCTTAATTGTCTAATATTCGTTCAAAAATCACAGTCCTACAGTAACATAGAATATGTAAAATAAATAATTACAAAAATACTTATACTTAACTTTCAACAAAGAGCCGTGAATAAGTAGTATATAAGTTGAAATAAAATTAAACAGACTTATAAACTTCAGCAATCAGGATCTGTAACTTTATTCATTTCGTTTCCCGAATATAAAACAGGTAGCCGTCAAGTTTTCATATTTCCAAGTGATTCCTCGATACTTCATAACTCACTTGATCAACGATATTTTCTTCCGTATAATGGATTTTTTATTTCAATAAATCTTTTTAACAAGCTAATATCAAATTATTCAAACTTTCGTGAGACATTATACTAAATTGATATATAAACACGGCTAAACACTCACGTATATTCGTCCGGTGGCGGCACCGACTAGTTTCGAGCCCATCGGGGGCTCTTCATCAGGATGAGTGGTACTGGTATTATTTCGCGGACGCGGCCCGTCGCTCACTCGCTCGTCCGCGAAATAACACCAGTACCACTCACCCTGATGAAGAAATATACGTGAGTGTTTAGCCGTGTTTATATATCAGTTAATTTAATATCAACTGTTATACTGCACTTTGTACATTTACTTGTATTCATATTAGTTATCCAATTTATATCCTAGACTTCTAGTCTTAAATGTTTAATATATTATAATACATAAATATTCCTATTTCTCTATCGTTCTAATATTATAAATGTGAATGTATAGATGGATGGATGTTTGTTTGAAGGTATCTCCAGACCAGCTCAACGGATCTTGATGAAGTTTGGCATAGTCAATATAGTCTGGTGAACACATAGGCTACTCATTATTTTTTAATTCCACGCGGACCAAGTCGCGGACAACAGCTAGTTTTATATAAAGAACGTATTCACTCTTTGACTAACGTTTCTCAGTGTTTGAACAGTAAGTTGAGTAAAAACTAAAAGCGGAAAAGAAAACAAAAATGCACTTTTAAAACAAACTGTGAGCCGAGAAAAGAGTTGTAGCTAGTTTTTGTAAAGCAAAAATAAAAGTGTGAAGCTGCAAGCTTTCGGTGCTTTATTAAAATACTTGTAACTGTCGCTAACAAAAATGAATACTAATACTATGTCTTCTTACTTCATAATCAAATACTTTAGCTATTAGTAAGATAATCTTACTAATATTATAAATGCGAATGTTTAGATGGATGTTTGTTTGAACGCATCTCTAAAATGACTGAACGGATCTCGATGATTTTTTTTTTGTTTAAATATATTGCAGCTTTTTTTTTTGTAAATTTACTAATGTTTCTTTTACCGTTCCAACTAAGCTGTAGCCTTGTGCTAAGATTTACGACAATAGTCGAATGGCGGGATTCGAACACCCGACCTCGTGATCGGAAATCCGTACCTTTAACCATTGGGCTATTGACTGTTAAATTTAGTATACATATGAAACATGGATTGGTTTTTTCTCTAATCCCATGTAGACGGAGTCGCTGGCGACAGCTAGTGTGTATATAAATTAATGATTGCACTCATCTATACAACATTAAATAATTAGATAATGTAATGAATTCAAATACTTAAGACAGCTTCCGCTATAATACGGTTATCGCTTGACAAGTCGCTAGGCTGTTTAGTCGACCGACTAATCGGTTAATGTGTCGACTGATTAAACTATTGAACGGTCAACTGATCTGCTGACTGGTAGATAGTCTGGTCATTCAACAAATTAAGTTGAGCAATCGACATATTAGTCGAATATTCTTACGACTTATTGCTTTTGCAAACATGAAGCTATTATATTGATGTTTTTAAAATTATTGTACATTAAAACTCATGAATCATTTCAGTACAAGCCTTTGTCTCTATTCCAAAGCGGAAATATCCCCAAATGAAAACCCGGAAGCTGATGTCTGCTCAAGCATTCAAATGACCCATCCCTAAATATAAAATTGTATAAAATGTTCATATTCTCAACGATTTAAACACAACCGTAAAGGGACGTAAAATAAAAAGATAAAAGCTTTTATACTTATGTTTACATTAAATAATAAAATGATAATAAATATTTGTTTTTACGAAATTTTAATTAATACGATACGATGAACGTAAAATAAACATATGGGCTTATATATAAATTTCTATATTATAAAACTTTTAGCTAAATTGTTTAAATTTTAAGAGACACAAAAAACTAAAATTTCAAATTTAATAATTTTTGCTTCGCAATTTTAACATTTTCTACTAAGATTTTATACAAATAATTTGATCTCGCTAGTATGTTAGTTTAACGGATAACTATTAATTACCAGTCTACATCAAGTAACTAAAAGCTTTCTAAAAGTTAAGTTCAGTCAACATATGGGCGGGGAGAATGTTAATAAAACATTTGTCGCTGTATCCCAGACTTGTGACTCGATAAAGTTAAGCCTATTTATTCTGTTTTTCCAACAATGCTAAGAAGAGCTAGTTGTTGCTGGCTCTACCATTGTTAAAAACATATACATTAATTAAATATCACTCAACACATAATTTTTTTGTATTAAGCCTCCGGTACCACACTCATCAGACGAAACGCGGAATTCCTTCCAATTCACGCCTGTCTTCTATGTGGTCATGGTGTTGCACCGGGCGAACCGGCCAATTCGTTCGAAGATGTTAAAGCGAGCAGAACTCTACCACATTTCAAAACAAAAAAAAGTTTACAACGCAGGTTATACGCAATATAAAATAATTACAATTCTATCAAAAGGCTAACGAATAAAAAGTAATAAAACGAAGGGAAAAGGAACTGAGCCATTTTATTGCGGGTCGTTACACGGATCACAGGAAAGACGACAGTGTCGACATTTTAACTGTAGTCAGAGCCCTTTTAGGAAAATTAGAAGGTATATATTTACCGTAAAAATATAAAGAAGGAAAATTTTATAGGGCCTTTGTAGTTAAGAAATATTTTTAAAAAGATCATTATGGATTTTAACCTCTTTACCAGGAAATTCAGGTCAAAGTTGAAAATAGATCTTTTCTTGGGTAATTTTTATTTTTTATTTATTTGCACAAGATACAGATTGCTAGTTAATATTATATTTAATTTAATCACACGTAAAAAATCGTCATATTTTCATTACTAAATTATGCTTCATCGTAAAACTAGGCTTGTTATGGTTTTATAAACTTTATTAGGTCCGTACAGACGCTTATCTGCAGGTTTCAAAGTGCTTAATAATATAAAATCATGGATTTTAGTGCTTTATTTTTATTAAAGTCTAAATCGTAATACTGTCGTACTTAGCTTTAGAAAAAGACAATGGTAGACTTAGTGGTTACTTTTTGTAGCAAGAAAACTAGTATTCAATTCGATGCTCAGCAGCCACTTTAATATGAACTCTGCATAAGACTTAAATATTCGTCAACTCCCATTTAAACGCGGGTCTTAGTAAATTAGCTTTGTTACCTTTATTTGCAATAGATCTTGGCGAACGTCTAACTTGAAAACTATTTTAAACTTCAGTGCAATATTAAGACAGAGGAACAGTTTACTTTGTTCCAGACTGGATTCATTCTAATTGTTTTCTTAGAACAAGAAGCTATAGACGGAACAAATTATATGCCTAAACTAATCTAAACGTCTTAACGTATAAATTAATAAACAAAATTAGAGTGTCTGTAATATATATTTGCTTTACCTATTTCTCAGTCTGTCTATCGACAAGGCCACGCTAATTCCGAAAACTGTCCAAAACAGCTAGTAAGATTTTGATGGAACTTTGAGGAAAGGTAGCTTGTGCATGCGGGCATACTGTAACCAATTTAAAAAAAATCAGCGCTGACAAATTTGAAGCCAACTTTAGCATCTTATCTTATTATATCTTTAAATGAGCAATTCTTGTATACTGTATATAATTGGAATCTCGGAATCGGCTCCAACGATTTTCATAAAATTTAGTATATATGGGGTTTGCGATAAATCGATCTAGCTAGGAATCATTTTTAGAAAATGTCATTTTATCCATGTTTTATCGATAATCAACTTAAACATTAACTTAACTTTTTCTATCGGTAAGATCGTAAAATATTATTCATATTTCATAATTTCATTAGTAATTCGTACTTAAATATAATTTTCAAAAAACACAATTTAAAGAAAAAAAAATACCGAGCGAAGCTCGGTCATCCAGGTCCTTAAGATAAAAACTCGAAAGTAATAATTTGAGTAAACTGGTACAACTACACATGCATACATCCCTTATCTCAAGTCCATGTAACATGTTCATATCGAACTAACCAAGATATATTCAACATTTTAACTCTATATACTCTCTGTGTATTCCATTCGCACACATGTAATGTTCAAAGTAACTAAATGCACTGAATTTCGTACTGAATTTACATAGACTGTTAGCATATCGGAGCTTCATTTTATATGCTTGTTCATTACACACACATCTAAATAGTTTACGTTTTATAACAAAAATCACAAAGACATTATGGAAATGTAGAAAATATTCCAGAACCATTTTTTTGAGGTAGTATCTTGACTACTCTGTAGGTCCTTTTAAGAGAATGCTAGGGTCATTTGAATATTTACTTGGTGATATTCTTTGAGTACAAATAGTAGAGAATCTCTCTACGAAAGCCAACCTTAACCTCTCTACATAATCTATTTCTACGTAACTCTATGTTACCTTTAATCTAGATAACGTAGTTTCTAGAGGTAACGTGGGAATATTACCTATAAGAGTCAAGATCATATATGTTTGTGTATGCACATCGTCTATCGAATCGACAGATATAAATGTTGAAATTGCCTTCATTGTACCATACAGACACGTTCCATTAAAGTTTCCAGCAATTTATGTTTGGATTGTATTTAAACTTTTTAACATGAAAATATTTTATAGCTGCACCATTTTGTAAAAAAAAGTTTTGAACAACGATTGTATCATTTTTAGTGATACGTACATTGGTGTAAATATTTCAACCAGAGTTGAATCCTAAGAATATCAGGGTAAAGGTAGTATTAAAATACTTCTTAAATATCGGGCACATCATTCTCGAGTTTCTACTAACGTCAGTCGGTTTAAAGTTTTAGTGAAGATGAAACAACTTGGTAAAAGAAAATTATTTCCTAAATCTGTCCATATAATGAATGTCTGACTATTAAATAACAATTCAGTCACACTTAAAAGTGCAAATAACAGAATCAAAGTTTCGATTCTTTTTTATTATTCTACGATCTATTGTTTATCTAGTGTGCCAGCAAAACCGAAAATTAACAGTAAAATGGAACAAATTATCCGATAACAAAGAAGAGAAGAAGAACAAATGAAAGGTATCTTCTTTCAAGAAGCTTTCATCTATGAATTAGTGTTTTAATTGAATCAGACAACTGGGTTGATGTATATTTGATGTACAGCCACAGAGTATGTTTACTTTCAATCACCAATCGATTAGTTTGGAGTTATGTTTGCCGCACTGACAATATTTATTCACATAAACACTACGCTCGGTTTGTTATTAAAATGTTAACGAAGTAACTGCTGTATGGTAGAATGATTTTTAAGATAAATTATAATATACCAAAATGCGGATGTTAAGTTTGAAATTTGAAAACTAATTTTACAAATATTTTTTACTGTTAAAATAAGATTTTCTCTCTTTGTAATATGCTTTATAGTTAACTTTTTTATACATTAATGATGTAATAAAATCGAAATAAAAGGCTTTGTTCAAGTATCAAAAAATTTCATGACATGATGTTATTCATACAAATTTTACCATAATATAAATTTTGTAACTTACCTATTTATTTATTAACTCTTATTACAAAGTATTATATATAAATAAATAAAAATAAATATAAGACTAATTCCGGATGAGAGGATGCATGAAAAGGGAAAATATTTTCTTTCTGTGCATGTGTTCGATTAAACGTATATGCAATTGCGTATATCTATGGGCAACGGTCACTGCTATTTCAGCGATTTCAGGCTGCTCGCTCGTTTGCCATCTTATGATATTAAAAAAAATCACATAGCAAGGCTGCCTTATCGCTAAACGATCTCCTTTAGGCAATAGAGTGATATATCTAGGCAATATATTTATTTTACTTTTTACATTTACTTTAATTTAATTTAAGCGTCAATAGCCTAATGGTTAAGGGTACGGATTTCCGATCATGAGGTCGGGGGTTCGAATCCCGCCATTCGACTATTGTCGTAAACCATATCCTAGCACAAGCCTAGAGTTTAGCTAGAATGGTCAAATAAATATTAGTAAATTTAGAAAAAAATCTGCTAATATTTTATTGAAAAAAAAAATCGGTACCATTCTTTAGCATTTTATTTAAAGAGCATTATTAATAACATTAAGCTTAATACACCGGAGCGGCACTAGGAGTAAGTATTTGCACCTTGTAATAAATATATGCGCCGCACATTTTCCTACGTTAATATTAATGATGTTAGTCTGGGGTCTTGGCGCATTTACTCATATAACACACTTCGACCCAATTTTATACGCCCTGCTTCGTAACACGCAATAATTAAAAGTAAACAAAGATAATAAATTGCCACTTCAGTTGTAATAACATAAAATTCAAATATCGAAAAAAAAAACAACGCAAATTTTGTTTAAACAAATTCGTATCCAAAAATTAATATAACAATTTTATCTATAATACTTGAAATTTTTTAAATAGTGAAATAACCCTAACAATAGACACCTACAATGAATTAGAATGTTGCATTTACAACCTACCTTAATGGACAGGGAAGAGTATATTCAGAAAAGAATATTTCCCTTTCCGATAAACCTCTCTACGAAGAAAGGGATTATAATTCGAAAAAAAAAATTTACATTTTACTAAAATAACACAGCTTATTTTTATTTATGTGTAAATTTTGGAAAAAGGAAATATTTTTCAAATCATAATAAACCGTATGCGAGGGTTTTTGCCAAGTTAAATGTTAGTCACGGCTTACTGAATTTACCATTCAGCACGCGGCACGTTTCAAATTGTCCGGTTCCATTGTGAATGTTTTTTTGTGTGGATTAATGCTGCAAAAGTTACATAAACCTAAGTAGATTTTATACATGCATGAATGGATTTATACGATCAAAATATACTACTTTTAATCTGAAAATATTCACGCGACACATCTCTATATTCCCTACAATGTCGATAAATTAAAAATTTTGAACACCCTGTAACTACGGAGAAGTGAAATCTTGTTTAACGCTTTCACACACTGGTTGCTTAATTTACACCATAAATAATTGAAAGGATTACGGAAGTAGCCACGTAACTTTCCGAGTGGTAAGATTATATCTTAAATGATTTGTGCTACTGCCCTTGCATCCCTTTACCTTAGTTATTTTAGTAAACTACTACTATTTTGGTACTTAAAATATATTTATAGTGTAATTAAGATATTAAATGGCATGAATAAAACTGAGGTTTAAAACTGTGGTATTAACATTGAATCTTTTAATACATTAAAAGTATGATAAAAAGAAACTAAAAAAATACACAAACTAAGTACGCGCGACTTACCGTGGGTTTCCGAAATCAAAATCTCCGATTAAAACATATTGTTATATGTGTTTTGTCAAATGTAATGACAAGGATGGCGATATGTTTTATAAAGAGATTTTGGTCTCAGAAACCCATGGTGAATCGTCGTTAACATTTCAAAGCAAATAAATAATTCCCCCTTTGAAATTTTAGACTGAGTAAAAAACTTCTTTGTCATTATGCCCTCATCTTGTACAGAATTAATTTTAAAATAAGACAGAAAAAAGGTTGCGTTATAGTTACCTTTACAGTTTTACACCAAGAGCCAATATATTAATTTCTTTTGTACTCACAGTCAGTTAATGGTTGCAAGGTGTGGATTTAGTATCAGATTTATAGGCTAAGGGACTTCTCAAGTTGTTATTAAACAATTATTAGGAAGACATATCCTATGTTGCACTAAATTAATATCTTATTTGCTGCGGCTTTTTCAAATTACATTCAAAACAAATATCGAAAAATATTCAACAATTTGTAAAGTTCTACGCATTTTCTTTCGATTCCGTATAACGTACTTAAATACTATCTATGATAATTATAAAGCGGAAGAGTTTGTTTGTTTAAACGTGCTAATCTCAGGAACTACTGATCTGATTTTAAAAACTCTTTTTTTGTTGGATAGTCCATTTATAGAGGAAGACTTTAGTCCTTTAACGTTACGCTGCCACCAAAACTTTTTTTAATTACGCGCGGACGGAGACAGCTAGTCTATGATAACAGACGATAATTTATTCGTTATTTTTTTTAAGTAAACATATAAAGAGTGAATACGAAATAAAAGAATGAATCAAAGCCATTTAAAAAATAAATGTCTAAGGTAATAACGTCGCGACAAAAGCAATTTACATTCACAGCTTCTAGGAAATGAATAGAATTGCCAATGCGAACGTCACAAATTTGCCTTGCTAGTAGTATTTGTTACTGGAATTATATTCATCTATGACCGTAACAAAACGATGAAACTTTTATACATATTATATTTCAACTGCTTAAGTTGTCGCCCGCGACACCATCTGCATGGAATTAACAGAAATTAATTAGTAGCCTTACGTTCTTCTAGATCTACATACATTCCAAATTTCATCAAGTTCCGTTGAGTCGTTCTGAAGAAACCTTTAAACATACATCCATCTAAATATTCGCAATTATAATATTTGTAAGATTAATTCATTTTTTTCAATACTGTTTTAATACAAACACTGCCCGCGTTGAAATGCCATAGGCAGACGACAAAAGAAAAAATAGTTAATTAAAATAGTGTAATAGTACAAGCAAAGAGTTTCTTTGAAAAGAAAATTATTTATATTTTGTCTTTTAGATTTTTCAAAGCAAAACCGTATATAGTCCTCAAAACATACTGCTAAACTAAAACAAAATTTATCTATTGATTTGTCTCAATAAAAAGTTTTATTTCTACTAAGCGTGTCTATTATAATAGCATTTTATAAAATCAAAATACGGTAACAATTTTATGAACTTTTACTATTTTTATATAATAGTAATACTCGTTTGAAACGATATATATTCGTTCAGTAAACCAGAACAAATAAACGTAGCGCAGAATAAAACATGGGACAAGTTGGGTTTCCAAATACATTTGCAATTCTATGTGCGAAACTTTCTTTTTCTAAGACTGCCTAACTTGGGATTGGGTTACCCTTACTTTTTTAATTGGATAAAGTTTTGAGGACATAATGGCGTATGGTATAGATTTAGATTTTTTTCTATTCCTGTGCTATTTTATTAAAGGTCATATTTTATTTATTAATAAACTTTGTCTTATAAGATTTTAAATTTAAGGTACTGTAAGGGTCATTTTTTCTGTAATTTGTAAAAAATTTTTAAATTTCTTTCTATAAAATAGTTAGTTTTGATAGCAAGCTACAAGTAATGGTTAATAAAAAGACCGGAAAAGGAAGTAGACCATTTTATAGCAGTCGTTACACGGTCCGTAGCATTGAATCGACGCTTACACGAGAGCCTTTTTTAGAATTAAAAGAGAACCAATCAAATCAATTTTAAAAAAGAATTTGTATATAGTATGTAACCAAATAACATGTGTACAATCAAAAGTGTTGTTGACAATAAACGGAAGGATGCGTAAAAATTATATATTATAAAATCTTGTTTACACAACTAAAACCTCGAGTCCTAACCAAACCCTTACGGTTTCAAACGTCAACACAATATTACTACATTGTTCCGCGTATATTGTTTTTTTTAAATATACAATTTACATACAGGATGGTAATTTATGCCGTTGGTATTTAGAGTTGATATTTCGATGTATGATTTTGTTATATTGTATGTTATTTAAGCTTTTAAACGATAATTAATAATTATCAGAGATGACAAAACAAAGCATTTCGTAATTAATTCAGAAGAATCAATTAAAATGCAAATGTATTTTGTTATGAATTATTCACAACTCGCAAAGACAGATGTCGGCAAAGGTCAAATGTTAATTCAATACAAGACACTCGGTACAAAGTCCGCTTACGTCGCAAGTTTCATGCATAAGTTTACAGTTTGTAACTAAATAACGTATTGACATATTTCATGTGGCTTATTTACTCTCCAATCATATATAAATAACTAAATTCGTATATATTTCCATATTGGTACAAAAAAAAATATTTTTGATATATGTGCTCGATATGCCATTTGTTGCTTTAGGAAAAGATACGTCGTTTAAGCTACAGGGAAGGGAACATATACAGTGCATATTACTCTCATGTTGGACACGATTTCGTCTTCGTTACACACTATATATACATGTCAATACAATATAGCAATAGTCGTCTTTTAGTAGTTACTGCTTTAATTTCCTGTTACTCCTCCAGCTTGACCTGGATTTGTCAAAATCGGTTTGTTAATATACAATACATTACATATACAATCTATGTACTACGTATGGATCGTACTTATATACAGTATATTAGTCTTCATGTAAGTTAGTATAAAAACCGTATTTTAGTATAGTTTTTTTTCAGAGTAGTTGTCAAATTGTATTCGTTGATACACTGTCACACTACACGCTTTAAAAAGTTACAAATTTCCATGCAGTTTTCCCGAAACATAGATAAAGTTTCTTTACTTTCAGTTATTTCTTACATCAAGTATGATAAAAAGTTACAAAGTTTAACAACAGCACATGTTAAGTCGTTGACGTAATATTATCAGACATTTGATATAATTAATGTTTTTATTAAGGTATTATTCGTGATATTAAGCTATTAATACAAAAGATATGAACGTTTTAGATTTAATTCCCGAAAAAATAACTCAATAATTACTTCTATTCTTTAGTTAAAATGTCATAAGTTTTAAAACTATAAAAATAATAACCAGCACATTATTTCTTCGCACAATAGCCTCAGAATCCTTACACCCAACGTCAGGACAAACGGTGTTCATTTGTTCTCCTTACAATGAACCTGCGCTGGTCAGAAACACAATGCTTTTGCTTCCTACTATAAATCTTTACCTTTTATGTTAAACGTAACAAATCTTAACGTTATTATTTAAAAAAAATTATCATAAATTGCACAGCTTAGATAAAATAATAACTTAATTAAATGTGAATTATCAACACGTACTGCTTACACACATTTCGGAGCTTAAATGCAATTTAACAAAAACATGGTTTTCCATCACAACGTGGTCAAGATATCGATCTACCTGTCCCCCTCTTTTTATACAAGAAGATTGACCTATCTCACTCCATCATGGATATAATGAACAACTCTCTACTACAATAATAACAAAAACGCTTCAAAATATGTCTATCGTTGGGGCCCCTTTCATTGATAGTTTTAAATATAATTGCATTAAGAAAATTATTTTTGTTTTTAATATGCTTCTATCAGCACTTAACTTTAGTAAGGACGTGTTAAAACAATGACAAAAATTTGACATAACTTATTTATCTAAAACCACATTTTAGAGCAAAGTTTTTAAAGCGGGGCAATATAACTTTGTGCGCCCGCTCTTTAGATGGATTTAACTTTAACTATACTCATTTAGCGTAATCTAACGCAAATTGCGCCACTAGTTGGGTTAAAGCTCGTTCATAATGGCGGTATAACTCGTAAAATCATTGACTTCAATTTATTGAATTGCCCAAAATAAAAACCTTATCTTCAAACCTTCATATTGATAACATTATTATTGGTAAACTGATATAAATACTATTCATGTTTTGGTATCCTTATGTAAAAGGCATAAGTTTTATATAATTTCATTATTAAACTTCGATGAACTGCATATATTGTGCTTCTCTAACTTCCCGTACGATATTAATAACTTCTCAGTTGTGTTGTAACTTGGATCAAAAAGTTTTGAATTGTGTGGCACAGGAACTTTTAATGAAGTATTGCAAATTATAAATGTAGAGTATTACAACTAAACTAATTTAGTTTATACTCACTAGACTTAACTTACCTCACCTCGACATAATTTACACTATTTAATCTTACATATTCTAATAAAATAAGACTCTTTTATGTGCAAAAATAACTCTAACGTGTTTTACTACTTTACAATGAGTGTTGTTACGTGGTACAACTCCGCGCCGTTACTATTCTGTACACCGTGTACCTCTGGGGCTCTACTGTTGCTACGCTCATGTTACGCTGATGCTACGCTTATGCTACGCTGATGCTACGCTGATGCTACGCTGATGCTACGCTGATGCTACGCTGATGCTGCGCTGCTGCTACGCTGTTGCTACCCTGTTGCTACGCTGTTGCAACGTTGTTGCTACGCAATAAATATGCCGTTACTTTGCTATCGCTACGACGATGCTACGCTATTGCTACAATGCTGCCAAGGCTACATAGTACTACAATTCCCCTACGCTCGCCTTACTATGCCTACCCAGCTATATAGTTTTCTAAATATACCTAAAATTAATAAAAAGACCAGAAGTTTTAGATCACGAAAACGGTTTTGTAAATTGCTACACAGCGGCATAACATAAATAAAACAAAGTTAAAATGCGTGGCGCTTGAACTAACATGATACTTAAATGTAACGAGGTAACAAATTCTAAAACATTTGAACTTCAATATGATCGAGATCATAAACACACGTATAAACAAACTTGAGTAAAAATTTAGTTTAAAAGTTTAATATTGTATTTTTTATTACCTTGAATTTAATAATATTATAGTTTTTGTAAGTTTAATTTCTTTTTGTATTAAAAAAATCTCATTAATTTTGTATTTTTCATTAATGTAAGCGCAAGTCAATATTTGTAAACGGATTTTTAATTATACAACTAATGAAACTTTTCCATGGCGCATATAACTTTATAGAGCAGTTTGTTTTATCAACAGTACAAATACTAGCAGTGGCTAACTTCATTTGCATAGATAAAATGGGGCAGCAGAACTAAAGTTAAATGGAGCGAAGCACAGATCTAGGTTTTTTACAATTGTTTGTGCTTAAATCCTTAAACAGTAATATGTATTCGTAATAAATTCAACCTAATTTTAATTTCAATTCAAGAAATTAGCCTTAATTAGCCTATGTGATCTTCATTTATGCCAAATTTCAGCTAAATCCATGCAGCCGTTCTTGAGATACCTTCAAAGAATCAGCCATTCATTCATTCATCATTCAAAACATTCGCATTTGCAATATTAGTAAGATTAAAGACATTCAAAAAATTACTAATAAAGTGAAAAATTCCTAACATATAAATTCATAATTTATTCAAAGGCTTTCACTTTAGTTGCACAATTGCGTCTTTACAATCAGACGTGTCAAACAAGACATATTACCTAGCGTTAATATGCCCTAGATTACAGTCTTATGTGCTGTCTCGGCTCTTGATACACATAATATGTTGAATATCTTTCTATATAATATAGTAATATTTAAATAAACATAATAAAGTCAAAGTGAAGCATAGAGATTCATTCTTTTCTCACATTTCCTCTCGAACAAAGAAATATAGATATTTTAAAATATTTCTCCGTCTCCGTCACATAAAATATTCATTTCAGACATTAATACTTTCATAATGCCGTGTTATTTAATGTGACTCTTTTGTTTAAATGTTGACTTTATATCTTTTTCATGGAAATAAATCTATTTCTTCTTTTTCTAGTCCTTTACGTTCAAATTGTATAATAAAATGTTGAAGATTGTTTTTTTATTAAAATTTTGTTCGCTATAATATTTTTAACACTTTATTTAGAAAGTCGAAAATATTTGTTTAAATATATGCTTCTTACTACTACTACTACTATGTTTATAAGATATAAACATAGTTATATATTTATATAGCAATATAAAATAAGTATGTAAAAACTAGCTGGCGCCCGCAACTCTGTCCGCGTATAATTAATTAAAAAACAATTAGTAGTCTATGTGTTCTTCCACACTATGTTCTATATGTATGCCAAATTCCATCCAAATCCATTCAGCCGTTTCGCATATACCTTAAAAAAACATCCATCCATTCATCTAAACATTTGCATTTATAATATTAGTAAGATAAGATAGGATCAATAGTGTACAAATTCCTTATATATTCAAACTGTAGAAATTAATCAATAAAATGGGGACCGCAAAACGCGAGAGACTGGTATCTATCATTTTGCGCCTATAATTACCTTTATATAAAAGAGAAATGGTTATCCTTCTCGTATATCTTATCGTAGCGAGGTGTTTTATATTTGTAATATAATGTTCGTATATTCATGTTAAAATACGGATCCCACTGATTTTTAAAAATGGTAAATTATAAGTGAATATCTTTCTTTTTTTTAATTATAATAATAATATAATATAAGGTGGCAAACGAGCCAGCGGCCACCTGAAATCGCTGAAATAGCGAAGTGACCGTTGCCCATAGACATACGCAATTTCATATGCGTTGCCTTCCTTTTCTTATCGGAAAATCTAATAAACTAAAAAATATTAATATACTTAAGCCTTTAAAGCACTAATAGCGTAATGACTGAAGGAACTAATCCAGCGGTCGTTGGTTCGAATCCCACCTTTTGACTTACCTGGGATGATTACAAGAGGCATATGAAAATAAACAAAAATATTTAATATTGTCCTACGAAAACAGCATAATGCTTATTTTATAAATAAAATAACACACGCTATTTATTATTTTCTTAAATAATACAAGTCTGAAATCTGAATACAATACAGAGAATCTTTTTTTAGAACATATAAGAGTCTTAAGAAACAGCCCATTAAATAAATGAGGCACGTAAATGTACTGAAATGTATGGAAATGATGAAAGCTTTGTGAATACCAGTCAATTACATCCCACGTCACTTAGTCGACGAGACTTGTCTGCCACAAGAGAATATTTACCTATGTCGCTTATATACCTACGCTTCTAATACCATACCATGATAACATAATACCATTTCAAGAGCTTATTTTAGATATGTCTGTATATCTTACTAATATTATAAAAGCGAATGTTTAGATGAATGGATGTTTGTTCGAAGGTATTTCCAGAACTTTGAACTTTGGCACAGATATAGAACATGGTCTGGAAGAGCACATAAGTTTTTTTAAATTCCGTGCGAACGAAGTCGCGGGCAAAAGTTAGTAGTAAATAGATTTGAGTGATTTAAATGGTTTAAGTAGAATTAGTCGGGTAGTTAAAAGTAACGTCTTGATAAACAAATTGTTAGATAAGTTAAATTCTGGTAAATTAGTATTTAATATACCGCGTCGTATTGTAAATTTCAATAACCGAAAAAAATAAAACGAAATCTCAATGTTTCCTATTTGGTAAATAAAATACATTCATTAATTGTATATAAATCGTTGATGTGCAAAATGATTCCAGCCCGCGTTTGAACATATTACAATTATTAACCACAAAAGTTTCGATGTAAAGCCATTGCCCGAATTATAAACAAAGAGGCTAAATTTTCAATAATCCGACAATAACCGTAACTTTCAATTGTTCTTATAAAATACGATCTTTTGTATAAAACAAATGAAGGTGTTAATTTTAATTACAAGAAAAGTTAGATAATTCTTAGCGTTTATTATCCCAATTTAGTAGGAAACATAACCTTAAAATTCATTACTCCAGTTGCTTATGAGAATGAGTTTTCCATTTTAATGAAAATTATCTCTTTCATTAAAACGAAAAACATAAACATTTATCTATTTTTATAAAAGTATTTCGGTAGTGGAAATTTGTCACTGGCAGCATATAGTTAACAGAAGTTTAACCTTATAAAAATAATTTCTTTAACCGTTGCTTTCTGAGACCGAAATCTTTGTATAAAACATATCCTCATCACTATCACAACCTTTGACAAAAAACCGGTAACATATTGTGGAAAACAAGGATATCGGTCTCAGAAACCAATGATTAGTTTAGCTTAATAGCTGAAGGACTAAAGAATATTTCCGAAGTGACTAGTTGTAGTTTTATGTTTACTGTTTAATATAAAGCAGTTTGTCCATTTTTGTAAGTTAAAATCGCTTATCAGCACTTCCATTAGCTGCTAAATTAAATCTCATTTAATGTTTAAAATTGCAACAGATAGAAGTAATGTAGTATATCTAACTTGTACTACATGTCGTAGTGCTCTATTACTATAGTGTAGAGTCTGATAAACGAGTATTTTTCTAGCATTTTTGAAAATGAGTTTATTTTTAAGTACATTAATAATTATTATTCTGGGGTCTTGCTTGTGAAAAAGTTCAACTCAATAAGTCACGAGTCCACCTTTCAACAATTTTCTAACTCAATTTGTTCCATTCTCAACTATTTTTGAGATCGCATTTCACTAACTGCAGATAGACTGTATAATCAGCGGATCGAAATAACTTCGTTATCCTGAAGCCAATCGTATTGGGAAAAGCCAAAGCCACGTATTTGACTGACGACTTTATGTTAGATGCACTCCAATGATATTACTTGTCCAGCGAACCAACCTTTTAGCTTAGATATATAAGTAACTAAGTTAAAAGTAATTCTGACTAACTTTTAAGTTTAACTCTTTAAAGTCTCACTATACTCTTTTATTTTTGACATACTCAAGTAAACTTAATGGTTCTTTTGACAGCAAAATGTCGTTACATAAGTGACTATCCAGAATACGCTTAGTAGCCTGTAAGCATGGAACAACTTGATAATTTAACACCTACCTTAACTATAGAAGTTAAGTTAAATTGTCTTTTAAAATACGCGTGTGAAATTAAAGGGTACTCATAGTTGTTGCTAAGTTTAACTGTTCCGACTGCAATTTGAACATTCACAATTGTTCTTTTAAGTAACAGATTAATTTAACTATGTGTTATTTGTTATTATATTTTTTTAATATTTCATTTTTTGTTTAAAATGTACGAAAAAAATCTTAATTAAAAGTATAGTAGACAGTTAAAATATTTACGTCAGAATTTATTGCTCTGTGAAATATTTTTCTACAAACACAAAATTCCTAAAAGTCATTAAAATATTTTCAATATTTGATTCAAATAGACCGTTTTTTTTACATTTTTACAACATACCGTTTTGAGCTACTATAAAAAATAGTATTAAACTTATCAATAAAACAACATTTATGACGATATTAATTAGAAATTAGTTTGGTTACGCCCTTCGTACACGAGGGAACGTAAAACGCCGAAACTTGTATTCGTTGAATCGTTGTCGCAAGTTGTCTATTCGGACAATACAGGCATTGCGGTTACTTGTTAACTGTATTGAGGATATCCTCCGCTATCTTGAAAATTCAGCTTCATTGATATCAACAAACAGGTTGCGAGCGACTGGAGTCGCGTGATGTGTGCGAACCTATATGACATTTTATTGCTTAATTCGCTAAACGACAAAACTCGCCGGTTTTTGGAAACTACGTTACTTAGTACTAAGACCCTAACCGATACTTTAATTTTTTTTTACTAAAAGAGAAGGCAATTACGCTTGAAAAAAGGACCGTTTGCTTTAACCGGGAAACAAAAACAAGAGAAGTTTAACAAATTTAATTTATGTTCGGGAGAATTTTCCTGTGTACAGACATCAGAATTTTCCGCTAAACCTTCCTCAAATACACAGTTACTTTTTCGACAGGCAAATGCTAATTCTATTAATCTTTTTAATTCTGCTGTCACAAATATTGAAGTGACAGTAGCCTTACGGTTAAGGATACGGATTCTCGACCACGGAGTCGAGAGTTCGAAACCCGTCATTCGACTATTGTCGTTAACCTATAGCTTAGTTTGAATGCTACAATAATCATTAATAGTAAATTAACAAAAATCTGCTAACATTAAAAAAACACACACATCAATATGTATGTAAAAACTGTTTCGCAATTTCATTGGCCATTATTTTTATTTTACTTTGCAATCTTTTAATCCTAAAGCCTGCTATAAACGCATTAGAAAATATATTATTACAAACATTTCATTACCTTTGCGAGCTGTTTTTCTCTTAGTAACCGAAATTTTACGACTAGCAGAATAACGACTGAAGCAAAAAGACAAGGGACAGTATTATCGGCTCGCACTGAATATATGGCAGAAGAAAACTATTTTATCAGTAAAGATATCCTATTGCCCCTATAAAACTCACAGCGAATGAACTAGTAAAGCGAAACGGTACCTAATCTATATAATGTCAAGCTTTGATACTGGATATTTAATATATTTCTCTATAAAATTATATTCTTTATCTTATCTTATCTTATAAATGAAACATGATAGATAATATATGTACAAAGAATGAGAATGTAAATATGACAGTTGATAGAGATATATGGTAAAGTACATATTGCAGAAGGTTCGTAGGAAGAAGGGGATGGAGTGAGTTCGTTATCAAGTACGTATTCTTGCTTACTAGCCTGAAATAAATTTGACAAATTATAATTTTTATACAGTAACTATAAGTCGCCCGCGACGCCGTCCGCGATGAATTTAGGAAAACTTAATAAGTATCCTGTGTGTTGTTCCACTTCTATGCCAAATTTCAGCCAGATATGTTGAGCGGTTCCGAAGATATCTTCAAACAAACATCCATCCATCGAAACATTCGCATTTATAATAATAGTAAGAAATAAGATGTAATTCAATCATTTTCGTCGTTGTATCTTTTATGTTTATAGAATTTTTGTGAACATAGATATTTTTATTATATTTATTAATAAATTTAATATTCGCTAATAGAATGAAATTGCCACAAAACTCTGTCAAAGTCCGTCGAGTAGTAATTAGTATACGCTTTTAATCAAACAAGCTGCGAGAATAGACAGCGCTGTATGTACCTAGCCTTTGTTTTCAATTTATAAATAAGACAAAATAAAGTTTAATTAAAATGTTATTAATTAAATTATATTTCAGTTAATTATAATATTATTCAAAGAAACTTTCGTTGTCAAAAGTCTGATGAAGCAAATAAACATCACCAAATTTGTTAATTAGCAATTACATGAAAAGCAGGTTTTATTCAATAACATACTGAAATTTAAACTTAACATTTTATTGATAACTAGATTTTACCCTGACTCTGCGCGGAATAAAAAAAAACTTTACTAGTAGCCAATTAGTTCTTCTAAGTGATGTTCTACATCTATACTAAATTTCAACAGAAATCCGTTAAGCCGTTCTGGACATACCTTCTTACAAACATTCATCCATTCATCCATCCATCCGTTTTATCTTTCGCATATATCATATTAGAGCTGGCACTTACCTCGGCCAAAGAATTAGGATAGCTATTCAAAAGCTGTCAGTATCTTCGGAACCTTGCCTAAAGGGACTCCTTTTAATAACATATTTTAGTTACTTATTTGTTTTTAATATTTTATTTATTTTAATATTTAATATCATAGATTTAAGTCTCTATTTGGTATTTAACATGAGAATTAATTTCTTCATTCAATTTATATAGTTCTATAAATATTAATTCGTATTGTTAATAAATAAAAGTAAGAAAGCACTCAACAAGTTACAATAAATTTTTTGGTTCCAAGAAGTCTATCGGAACATATAGAATAAAATGTCACAAATTAAGTTAGGGCATTAACCTAAATGTAGTACGTTAGCAAAACTTTGCATTCACAGAAATGCTATGTTCGTTACGGAAAATTGATGGAATCTAATTTATTAATTACAAACGCGCGTTACAAACGAACAAACACATTCTATTTACGACTATTAACTAGATTTTGGTGTTTAACGTTGATGCGTTTAATGTTTTAAATCCAATGTTACTTTTAATCTTTAATATATCTTACAAAATTGAAAGCCATTATCTTTTGTGTAGTAAATAAAAACAATGCTTTAATTAAGAATCGTTCAATACAACTAAGTAATTACATTAGCTAATGTTCTCAAATACAATGAATAGATAAGAAATAATTAAATTTTAATTATCACTATTACTTTTTTTCATCGTCTAATTTACAATTTTTTTTTTAATTTGTAACAACAACCTAAATATTACTGTACTAAAGAAAGTTTAAAACCTATGTCTTATGTTAGAGCAAATTAACTAGACATAACCTAAAAAATTCATCGATATATTTCAAGTTGTTTAAAAACTTCAAAGGATACTTGAAGGTAAAAATAAAATCTTTTCAATTTGCTAAATATTTGTATCCGATGTTTATCAATTAAATCTTCATCATCAGCTCATCATACGTACCCACCGAGGGGCTCGGAGTCTACCCTAAGTTAGGGGTGACTAGGCCATAGTCAACCACGCCGCCCAAGTGCGGGTTGGTTGACTTCACAAATATCATTGAATTTCTTCTCAGATATGTGCAGGTTGCATCACGATGTTTTCTTTCACCGTAAGAATGTCGGATAAATGTACACATGTAAATCGAAACGCATTGGTACATGGCGCGATTCGAACCCAGGACCTGCGGATTACAAGTCAAGTGCTTAAACCCCTGAGCCACTGACGCTCTCTCTCTCAATTAAATCTTACGGCCATTAAACAATCAGGAATGTGATAGCTTCTCTCCAGCAATGAACATGTCAAGATTAAATTGTTATTATTGGATAATAGCGAATAATGCAAATTGATAATAGGAAATGTTACGGAATACAGTTAATAGGCAAATTAAATGAAGTAATCAAAGGTAGAGTAACCTGTAGTCGGTAGTCGGTAGTCGATAGTCGATAGTCGATAGTCGATAGTCGGCAGTCGGTAGTCGGTAGTCGGTAGTCGATAGTCGGCAATCGGTAGTCGATAGTCGGCAGTCGGTAGTCGTTATGTTAAGGCGAGTTTGGACAACCGCCCATAGCGTGGCGCTGCACCGAAAATAGCACTACAAATCCACGAATTACACAGTCTCACGTAACCCTGCTAGCCCCCTTCCCTATCAAGATGTAACATAATATTAATATGAAAAAGTACTAGACGAAACCCTTCGAGAATGCTTCTGACGTATGCATGTAGAACAAGATATATGTACCAGAATCGATATCACAATGAGTTATCCGTTATCTCAGTTTAACCCTCCCAGTTATGATCGTTAGTATATTTTAATAGGATACACAAATGTAAGAATTAATTACAAAACATACAGACAATACTTTAAAACAAACTACGACTGAATGTGAAACATACTTTAACTAATCTTACTAATTTATTAATGTAAATGTTTGGATGGATGTATGTTAGAAGGTATCTCCAGAACTGTTATAAGGATCTCGCTGAAATTTGGCATAGATGTAGAACATAGTCTGGAAGAACATATAAGTTACTAATTAAAGTTTTTTCAGTCTCCCACGCACGGAGTAACGGGCGACAGCAATTATTCTATATACGCACTCTAATAATTAAGGTTTTCGTTGTTCAAGGCTTGACGCGTCTTCATTTATTTAATATTCCAACTTAATTCAGTGCGTGCTCTACGACGTTCAGCATTAACATACAAAAGTTAAGACATTCAACGGAATTATTTTAATTTTGATTATTACTTTAAAACACTTTGGATATTTTAACAAAATTAATTCACGTAACAGAATGACGTTTTAGTATAATTAAAGAAACACTTGGAATGATGAATTTGACAAAAGTATTTACCGAGATGTTACGTTCTGTGCCTTTATTATATTATGTGTTTACTGTGGGTTTCCATTGCCGAAACATCAGTACAAAAAGTTATCTTTATTTTTCATTTCGAGTTGATTCAAAGGCTTTAATTTACTTAGGTAGGATTAGAATATAACTTTATGTTATTAATCATCATTCTGCTTTTTTCCCTACAGAGGGCGACCCAGTGAGTAGAATTCTTTTATACAACTCTATCAGCCGTCATATCTAAACCCACCCCCCTTCTTACGCATATCCTCTTTGACACAATCCATCCATATTTTTTTCAGTCTTCCTTTACCTATGCATCTCCAATCCTTTCCATATCCAATCTCATTACTTTCTTCGAACTTTATGTTATCAAGTATCCAAAAATTTTGAATACAAAATAAGAAAAAATATCATTTTTTGGTACAAAAGTTCTCGATTACATCGCAAGCTTTGAAAAGCTTCACGGACTTCAGAGTAAAAGTTTTTCCAAATGAGCTCTTCAAGCGTTTTGATAAGGAAAATTGTGAACGAAGATTAGCCATAAACCCAAACTTTTCTCAAATACTCGCCATGTACCCACGAAAAGGTTGATTGGATTGAATGGAAATCGTATCGAAATTCTAAATTACTTCTTACATATTAATGCCTTAACATTGGTTATTTCCCGAACACGGCTCGGGATAACATCCTCTCATTGCCTGCACGATTGATATCGTAAACTACGAATCATTAAAATGTTTTATAAAACGCATTCATTTAATTTAGTTTGTCTATAAAGACGATAGATGTCGCACTAGTTTTTATACAAAAAAAACTTACTAATATTAATAATGCGCAAGATGGAATGGATGTTTGTTAAAAGGTATTTCCAGAAAGGTTAAACAAATCTCGCTGAAATTTGGCACTAATGTAGTCTAGAAGATCGCATAGGCTACTTAGTTTTTTAATACCGCGCAAACAGAATCGCGGGCGAAGTCTAGTTTACATGTTGGTGAAAAAAAAATATATATCCAAAAAACAATTTTATGTTTGAATTTGTAACACTGCAACAGAATAGAGGTACCGAGCTAAACAAATACTGCAGCATAAAACGTGTCTACATAAATTTGTTATGCTTGCAACGCCTATGTTCTGTTGGTGAATTTGCCAAAGGCTGTAAATGCAAATTTTAAGCTCGACCGTATAAACTATTTGCATTGCTTTACTCTTGTTCTGCTCCGATTGGTGGATAAAATCTTTGCACTCAGCCTGCAGACACCTATTAATGTTAAGGATGTTCATTTTGATATTATTTTAACCTAAGAGCACGTTTATGGCTGCGCCGGGTAACCAGCGTGTTAATATGCGAAATATATTTAACAAATAACAAGAAGCAAAGAAATAAGGTAGGAAAACTATACTACGATTGAAAATAAAGTTCACAAGTTCCTAGTAATAACACAATTTCGGGATGCAGTTAATTATTGTGCTATCACTGGCAACCTATAACCTGTTTTTAAAAAAACAAAAAAGTATAAACTTAAAATATATGCGGTAGTTATTACCAAAACGGTTATCTTTTCTTGAATTATTTTACTTCTTAATATAGGTAAGCTAGAGATAATTTCAAAGACTTTACTCGGCAAAGGAGATATTAACTTAAGTCGTCCCTTTAGATGAGATTCTTATTACTTAATCCTAGTCCAAGAGACAGTAAATTTTCAGATTTATAAGCGAAAAATTTGAAGCAAAATCATTAACAAGCGCCGAGCGAGTGGAGTGATATTGGCCAGGCTCATAACATCGTTACTACTCTCGCCAGTTTCTCATAAAAGACTAATAACTGCAGCTGGAAAAGTTTCCTTATGAATAGAAGTGCAAAACTGCAATTTCTCAACGGAGTGCAATAAATTTTGTGCATAAAATTTTCTCGTTTGTAAATCGTGATCTTTTATTAATTTGTGCAAAGAAATTTTACAACTTCCTTGTTATTATTTTTTGATACGAACTGATCAGAAGTTTATATAATTAAAAAGCCAGTTAAATGGATAGCAAAGTCATTGCAAAGCTTCATTGTGAAGTAAAAAACTTGAGCAATAACTTTTACGTTCTTTACCCGATTTAATGTAGAATTGATACAGCACCATTACATCATTGGAAATACTTGCGTACGGTTTCTATTCAATCAATTTTACTTTTAATAATCAATGGCTCAGGGGTTAAGCACTTAACTTGTAATCATAATGTCCTGGGTTCGAATCCCACCATGTAACAATGATTGTATCAATTTACATATATTTATCCGACGTTCCTACGGTGAAGGAAAACATCGTGATGCAACCTGCACATATAAGAAGAAATTCAAATATATTTGTGAAGTCAACCAACCCGCACTGGACTAGCGTGGTTGACTATGTCCTAGTCACCTAACTTAGGGTAGGCTTCGAACACGTCAGTGGAGACGTATAGTGAGCTGATGATGATGAATAAAATGTAATAATGTACGCGAATACACGAATTTAGCTACAAATGTTTTGTTTTGAATTCTCATCAATTTACTATCGTAAGCACAAAAGCGTGTTTGATCGCCACCGTATTTCCTAACCGACGAAACGTAACAGAATATCGCGTAACACAATTTCGTTATAACAATTTGTACGTAAAATATTGTACGTCATGAAAATTAATTAAAATCATAAAACTGCAGAACATGTTATATGAGATGTGTAAAAAGCGCTAATTAACATTATTTAAAAAAACAATATTTGTATTGAATGCTTCTTAAAAGAATTTACAATCTTGTTGTGTCGTGTGATATCTACCTTTCCGTGTAATTTATAAAACAGGCTGATTTTGTTGCGACATTTACTGGAAGATAACTGATATATGCCAGAGTAATTTAGCAATTTTTTTCTTTTTTAACTTTCGCGCTGACGAAGTTGACAGCAGCAGGCTATCATAAACTTCCGCAAGGGTAAAAGTTAAAATGCTACTTTTTCAATTTACTCTTTATTTACTTTAATTATTGGAACATATTACTTGTTTAGGCTAATTAACCGTGGATTTCTGAGCACAAAGTCCCCGTTTAAAACATCTTATCTCTCAAATTTTGGTTTCAGAAACCCACGGTCAATGATCTTTATTAAATTAAACAAATGAATATCAAATATTACCAGAGGAAAAATAATTATACAAAATTAATGCTATTCAGTTAAAACTAATCACTGAACTGTATTGATATATCGTCGCATTCAAATTTAGTTACGTCGGATACCTATACGTGTTCATTCAGCCGATGTTAATGGAGGTTCAATGAACCCATTGTATTAATCAAACCATGACATTTGTTAAAAGTAAACAAATTCCATAAAAGAAAGAAAAATGCATTGAACAATACAAATATTACCAAACTGGGTAAATTTCAGTTTAAATCTTACTAATATTATAAATGCGAATGTTTGGATCGATGGACGGATGTTTGTTGATCTCCAGAATGGCTGTATGGATCTCATCAATGTAGAATACAGTCTGGAAGAGCACATACTAATAACGTTTTTTTTTCATGCCAAGTGGACGGAGTCGCGGGCGACAGCTACTAAACGATATTTACAGCTTTACTTCTTAATAACAGAAATAGACTTTCCGTCAATGGTACTAGAACAACCCTGGCTTGCTACTACCTTGTTCATTTAAGTGTACTAGTGAAAATGTGAAAATTTGAGTCAAACGTCAGGAACAATAGACTTGCAAGTTTTCAACAATTTCTAAGCTCTTGCCTTACTTTGAAACTTTTTTAACCTCGACTTTGTCTTCGATAGATTTGAACTCGAATCTAACTGGAGTTATTTCGCAACTACTTTTTCTTCATATAACATAAAATTTTATTTTAAAGGACACAAAAACATACTAATCACATGTAGGGGTAGTTACAAAGAATCTCTAACTGTCGCATTCGTAGTTATTTACCTAGTGCGACAACCCTACTTGACTGGAATAAGAAAAGAGATGATGGTTGTAAATTTTTCATAGTAACTCTCCACTAATGACTCCGTTCCTACCTTTTAAGACGACTTTATATTTTTGCTGACTTTACTAATTTAACAATAACACATATATTTACATTTTTTTATACGTCATCATTATCTCCATGTCCTTATTCCACTCAAGTAGGGTTGCCACAATAGATTTTGGTCATTAAATTCTATCTATTAATATAAAGATATATTAAATTATTCAAACGGTTTATACATATACCTTTAAAATCTCATTAATTCCAAAGTAATACACTTGCGGAGCATGACTCAAGGTTACATCGCTAAACTCATTTCGTTAAGTGCACTCGATTCACTCGTTTTGCACGACGCAACGTCTGATAAACATTTTACCTTCTTAATGGTATACTTCAATTAAATGTTTAACAGTAGATAGATTTTATTTTGTAATATGTTTTATTAGCTATTGCATAGAGCTCTCCCAAATCAGGCGCTATCGGAGTTTTCCTAACGACGAGGAATTTTTAATTTGAATTAATTATAAATACATCCGAAGTTCGGCTGAATTCATATTTTTTCTTCCTTTTTTAATTTTTTTCGATTATTCGATTAAAATATTATATTAGTTTGACTTTAAAACATTTGAACTGTATGAAATCAGTGGCTTCATTTTCAAATTTGAAATGTTCGAGAAAGCTTTAAAATATTTCACCAGTAGCTTCAGACGGATTTATGTAACTTTATTACAACTACGTATTTCTAGTATATCATTACTATGTTGAAAACTAATTATAATCAAAAAACAACATAGTATGAGTATAAAAATGGTTCTTATTTACAACTATCTCATGTTAAAAACAACGTTTAAATATAAAATAATGTTTTCTTTTCTTTGAACATAATTTCCAGCCATTTATACCTAGGAAATAAATAACAATATCAAAGGACATATAAAAGTAGGTAAAAATGTAACTTGTAAAATACGATTAACTTTGGAGGCTTAATTTAACTTAGAGTAGGCAATAGAATGTACGAAGTTTGCGAGTGTAACACTATTTAGATCACGTACCAATACAGCAATCTTGGCGCACCGCCAACACCAAATAGCATTACACTCTATCGACTCAGCTCTATATAATTACGTGAGCTTAAAATTGTTATTCCTGTCTTTACATAATTTAGATAGGTCTTAGGTCACTCTTGATTTACATCATCAGCTCACTATACCCCCCCGCGAGCCACTCGGTGGGGTATAGTGAGCTGATGATGATGATACATAATTTTAAATATAATTTTATATATATTTTCTATGTCCAAAAGAAATTATGTTAGCTATGTAAAGTTATCCAAATTAATAGCTGTCGCCCGCGATTTCGTCCGAGCGGAATTAAAAAAAAAATAATTAGTAGCCAATTTGTTCATCCTGTGTTCTACGTCTATGCCAATCTTCAGCGAGATCCATGCAGCCAGTCTGAAGCTATCTTGAAACAAACATTCATTCATGCATCCAAACATTCGCATTTATAATATAAGTAATATAGAAGTAAGATTGCTGATATTATAATTTTTATTTTAATTATTTCATAATTAATTTTATTATAATAACTTAAATATAACATTATTTTTCACGTACTTTGTAAAATGAAAGTTACATATATCCTCACCAATGAATTACAGAGAGCTTCGTTTGAACAAACCACATTTCTTGTTTTAATTTAAACCAACTCTTTATCGGACACATTTTAGCTGACACGTATGTGGCGGTGTCATTTCCTTTGCAAATATATTTTCCCATTTTTATATGATACTAGCTTTCGCCCGCGACTCCATCTGCGCGAAATTAAAAAACGTCGTAAGTAGCCTATGTCTAGGCTATGTTCTATATCTATGCCAAATTTCAGCAAGATGTATGCAGCCTTTCCGACCACACCTTCGAACAAACATCCATCTATCTAAATATTCGCATTTATAATAATAGACAGACTATATCTGACTTAATGACTCTGCTTAAAGTGACCGATGATTTTAGCAGAGCCATTGGTATGACATTTGGTGTGGACAAATGTGCGGTCATAAATGTACAAAAGGGGAGGGTTGTAGCTTCTGAGAATCTACAACTTACTCAGGATGTGTCCCTCGTTTCCCTCTCGGAGAATGAAAGCTACAAATATCTTGGTATGTCGGAAGCATTAGGCATTAATGACAAAGGTATGAAACAGCTGGTGAAAGAACGATTCTTTGGCCGCCTGAAAAAAGTTCTAAAAAGTCTTTTATCGGGTGGAAATAAGTGCCGTGCTTTTAACAGCTGGGCCATGCCGGTCTTAACCTACTCTTTTGGCATACTGAGATGGTCGCAAACAGAACTAGATACCTTGGATAGAAAAGTTCGTCGATTGCTGACAGCATACCGGATGCATCATCCACGTTCGTCTGTAATGAGGTTGTACATCCCGCGGAAACATGGGGGTCGAGGCTATTTAAATGCCAAGACCCTGCACAACCGCGAGGTGTACAACCTTAGGGAATACTTCCTTAAGGTGAACGTGGGAATGTATCAGGATGTTGCAGCAATGGACAAAGGAGTTACGCCGCTTTCCTTGGCCTCCACGAATTGGCGAAGGCTACCGGTACTAAGTGTCTCAGACCGCATTAGCGTATGGAAGAGCAAGGAGCTACACGGCAGGTTCCATCGAGCCTTACCTGGGCCTGATGTGGACCAATTATCTTCCGTGGCTTGGCTGCGCTTCAGCAACCTCTTTGGGGAAACTGAAGGTTTTGTCTTCGCAATTATGGACGAAGTCATCGTAACGAACAACTACCGAAAACATATCCTAAAGGATGGTACGATTGACATTTGTCGGGCATGTCGTCGTCCCGGTGAGTCCATTAGGCATATCGTTTCCGGCTGTTCTCGGCTTGCGGACGGTGCATACTTGCATAGGCACAACCAAGTGGCCAAGATCATCCACCAGCAACTTGCCCTTAAATATGCCTTTGTGGATGCTGAGGTACCGTATTACCAGTACCAACCTTCACCCGTTCTGGAAAATAGCGATATCACGCTCTACTGGGATCGATCTATTATTACGGATAGGACTATTGCTGCCAATAGGCCCGATATAGTAATAATAGACCGGTCTGAGAGTTGTGTAATGTTAGTCGATGTCACTATTCCACATGACGAGAATCTCGTGAAAGCTGAAAAGGAAAAAGTGTTAAAATACCTTGATTTGGCTCACGAGGTTACCGCCATGTGGCGTATGAAATCGACTACCATTATTCCGATAGTCGTATCGGTAAATGGACTGATAGCGAAGAGCTTCGACCAACATCTCAAGAAGCTCTCGCTAAACAGTTGGATTAAGGGCCCGATACAAAAGGTTATCCTAGAAACCGCGCGCATCGTGAGAAGGTTCCTGTCTCTGCAGCCCTGACCACTGGTTGTTTGAGTCATGGGATTCCGCAGCCGGTGGTGTTCTCTTTTTAATATAATATGTTTTGTATATTTTTTTTTTTTTATATGAAATGTATTATATTAGAAATGTATATAAATAAATAAGTAAGACAGACTATTAATATTATTATTATACTTGTTCCAATTATTACTAGAAGATTAATAATACTACATTTTAATAGTTAAAAAATCTAGTAGTTACTTAATTATTTAATATTTATTACCGCAAATAAAAATACTGTTATTAAACAGCTTACACGCTTACGCTACTTTCTAGGATTAAACTGATGGATAACAATGTTACCAAATAACAATCCGTGACTGAGTAATGATACAGTAATATGTTTTACTGATATTGTCACGAAACGCGAACAACGAATAAACGATACATTCGGGAGGCATGCGAATAATGAATGTACACAATTTCTCCATTCGCAATCAATAATGCAAAATTGAAGAAAAGCTTTTACAAAACTTTAAATATTTACGTCATTAATTTGAATTTCGAACTCACGGAATGTTTTTTTAAAACAAAAAATGTTTTGTATTTTCTACAAAATTATTTATATACTTTGAATTTTTTAACGATTTTGCATATTTTTCTAAATGGAGAGTTTTGTGGCTTTCAATTTTTTTTTATAAGTGAACGGGGCAATCGAGCCGCGGGAACACCGAGGTGATCAATGACACCCATGGACATGCAACACCAGAGGAACTGCAGATGCGTTGCCGGCGTATTACTAACGTCTACATATACCACGCTACCAAAGAAATTATATGAATATAGAAAATATATAATCTGTTTTTTAAGGCTTTAGATTTCACATTTATGTAAATTGCCAATAACAGTCGACGGAACAAAGGATCTTGTCCTTCGACAAGAGAGATCGCCAATGCCGCCTGTCCTGCACCCTGTCAGTTACAAGCGACCGACTGACGGGAGAAGACAGTTTTCAGTTTTCCTCATAAATTATACCAATCAATTTCTCTTTATTGTCATTTTTGATTTTAAGTATTTTATTTACGTTTTAAATTGTAACAAGTTTCAACATCATACTAATATTAAAAATGCGAATGTTTGGATGGATGAATGGATGGAGGTTTGTTTGAAGATATGTCCAGAACGGCTGCATAGATATCGCTAAAACTTTACATAGATATAGAACAGTCTGGAAGAACACATAGACTACTTATTGAGTATTTTTTTTAATCCACGGGCGGAGTCGCAGACGTTAGCTAGTAAAAAATACATTTATGTGGCCATGAATAAATTGAGATCAGTTATTAACCTGGGTTCTTGTTTGCGAATGGAGTTTTAGAGAACAGGCTGACGCAGAAACTATCTGTCCTGTGTACACTATGGTTTGGGAACGCGCAAACATTTAACTATATCGGCTGGTGTACACAGTTGCGTAAAATGTTGACCCAAAATATTACAGGGATATTTGAAGTCATGTTCATACATTTACGAATATTAAATCTTCTAAAGCGGTTAGGTGTATTTTTAGATTTTAAGACAATTAAAAAAAATGTTTAAAAATCTCATCCAATACATTATTTCGATAGATTAGTCCTCAACCTTTTCTCAAAGGAAGGTCAATACTTCCTTCGTTCCTCTACATTTGTAACCATCCAGAAATAGTCCTGAAGAAATTAATTAAATATAACAAAAATAATGCAACTAACCGTGAATTTTTGAGACCAAAATCTCTGCATAAAACATATCGTCATCCCTGTCATTATTTCTAACAAAACAGAGATAACAATATGTTTTAAACGGAGGTATTGGTCTCGGAAATCTTATTGTAACCGCTTGCGCCACAAGGTGGCAGCACTGTAGATGTTGAGTTAGACACACTATAATGTTTGGATACACTTGTGTAATGAAGATTTACATATAACATCATTAGGGACAATAGTCCATTCTAGTTCTCTACACGTAATTTGTGTACAATTTGCTCAGGAGACACCAGTGAATATGTAATCACCGAGGCAAGGGAATGCTTCACGAAACAGACATTTCGTATGTTGCATACGTACAATAGAAATTTATTTACGTTATATTTCATGAAATCATAATTTAGTCCTCTTTCCCTTCCCACAGTAAAACAGTGGTAGAGCCAGCTTTAACATCTTCGCACGAATCGGCCTGGCTCGCCCGGTGAAATACCACGACCACACAGAAGACAGACGTGAAGTGGAAGCAATTTCACGTTTCGTCTGATGAATGTGCATCCCGGAGGCCTAATTTAGTTCTCTTTCCTTTCCTACCCTATTTCTCATAAGGAAAGGATTGGAAGTGGACGTGAACTTTCAGGGTGAGAGGATGCATGGAAAGGGAAGATATTTTCTTTCTGTGCATCCTCTCTTCCGTCAATTAAAGGTAGGCAACGCCTATGCAATTGCGTATGACTATGGGCAACTGTCAATTCGCTATTTCAGCGATTTCAGGTAGCCGCTCGCTAGTTTGCCTCCTTATGATAGGAATAAATTAAAAAATAACAGGTTTAATTACTAACAGAGAGTTTGTATTGCTGAAACATGTACGGAAACATATTGTTATCGCTCACGTACTCATTGTAAAAAATATTACTATCTAATATATTTCTGACAGTTCACTATTATTAAATTAGTTTACATTGAAATATACTATTATAATAAAATGTGGCAATACTTAACATCGTAAATCTTACTAATTTACTTTAATTTACTTACATTTATAATAAATGCGAAAGTTTAGATGGATGGATAGAGATGTATGTTTGAAGGTATCTCCGGAACGGCTCAACGTATCTTGATGAAATTAGGCACAGATGTAGAACATAGTCTGGAAGAACACACAGGCTTATTACGTTTATTTTTTATTCCGCGCGGACGGAGTCGCGGTCCACAGCCAGTAACTTAAATATATTTCCCTTTTGATTCAAAATATTTTATGAAAAGAAAACATTTCGTAAAATATAATTTCGGAGCGACATAATAAAACTGCGGTAAAGTGATAAATGGCTGAGAACGGTCTGCTCTGAATGATTACTCTGTGGTATTTGTTTAAAGTTTATTCATTTGTACAAATAAGTATAAAGTGAGTGGAAGAAATTTTCGACGTCAGTGTATCAGTAAAAGTACGACGCGGAGACTTTCAAGAGCAGAGTGAATTGGCACATAATAAGCGCGTACCATATTTTGACCGCATAACCACTTAAGATTAGAGATCGTAGTCCAGCGCTAGTTTTTTTTTATTTCATAAGGTGGCATACGGGCGTAGCGAGCGGCCACTTGAAATCGCTGAAATAGCGAAGTGACTGTTGCCCATAGACATACGCGAAAGAAAAAAAAAATCCTTCCCATGCATCCCCTCTTCCGGAAAGTTCACTTCCACATCCCATCCTTTCCTTATAAGAAAAAGGGTGGGAAGGGAAAGAGGACTAAATTAGGCCTCCGGGACGCACACTCATCAGACGAAACGCGGAATTGCTTCCACTTGACGCCTGTCTTCTGTGTGGTCGTGGTATTTCATCGGGCGAGCCGGGCCAAGTGCGAAGATGTTAAAGCGGGCTCTACCACTGTTAGTTTACACATTATAAAAAGCAATCATCTCGAAATGGTCAGTTGTTGTATAATTAAATAAATCTAAAGATTTATTTTACCAATTTAAATTTAACTTAAGAAGATAATCAAGATGCGTGTATCATGGTTCGAAACTGGTCAAAGTCAAAGTTTTTGATGAGTAACCCGTTCTCATCCTAAGTTAATCCTGACGGGAATAAGATCTATTGCTTTAGTTGAGTTTCTCCTTAAATTAACATTTAAATTGACCTGTGTTGTCACAACTGATGTGACGTTATATTGGTTTTAACACGTTTCATGCCACTACTATTTTGTCTTCAAATAATTTAACCTTAAAATAGATGAATTAGCGCCATCTATTGTGTGCATAATAAAACAAAGATTTTAAAATTTTAAAACATTTAATTCATACTAAATAATCTTAATGCTTTATGTAACACTTTCTGATTCTATGATGATCTATATTCTATTATTTTTCAATTAAAAATATCGTAAATAATATTTAGCAATGTTAAAAAAGTTATATCGACTGTTTGACAACTTAAAGGACGAAATAAACAGCTAATAAATTCATTTTCTCATGTCCTAGTTGTATAATAACTTTTGAACTAAATTAAAAAACAAGTTTGCAAACTTACGTCTTAAAAGAAGACAGTTATTACTCAGTAATTATTTTTAAACAGAAAAGACTCGCTGTATGTATCAAGACATAAAAATAAACGTTCAGAGCGACGTGATTAAAATGCAATAAACAACGGCTTCAGAATAAAGCAAATGCTTGAAGCACAGAGTACTCTCGTTTACAGAGAATTCATTGCATTTTTCATAAACAATAAGCAAGCGTAGCTTTCTGCGGGGCCACTTTAATACAACTGTTGTTACGGAAACGTTAACCACAAAGTGTACTTGACTTTTAGCTTTTTATTTCTTATTATACGAGATAATAAGTTGATTAATTTTTTTACAGTTTAAATTAAAAAAATAAATATTCTTTTTTCGAATTTTATTACTATGCTTAGGAACGCATAAATAGTACCTGCATGGCTTGTAGAAGGTGTTTTAAAAATAATTATAAAATTAATATTTATTTTAAGAAAATATTGTTAAAAATAGCTTTTGTCCGCGACTTAATCCGAGCGATATTAAAAAAAAGGTTAGCATGTAGCCTATGTGTTCTTTCAGACTATGTTCTACATATGCACCAAATCTCACTGAAATCGGTTAAGCCGTATTAGAGATACAAAATAACAAATAACCATCCATCCAATGTTTCGCATTTATTATATTAGTATGATAGCAATCAAATTGATTACCACAATTTTTGATAAGTGTCTAAAAAACTTAATATAACCAATAATTGGTGTCACCAAAGTTTGGTTGTTATTCAGTTGGCAGTTCTTTATAATCGAATAGAAAATAATAATAATAATAATAAATCTTTAATTCAGACACGTGATCCATACAAAACAAAAACACAAATTTAAACATTAGCACAAAAATAAAACACATATTAAAACATAAAATTCTTCAGGGCTTAATATGTACTACATACTCATAAAATGTCCTTCATTACAACTTTATGCAACTATGAAACATGAATATAAGAAAAATCTCTATTAAATGAAACGTTTATCTGTAAAATCCACTTCCTCGTCCGCTGCTGGGAGATCCCGGCGCGCCTAATGAGCTAGAAATCTGCATCAAACGGTAATAATGCTTTAGATATTCATCTCTTGTATTTACAGTTTCAAAGAACTTCATATTTCCTTTCATATTTGAAGAAAGAATTAAACTGTAATACCGTATTATCTTACAATCCAATAAAAACGTAAGACCGTTGCTTTCTCCTTGTTTTTGAAAATTATTTATTTTAAAATCTGTCTTCCAAGAGCAAGGTAAACAATTTATAGGGCTGTCAGTGGATAGCCGTGAAATTAAACTTCTAACCGTGAGAGACCAAAATCTCTGTTACAACATATTGTTATCTCTTTTTTTGTCAAAGATACAGACAAAGACAGGGATGGCGATAAATTTTATACATAAATTTTCATTTCAGAAACCAACGGTAAATTACTAGTACAAAACGTAAATATATGATGTGTTCCCCCTATATGTATGTGATAGTAGGTCTCTTGAATATTTTCTTTCTATTTTATTCAGCTGAAGATAAATCTATCGACAGCAGAATGTTTTCAACATATAAAATGTTATATTTTTAGTATTTGCGAGAGAACTCTTTTATAAAAACTGAAGGGCTTCGATTTTCTTTGAAATAAATTCTTGAGTCTATCCTTCAGACGCTCGGCTACGACACGGTCGGTGGCTTCTACGTGGACGCTCTAATTACATTTGCATAAAGTCTAATTCTGTTTCAAAGTTACACAAACTTTATTTTATCTCCAATTATTTCCTTTTGAGAAATTATCTATCTCTAAGATTTCCTGGCGGCATTATCATCACTTTATATAATTTCTCTATTGACCAGAGCCAAAATTTTTTTTCTGTGTCATGTAATCTTTAAAAAAAAGAAAGTTGAACATTATCAAGTGTACACTGTCATTTAATTTTTTTGTCAATGTCTGAAAACAAAACATTGCTGTGTTTTTATAGAGAAAAAAAAATAAATTCGTTAAGGTATTCTAACAGTGGCAACTAACGCTTTTACAACTTCTACATAAGAATATCAATTAAATAATGACAAACGTCTTTATCATTATTTTAAAAACAATGTATGGAATTTATTTTTCTGTGCCTTTAACGTATTTATATATATTTTTAATTCCATTCATTGAATAACCTGCGAGTAATTTGAAGCAAAAATTTGTAGACTTGTTATGACGTATAAAATAGTCACACATAAATCCGTTGTGTTTGCATCGACTGCGTTCTGTTCATGCATTTCAGAGCGCCTTTGAATACAAATTGCCACCCGTAAGCTTCCCCTATACACTTGTATTGCGGTCCTGTTTTGTAGACTACAAACAGTTTACGAATATCCCTAATAGCTGCAGTGACACAATAAACAGTTAACGATTAAACAAACTTATGGCCTAAATTATAAACTGCTAGCTGTTGCCCGCGGGTCCGTCTACGCGCAAACAAGAAAAATACTTAATAAGTAGCTTTTATGTTCTTTTAGAGTGGTTGACTATGGCCTTATCATCCTCAACTTAGGGTAGGCTCCAAGCCCCTCGGTGGGGACGTATAGTGAGCTGATGATGATGTTCTTTTGGACTATATTCTATATGTGTGCGAAATTTCATCAAAATCCGTTGAGCCGTTCCAGAGATACCTTCAAGCAAACATCCATCTAAATATTTGTATTAATAATATTAGTAAGATTGATAACTTTGCAGGTTTCTATAAAACTCTTCACAGTATACCAACAGTTTTATAAACTCGTAACGTATTGCCAGCGTTGAATAACGTTTTCGCTTGGCACAAAACAGGAAAGGGCTCGCTGAGCTCACGGCTCCTGTAATGGATAGGCATTACAAGAAAAAGAACGTAATCTCACGAGGCATAGTATCCTAATGAGGTTTCATTAAAAATTATTCCATTAAAATCACCTATTCATTAAAATCGGGAAATTTTAATTTTCATAAAACTTCATTAAAAACTTTCATACATTACATGCTGATTGTAAATTGATTAAAATGCAGATGTAACAAGCTCGCAACAGTTTATTTGGAGCAAGCTATTTCTGTAACTGCTTATTATGAAAATCTGATTTCTCGTATGTTAAAGTTGCCGTTCCATGAAATGCTGTCTTTATAAATTATATAAATGCCGATTACATTTTCAAACACATAAATTATTCATACGTGTAATACATTTACATACATATGCAAACAGCGTATTACGATTTGGATGGATCATTGGATATAAAATGGGTACACAGGCAGTACTCATTTCGTAATCTTCCTAATATTATAAATGCTAATGTTTAGATGAATGGATAGATGGATGAATGGATGATTGTCTGCTAGAAGATATCTCAAAATCAGCTCAACGGATCTCCATGAAATTTGGCTTAGATGTAAAGCATATTCTGGAAGAACATACAAGCAGCTGACGGAATTTTAGGCCACATCTAGCTTATTTATGATATTTCGCCTGTTATAAGCTTACATAATCATTTCCTTTGTAAAGATTTCTTAATTAGGAAATAATGTATTAAAAACAAAATAAAGTGCTTTAAAAATTCCTTTATAACGTACTTTTCTAATAAAACTCGGAGAGCGAGCTAGTGTTCTATTTTGAGATGAGAATGCATTCACAGCACTTCGTCTATGCAAATGAACTTCTCGTGAAAGTAATATCGAAAAAATTGCGCTCGTAACTGTGATATGAACATAGTAGCACTTCCATAATATAATAACATTTTTATACTGGCAAATAAAATAGTGAAGACTATACTACGTTAAAACAGGACATGCAGTCCAACCTGGATAAACAAGAAACTTCTATAATTGACAGTCAATTGACCCGACGACATCCATAGCCTAGAATCTCGAGTAAGAGAAAAACCTCTATAAGGGAAAAAATAGCGGACCTTTGTACTCTTACTTATCCAGGTTTGACAGTGCTGCAGGCGAGATTGCGGACCATAGCGAAAGCACGCCCGTGGCCTTGCCACTATGCGTAGGACGAACAGAATGGTTTAGTGGGTATGCTTCCCATCCGGAAGAGAAACCCATATCACTACCGCGTCCACCTCGCAGTACGAAGTATATATAAAGCATTCCCCTCAGAGAAAAAAAGGGTTTGACTGTACAGACAACATATTTTCTAACAAAATAGCTAATCAGTGTGGATTTTTTTAATTCGAATATTGATTTGTGATATTGCAACGCAATATTTTTCCTTCTCTAAGTATCAAAAACATGTGCAACTAACATTTGAAAGGCAAAAAACAAAATACCTTAATGTCAATAAATCTTTAAACAATTTGACAAAATGTAATTCTTTTTCATGATTCTAAAGTTATTTTACGAATGATGGTTTCATCGATTATGACTTTATTTAATTTAACAGTGAACAGACATGTTTTTGGATGTCTAATATATTTATCTAAGAAAAGATATAAAAATATTTTATTTTCTTGATTGGATCCGCGGAGTTATCGAACTTCTAATGTTAAACCAATATTGAACCGTGTTCTTTCATATTTATATTAAATTCAATGCTGAAAATGAAATATAAATATAGAATTTTCTATTCAGAAATGATTTTATAGTCTGGTCAGAACAATGTTTTTAATGTCATTATTGTCTTTATAGATTAAGTTTAACTTGCCGTTAATTTCTGAAAACCAACATCTCCATTTAAAACATGTTGTCTTTGTTTTGTTATTATATATTTTATGCAGTGATTTTTATTTCAGAAACCAACAATTAAAGTATTTTAAAATTCCTGATTAAGTTTCTTACAACAATAAAGTTGAGTAAAAATACTGCAAATGCTAAAAATACTTGAAAAAGAAATCTTCTAAAGGGCTTGGTCATTGTAAAAAACATGGCGACTAATGTAAAGTTGTTGTGTGGGAATGGCGCTAAAAGATTAACTCTCTGGCATTACAAATTAATGTAGAAACACAAACAGTAGCTCTAATTCAAGAAGTACGAGTGACTCTGCAAGAAACACGAATAGATTTCATAAGATAACACTTGAAATACGATTAACAAAACATGGAATCTAGATTTATATTGATTATTTAAAAACATTTAGAGATAGTAATTTTAAGTTTTCAGTATCTTAAATATTCGTAAAAATTTCGGAGTTCCAAATAAAAGCAATTTATTTTTGACTAAACATAAGCACTAGGTAACGTAATTATCTGTCGCCCTAGCCTATGCGTCCTTCCAGACTATTTTGTACATCTGTGTCTCTTATCTCTTTTAGTAAGATTACTACAATACGAAATTTTTAAAACATAAGGCATGTTAGAAGCTTTCCGATTTTTCATGTAAACACTTGCAAAGTTGCATTTTATAAATACGCTGAAACTTTAAAACATTGAAATAGAATGTTTTGAAGCTTTCTAAAGCTGCCTTCAGCCGTCTCGTACTTAAACAGCACTCTATTTCTTAAATGTTTTGTATTTCTTAAAATACGTAAGTGTAAACACGATGTACACTTGTGCTTATGTTGCATTACGTCAAATACATATTTAAATAAACTAATAAAAATGATAATATTCTATTTAATTTTATTCCAAACTAGAATAGGTTTTATCACTGACCAATTATGAAATTACGTATGTGTAATTAATGTGTATACAAAAAATAACTCCTTGTTTAAAGCCCTTAGTACACAAAGCAACGTAATCCTCCATGGGTCACCAACATTTCTATCTTATTAACATCGGAGAGAGAAAAATCGATGCGATTTTCAAGATGGCAGAGCTAATCTGTACTGTTGAGATAAATATACTATGCCTGTACTGGCCGTATAGACGATTGGCGTCGACGATTGCGACGGGATACTCGAGACGCATTGATACAATATTATAATAGTTTCGAAGATTTAAGATGCCTTGTGTACAAAGAGACTTAGAAAAAAACAAAGCGTTTTTATCTTACCTCTTACTAATATTATAAATGCTAATGTTTGGATAGATGGATGGATGTTTGAAGGTATCTCTAGAACGGCTGAACGGATTTTGTACATTCAAATTGGCATATATGTGGAACATAGTCTGGAAGACTACTAATTACGCGCAAATGGAGTCACGGGCGGCAGCTAGTCAAATTATAAAATACAGATTAAAAAAGTAACAATGTATATTTGAAATTTTAGGAGAATGGCATTGTCAAAGCAATGTCAATAGATAGATCAAATAACAGTTGCATTCAAATTAAATGTTTGCGATTCCTCAACATTGGTATTTACAACAGAAATCGTTTGAACAATAACCAATGAACAAAAAATTTAATTCCAAGAACACCTTTGTTCTTTTAAGTATTTTATTGTAACGTCTTAATCGAATTCCTAAAGGACGAGGTTATCAATTCGTTTATGTATGTAACAAAAGCATTCATAAATTAGGGAAAACAAAATTTCAAAAGAAAATATTGCTTTTTTCCGGTAAAGAAGAAAGGAAACATTTCTGTGTTGATATGAATTTTAATTAAAATTCCGACGCCATTGAGTATTTTTCTTTAAGATATTTGATGAAATTTTTAATTTAGTGAGTACATTTTTATTTATAAATAGTTAAAAACCATTTAAATGTATGAGAACAACAATATTATTGACATTTCATAGAAATTAATTTTATGGAACGCGCAATATTACACATCCCATATAATTTACACACAAACTCTATAATTTTAACACTGTCTTCGTATTTCTAACCAACAACTATTTTAATGCAATATATTATTATATTAAAATATAAAATATCTTTAACTTAAAAGAATGCTACAAGAACTCAAGTACATATTTCAAGTTGCGCTAAGTTAAATGGTCGTCTTGCTATCAAACAGGCGCAATTATTTTAGACTGACGAACTGAAAGTGCTCAATTAAAATCGACAAGTGGATCTCAATCCGCGCTTCATCATCGTTATTTCGAGTAAATTGTTCGGAACATGAAACAGAAATAAAATTCATAGCTTTTTTTTTTGTTTTATATTGACGCGTTGGAATAATAAAAAAATTAAATTTGTTAAATAATTCGACTGTAGTTCTGCAGTCTGTGATCGTAGATTTTGAATAAAAAAATCTATGAATATAACAATTAGAATTGATTGCAACAATATTAAATAATCTAATTGTTCCTGATAATTTGGTTAACATAAATAGAACTGCTTCCTATTCTTTAAAACAGATAAAAAGATTTCCTATGAAATACAGAGATATAACGAAATAGCCTATTACTAAGTTTTCTGTATTTCTCTAAAACAACATTTCCACCTGAGCCTTATATTTCCGAAGAGACGTATTTCAAACCAATATATTTATCATCCCGCAACTGTCACAATTCCATCGCATGAAAAATATTTTATCGCATTGCGTTATTTGCTCTGGAAACATAATTTGAAAGTTTACTTCTTAATACTTTATCTGTAATGTAATAACGCAGAGTAATAGAGTAATACTCCAAGAGCGTCGGTGGCTCAGGGGTTAAGCACTTGACTAGTAAACTGCAGGTCTTGGGTTCGAATCCCGCCATGAACCAATGTGTTTTTAGAATTCGATTTATATGTGTAGCTTTATGACGCTCTTACGGTAAAAACATCATGATGCAAGATTGCATGATGCACATATCTGCGAAATCAAAGATATGTGTGAAGTCAACCAACCCGCATTTGGGCCTAGTCCATGACCTAGTCACCCCCCTGACTAAAGCTAGGCTCCGAGCCCCTTAGTGGGGACGTATGGTGATAAATAACGAAGAAATTTACATTGTAGTCATATTGCATTATTTACATAAATGTATGCCTAGATTAAAAAGAAAAACAGAACAAATAAAAGTTACACGAATTTAAACTACGGATATTAATTACAAGTGTTTGTGAGAAACGAGTTATTTCATTAATTTGAGTTATAAATGAAAGCGCTCGAACTTCCACGCTCATCAACTTAACTAATTGAATAAGTTCTTGTATTGTATCACACAAATACAATATTTTCGGTATAATTAACACGTAACCACTGATTCCGTTGAACCTACTTGGAAGTGTAGCATTGAATGTGTTAATAGGTTATTGTTAATTAAATAACCAAAAAATTTATTGCTTATACGACACTTCCCTGTGAATCTTACTTCTTACTAACATTATAAAAACAAATGTTTTGACGTATGGATCGATGTTTGAAGGTATTTCCGGGAGGGCTCAACGGATCTTTATAAAATTTGGCACAAATGTAGAACATAGTCTGGAAAAACACATAGCCTACTCTTTAAGTTTTTTTTTAAGTCGCAGGCGACATCTAGTACCATATTATTTGCAAATAATACACAAGCGTAATGAGTTTAAAACTGCTATAACCTAGAAATTTAATTTCTAATTTCAATAGCGAAAATCAAAATTATTATAGAACGTTGCTAGTGCTGTTCGATATATTACTAATTTATTTCTAATTAACGTCATCAATATCCCACATTATATAGTTAAATTCAACCCAATTTTATTATCATTTATATCTAACTAAAACTTAAATTGAAAAATTTACTCAAAAAATATAGTATTACTAGCTGTCGCCCGCTACGCCGTCCGCGTGGTAATAAAATAAAACATAATTAGTAGCCTATGTGTTCTTCCAGACCGTGTTTTATATGTATGCCAAATTTCATGGAGATCCGTTTAGCCGTTCAGGAGATACCTTCAAACAAACATCCATACATTTAAACATTCGCATTATTATTATTAGTATGAATGTTGGAGTATGAGAGAAAGATATTTACATACAAAAACACACAAGAAAAAGGATTGGATCATACAGCTGAAGCAATGAAGAAATTCGTTATTTTACTATTAGTTTTTATTTTAAAATGTTCGATGAATCTAACTTTGATTTTAGGTAAAAGGTTCAATGTAAACGAGCAAAAGCAAGTTAATGACGGCATAGCTCAAACTAAATCGTTGCGAGTTCATTTCTTTAAGAGCTCTCGATCGCTACCGAGTCCGAACGTTTTCGATTCAAAAACGGGTAATCTTTTTTTTTAATATTTAAAAAAACGTTAAAATTTAGATACAAAAAATCTTTAACGAATGAACATTTGTCAATGGTATATCTTCCAAAATGAATGCAGAGATGACCTTTCCTTTGATATATTTATTAATATTTTGTGCAAATGAGGTTAAAATACACATAACAGCACACCTGAGGCCTACGTGAATAATGAAATAAACTCCATTACATCCGCTGCAATCAATAATGCAAAACCGGTTTTCTCTTTAACAATTCGCACGCGTATATTCAAATACAATTAATTGATCCACATTAAGCTGTTTAAGTAATCTGTTAAAGTAATTTTACAGACATAAGTGATAATTCTATAAGTAACTTACTTTTCAAATTATTTTTTAATTGATAGTATTCGAGCAATTAAGTAGTCAGTCACGAAGCTTCATAATTGTTCCCTAAACCTTATCGACGAACCTGTACAATTACGGCAGTTACTGTATGTAATTATGCAATAAAAATCATATTAGCGAACATGATGAACGAATATTAATGGAACGTATGTAACGAAAATGCAAATAAAAAAATTGTCTGTTCGCAAATCCACGTTTGTTTTGGGTAATCTTCGGAACGACATGACTGATTTTGACGGGACTTTTACTAGAAAGTAGCTTATGAGTTACGGAGCAACACAGGCTCCTCTTATTTTAATTTTACGCTAACGAAATTGCAGGGACCATGAACAAATTTGTATACTTCCAAATATCTTGCCACTGCGTAGATGATGTGTTTTATATGCTTATCAGAAGGACATAAATCAAAAGAATCCGAATGAATTTAACTTTAACATCATATATCAGTACCACTTTATAAGTAAGCATTGCAAAAAGAATAAAAACTCGACCAATTTGCATAAAAACACTGTATAACTTTGGTTAAAAATCCCCGACTTAAGTAAGCAACACTTAAAAAATAAAACAGTGGAAAAGTATAAGAAGTGCAATAATTAAAGCTAATGGTTCTACTAAATTGGACTTGTGCCACAATGATTGTGAAAAGAATCGCGATAACGTTCCTCTGTACGTGCACATCTTAACCAATAGAATTATCTAACGTCCTCTAAAAGAAACAATAGACAAACAATTCTTTAAACACAATAATTTAATTTAAATAACCTATAAATAACCTAGGCTTTAGTATCTTTTGGAAAAGGTTTAATTCTGTTAAGTAATGTGTTTTATTTAGACAAACTTTTATGACCCTTCATCAAATGCAACGTAATCTTGTAGTTGCAAACTCTTTCGTTTTAAACACTAAGGATGTTACCATAAAATCCAACGAAAAACACTTCAGCAAATTTATAAAAACAAACTTTAGAAGGGGTCTTTAATAAACAAAGAAACATTGGAAGGATCTACAAAATCTAAAATATATGTCTAACTATTCTTTAAACTGAAAACGCTGAGATATTATTGCGTCAGTTTCATTCAAACGAGGAATTTAAGTGAAGTGAAGTTAAGTGAATCCAAAGTAATGAACATTTTCCAAATAGGATATGATCTAAAGGTCTATGTTACCGGGTCATAAAATAAAAAAAAAACAGTTTCATTCATATAAATGTAATATTTCATCATAAACGAAATGAAGATTTAATAAATGAGAACTATTCCTATTTATTTACACCTTTAGAGTCATTTATTTACATTTCAACTAGTGAAATAGAAATATAAATTTGCTGTCACAAGCACACGACAATTTACGATTCAAGAAAATATTTCCCACCTTTTCCGCATGTAAATAGTGGCGACGAATCTTAAAAGTACATTTATATTTTTGTCATTTGGCAGTTGGCATTGTTTTAAGCCTTGGTATATATTCCAAATGTAGGCTGATCTGCGTCAAAGAATCGAAATGTCAGCAAAAATTATATTAAAAAATAAACTTTAAAATACGTATTATTTTATTCACACAAACGATTAGATTTCATATTTACACGTTTAACAGATTTTGAGGACTAATGTTCGTAGCAAAAATTATTAGTAAAAAATATCAATAATTGTAGAAAATAATAAAAATGTTAAATATAAAGATATAGGCCAAGTCAAGATGACTAGTATTTTTATATATTTAAATCTTCAGAAAATTTATTACACTTTTATTATCAGATTATCATAAAATTTTACAGCTAATTTTACTGTAAAAACTTTTAGACGCTTGTTTTCCACAAACTTTTAATGTTTTCGTTACTAACTTGTGAAATTGAGTGTTGGCGTGAAAAAAACAACGTTTGAACGTCGAATACTGTGTTGAAAACTAATTTAGCTGTTTTTACTACACTTTATTTATATTCATTTATAATAAAATAGTGATAAGATTTGTGACAAACTAATAATCTCATAGTTTTTACCCAGGCCTCTTAAAACGCCTAATAATGTAAAAAAAATACTTCCAGCGTTGTGGAATGGTCTGTCCTCAACGATATTTCCAAACCGCTACGACTTGGGGTCCCTCAAGAAGCGAGCGTATCACCATCTCAAAGGCCAGCAACGCATTTGCAGTTCCTCTGGTATTGCTGATGTCCATGGGCATCGTTGAACACCTCGAATTCCCGCTGCTCGTTTGCCCCCTTCTGTTATAAAAGAAAAAACTTAAATTTCAAACAAACTCCCTAACTATGGGCATATGAGCAATAATTTTTTAAAAACCCGTCAAGGTTACCCCTTAAAGTCAAAACAGACGCATTAATGTTTAATACAGAAACCGAAAGATACGAAAAAAAAACATTATCACAAAACCAACTTACTGATGTTAAAACTCCGATAACTCCAACATAAGCCGCTTTGATACAGCCGGCTGATCAGAATCCGATATCCCTGGATCCGGATTAAAGTATTGCAAAACTTATTGTACCCTCCTCCACGTATTACAAATGTTTCTTGTATCAGATGACTTATTTATAAACGTACTAACTGTCGCCTGCAACTCTACGTGGAATTAAAAAAAAATAATTAGTAGCCTATGTGTGCCAGACTATGTTCTACATCTGTGCCAAATTTCATAGAGATCCGTTGAACCGTTGCGTAGATATATTCAATTAAACATCCATTCATCTAAACTATCGCATTTATAATATTAGTAAAATTTGTTTAAGAGGACAGTACACACTTGTGAATTATTCCGAAAACATTTTGCATTATAAAATGTACACATGCTCATCGGTTATGGATAGTATTCGTTTTCTTTTTTTAAATACACCTTAGTCCGCTGCAACTTGCAGTCAGTTTTGCTTAATTAATATTTCTACGTCTTTTTTCAATCTTTATTTTGACGTACTCATTCTAATGAAGCATAGCTTTTATATTTTTAATTTTAATACAAACTTTTCCGCCACGCGTTTTCAATTCCTTTATAATAATATCTAAAAAATAACTTGAAACCGACATGATCAATGCATCACTAAAAATTATTAAATGATTACTTTAACATCCGTTTAGTGTACACTTCTTGTTCTAAATCTACACACTAAGGGACTTCCTTAGTCGTCACTTTACGTCTTTGAGTGCAGCAGTTAATAGTATCAGCAAATAAATTTCAATTGCCTTGTCTGTCCTGTGAACTGCTACAAATGCAGAGAAATCAAGTTGTCCGCACCTTTGACCCCTTTAGTCGAAGTTTTTTCCTTATTTAATTTAAAACTCTTTTTATTCTCTTCACAATGGCACCATAAATTAGTATTTACTAGCTGTCGCATAAAACCTTTCCGCGCGGAATTTAAAAAAATCATAATAAAATGCTTGTGTGTTCTTCCAATCTTTGTTCTACATTTGTGCCAAATTTCACCAAGATCCGTTGATCCATTCCGGAGATACTTTCTAACAATCATTAGTAAGATAATACTTGTGTTCTTACTATTTAATCGAACTTATATTCTCAGAAATCTTAGACAGCAGATTATAAGCAATTAAAGAATTTCTTGGATTTGCTATGCGCTTCACTTCGTTGCAAGCTTCAAAGGTTCGTAGTAATTTTTTCAATAAGCCAATCTTAGTATTAACGTTTTATCAAACAACATCGTATTAATCTGATAGTAAAGGGAAAGAACTTGTTCTTTTATTATTTATTTACTAGCTGTCACCCGTGACTCCGTCCCGCGTGGAATAAAAGAAAAAAAGAATTAGTAGTCTATATTATTTTCCATGTTATGTTTTAAATCTAAACCAAATGTCAAGGAGATCCGTACAGCAGTTTTGGAGATACAACCATCCATCCATCCATACATCCAAACATTGGTATCTATATATTATACTCGTATATAAAAGAAAGTCGTGTTAGTTACACTATTTATAACTCAAGAACGGCTTTACCGATGTGGCTGAAAATTGGTGAGGAGGTAGCTTAGAGCCAGGAGACGGACGTGGGATACTATTTTGTAATATTTTTTTTATTTTCGAATTTATGCCTTGAAGAGCTGCTTTTTATTTAACTTGTATATTATATATATCAAGTTTTTTTTTTATATATCCACGCGGACGAAGTAGCAGGTGACAGCTAGTTTATAATATAAGTAAGAAGATCAACGTTTTATTTTTGTGTCTTCAGTGTCGCAGGATTGAAGTCAGCACACCAGCAGCCTTATAGAAATTTACAAACTTTTTTAATATAAATTCCACGTTAAAAGTTCTCTTACCCTTTTATCTCAAAATTCACATCATTACTTCTTCGTTACAAAATATCGTATTTTTAATTAATCCAGCATAAACGAAATACCTATATGATCTAAAACTACGAGTTCTGTTGAAAAAATTCCAGTTCTAGTCCGAGCATAGAGATGGCGTAAAAACGACAAAAAATTTCTTTGATCCTGTCAGGTGGTATTCAACCATAAACTATTGGAATTTATCCGAGATTCAGACTGAAGTAATGTTATAGGATTAATAAGTTACTACTATGCCACTAATACATCCATTCTGATTAATACGTATGTTATTTGAAGTTTATTTTTTAATTTACAACTGAAGAAAGCTCATATTCCATATTTGGCAAATGCAGCTTACCATATAATCGTAACCGCGAATGCGAATGTTTGGATAGATGGATGGATGTTTGTTTGAAGGTCTAGAACGGCTGATCGAATCTCGATGTAATTTGGTATACATATAGAACATACTTTGGAGAAACACATATGCTACTAATTATGTATTTTTAATTCCAAACAGACAGAGACGCGGGCAACGGCTAGTCCAATAATAAAAGAAATTATTCTCAACTTAAAATATTCATCATGTGCAAAGTACAAAACGAATAAATTGTCAACAAACAGATTACACTTAAGCAAGTAGTTTAGTGAATTTTAAATAGGCGGTTTTTTTTTCAATTGTGGACGTGTGCTTATGAAAATCGTTATTTTTATATAGTTAAATTTATTGATAAAATTATGAAGCTGTTCGATTAATTTATTTGCCCCTAAAATTTTAAATCCTTAGATAATTGGCTGTGATGTCCATCGTCTGACCGTAATCACACAATCCTACTTAATATAGAAATAAGAATGTTACTTTTAATTGTTAGTATCAATTTCCAAAGAAGATTCTTATCTTTAAAATTTAAACTCCATAAAGTTTCAATCATATTATAAGTTTTTTTTTTTTTTAATGAGATAGTTACTATTCAATTTGCCACAAAAATGGATTTTATCATTTGTATTCCAACTACATTCAAACGAATAAAAAGACGACAATTTCAGAACGTGTTAACAATAATATCAGAAAATTCGAAGCGGAATAAGAAAAGTTTAGTTTTAAAATAAACCGAATGCGGAGCCTGCAGCCAGGGCTCGGAAGTTGCCTGACATATTATTCTAGTGCTGTTCAAGTTTGCTGCGTCTCTGAAATGAAATATTTTAAATGGAGCACTTATAATGCTTGATACTATGAAAAATGTAAAAATAAAAGAAATATTAAGCTGCAAATATACTTAAAAAGTTTGTGAAAAATATTAAAAAAAAAATTGTTAGACAAGGAATTAGAACAAAAAATGTTGTTAATATTCTCTAGCCTACTTACTCTATGTTGTAATAAGACCACGAAACTCGTGTTAATACTTTATCTTATAAAAAGGCCAATGGAATAAACGAGAAAAATAGACATTTCTCAGACATCTCAATTGAATGTTTGAAGAGATAAAAGCTTTGTGAATTACGCAACCACTTACGGTACTATTTCATATATTTTTCGACGTTTATTTCTACCAGTAGCGGCGTTAAGATAGGGCGAGTTGGGGAACCGCCCAGGGCGCCGGGCATAAGGAAGTGCCGTGAAAATCTCGACCAAGGAGCTGGAAATGCTAAAAATCGGCCCAAATTTGACCAAGAATAGTCAGTTCTTTATTTTTTTTATATTGGATATTTTTTTATTTAGATAAACATTTTATCTGTACACCATCAATACACCTAATTCAATAGGTTCGTCTAGAAATCGGCCTTTTGAGGTAGCCGCGGCTAAGTTTGGTATCAAATTCCAACCAAGATTTTGTGTTCTTTGGTGCAATAAAACACTTTGAGCTTACAAAAGTTAATATCTTGCTTCTTAATTAGACAATAAACTAAAATTAAGCAGTATTTTAATTGTCTAATAGAAATTATTGAACCCTTTTATTTAATAACCGCAGTCCCTTTGCTATACCGTTAATTAACCTAAAAATTAATTAAGTTAATAAATTAGAAACTGGAATTCCTATGCCTACGCCTTTTGTTTCCATCGTCAGCAAAATCCTCATTTTCATTTCACAAACCAAGGACAGTGAGAGAAATTTAATAAAATCTAATTACAACCGTAGAACGCCTTCGTCCTGCCAAATTATTTCATCCCGCGATATTTGATTTCTAATGCGGACCTTCATTGTTGCTACTCACAGCTAGAAATTATTAAGGTCGTGGTTTAAATTAATAAAGGTATTCAGTGTTTTTGACATATTTAAATATTCCATTAAATAGAATGGTCGAGTATTTTAATCTACTTTTTTAGGGTTCCGTACATCATAGGAAAAAAACGGAATCCTTTTAGGATCACTTTGTTGTCCGTCTGTCTGTCTGTCAAGACCCTTTTTAAGTAAAGTAATGATAATAACACATTCAACGTCTTACTATTATTATTAATGCGAATGTTTGGATGGATGGGTTTGTAAGAAGGTATCTTTAGAACGGCTGAACGGATCTTTACGAAATTTGGCAAACGTAGAACATAGTCTGGAAAACAGGCTACTAATTAAGTTTTTTTAATTGACGATGATTTTCGAGTCGCTGACGACAACTATACATGGCATATAGTAATAATATGTAACATTATAGTAACGAGAGATCGACCTACATGCGATTTAGTTCAGTTGGTGGTTAGCAGAAGTTAACAATACAGTCAGATGAGCACATTCATGGAACTCGATGCTATTATATCGGCTGTCCCGCTTTACAATATTACTCAGCTATATAAGTACTGAATATAACAATGTCTCATTATTTTAATGGATAAAAGAGAGATTCATGAGTCAATCTGTGAACTAGTTTGGCCATACACGGACTTATCACAGCTGAATTAGCAGCGAATGAATGAAAAATGTCCGCGTACAGCGAACATTAAGTTTATATGGAAACTAACACGCATATACTATTTTTGATAATTCCTTACTGTTTAAGAATGCATAAAATTTACTTAATTTTATCTACAAAATCAAAAGTTGTTACTGTTGATCTGTTTTGATAAGATTTCTATTTAAATTAGTTTTAATAAGAATTGTCTTGCGTAATGAAAATCTCTGTATATTCTAAGTAACGCGTCAGTAAATTTATTTTATATCATCTAATATAATCACATAAAGGGTGTTCACTTTATTACAACATTGTAAATTTGATCATAAAATTTATATGTCTATTAAATCGATGTATCCTATCTTAAGGGAACAATTTTTTTTATCTACTTTTACAAGATCGTAAATTTCCGTAGGCTTTCTAATATGTTGTGGTTTATCAACTTTATAGTATCTTTTATATTTTATACTTTGATTTACAATCATATTATAAATTACGTTGAGTTATATATAAGAATAAGTTGTTATTTTTAGACAGTATTAGTTAGAATCATTTGGCGCGAATGACGTGCGTTCGATACAAAGTCCAGTGTCAGAATGAATGTGAGAGGACATAAACGTCGACATTTTAGTAAGGCTAGTGTTGAGTCAATACACTGACTCATTATATTCCAAAAACCCAAATACTTTCACCATAGGCAAAAAAAATTCCGATAAAGCTCGTAAAGTCTATAGCATATAATAAAAATTTTGCATAACTATATTTATAACAACTTTCACCAATAAAGAAATAAAGAAACAGCGTAATGGCCGCTATGACTGTCCTTTGTATAAAAAAAAATTAAGATATAAATAAGTACATTTTATATTTTGTATCTTTATACTCTGTTTACGTAAACTATAGGTTGATTTAAAATGAAGTATAATAAAAGTAGTAGTTATAAAACATTAATAATTGAATACATCGAATGACACCCATTAAAATTTATTCAAAAGTAATTTCTTTAAGTGTTAGATAAAAGGATCATAAAGTAGGAATACTACCGGGCATCAGCACTCTGTTCTACACTAGCTATAAAGTAAACGAGCAGTAAGAGACACCTGTGTACATCGTGTTTTGTTTAATTTACGACCACCCTCATGTTACTACAATGCTTTATACATCACGTCACTTCCTTTTGAACGCAAGTCTAGCTTTAAATTGTAGCAACGTTATATAAACCAAATCGCAATGGAGCTTAATTGTCCAAATTACTTGTTACTTTTTTAGTTATTAGTTAGAATATTTTGGCGCGAATGGCGCGCTTTCATTACAAAGTCAAGTGTCAGAATGAGTCGCAGACGGGGCCGCGGACGAGAGCGAAAGCGTGCCCGTGGTCCCGTCCCGATGCGTTGGAGGAACAGAGGGGTTTAGTGGGTATGCCTCCGCTATGGAGGAGAATCCCACATAACTACCGCGTCCCCCCGGGGCGCGGAGTATGCATAAAGCATTCCCCTCTGAAAAAAAAAAAGTGTCAGAATGAGTAGTGAGGGGAAATAAACTTCGACATTTTAGTAAGGCTAGTGTTGTACCAGTACATCGGCACAATGTTGGATTTTCTTCCTAACATTATGTAAAAGAGGGCTTTATTTGATCCAATGCGTTATATTAGAATTGAAAACCCTTTAAAGCGCTATGTAATAAATAATTAAAAGATTTTATTTCTTATGTAAAAAGTGTGTTTAATAGTGTAGTATATGTTCACCTAATTATTTCTAAGAATATTTATTTTGCTCTGGAATACTGTCCCTTAGTTTTTGCTTAACTCGTAACTTTTGTAGTCATAAAATTTGGGTTACTATAATAGTATAATAACTGCAAAAGGTAATGTAAGGGATACTACATTATTTTATGTCGTTTTAACAACGGGGAACTAGACTACGATCTGATAACATAAAATGTTTAACGTATATGTACCACAGTATATCCTTATTATATATATTTGGGCTGACATTTCTCATAAATACTATGGAAACCTAGAGCCTACGTTTAGAGAAATCAAAAAAAATGTACCAACGTATTTGAATTGACCTTTTTTATAAGAAATTAAGTTTGAGAAAGTTTCTAATAAAATTATACATTATGCAAATGTAATTAAAATCCTAGGTAAAAACGCAGCGGCCATAACGTAACTGGTGATCGTTTCTTCTTATAGAATAGCTTTTATCTTTTACATATCGCATTTTAGCTAAAGTTCTATTATTTTATTTCTTTTTTGCAATATTACTATTATTTTAACTTGGAATTATAAGCATACTTGCGGTCGCCCGCGACTCCGTCCGCGCAGAATTAAAAAACATGATTAGTAGTTTATGTGTTCTTCCAGACTATGTTCTATATGTATAACTAATTTCATCGAGATCAGTTCAGCAGTTTTGGAAATACCTTTAAACAAACATCCATCCATCTAAACATTCGCATTTATAATATTAGTAAGAAGTAAGATTTCCGTCATATTTCATACAGTCTTGTCACTATATGCTATTATTAAAGTTAAACATACTTGTATACTTGTTTCTCATCCATTGCCAATATTGTTTATCTCATAAAAACAAAAGTGATCATTTATTTCATTTTTAAGTCGATGCGTCATAAAAGTCAAGTAAAAACTAACTGCAGTTCACGATACCGGTGGAAATTCGAGCAATAAATATCACGAATAGCGCACGAGAACTGAATGGAAATTCGTTTCAGATCCATTTCGCAGAGGTCGAGTTCGATAGTAACTTAAAAGTTCATTCCGTTACTAACTACATTAAAAAAATAAACTGAACATAAGCATACTCGCTTGAAGTTTGGAACAACTTTGGAACTATTAGATGATATCGTTAAAATAACTATACAACTTTATACGTAGTTGAAGCACCAATGAGTCTTCATAAATGATTTTATATATACTCAAGAGTCATAAAATCACATAAAATATGTATGTATAATCAGAAAGGCTCTACTATCGCGGTTGCTTCTGGCAGAAAACATGTAAAACCTACATGTATGTTCAAAAAAGATAAAAAATCATTTTAAAGGGGGCGCTAGTGAGCTATCATAATTTAGTTTGACTTATGCCCACCGGGTCAGAAAACTTTGTCGATCTATGATATACATGATATCTTTAAGTATTACAAACCATTTTTTTGCTTATATATAAACTATTTTGGTTAAATGTCTTTAGTAAAACATCCAGTTATCATGATAATAACGAATGGAACGTACGATTCTTTTCACTCTTGTTTATTTTTTTTCATATCAGATACAACTGTAGCTACAGTACCACGTTACTAAACTATCACAGATATTATTTCTATATATAATAACCAGAAATCTAGAACAGTATCGTTTGTTGTTACAGTTCTAGATAGAATCCTTATTAAGTCAGAATATCTATAGGGAAAACATTTACCCAAGCTTGGTAGTGAGTGGTTTAGCTAATATTTTATTTCAGTATCAAAATTTAAATGTTACGAAATAAATTCTACGTTATCAAATTTCATAATGAGTAACTACCATAGACAGTTTACTATGTAGAGCCCACAATAAAATCTTTCGCACCGCTTCGGCTCAACCGTTGTAATACCACGATTAGATAAAACTCAGACGTAAAATGAAAGTAATTGCACGTTTCGTCCAGTGAACCTAATTTTAGTCCTCTTCCACCGATCACTTTTTATAAGGAACTAATAGGAAGAGAAAATATCCTCTGTCGATTTAGAGGTAGGAAGGGGGTAGATTCGGGTTTTAGGGCTATTAGAGATGTATTAAGGAGTAGTACATACTTTGCCGGCCCTTAATAGGGATTTCACATTTTCCTATGTTTTTTGCATTTGTCCTATGACCTATGTCACTTCGCTATTTTTTATGAAATCTAGTAGCCAGTAGCTCGCTTGCCACCTATTAGTAAAAAAAATATATATATAGTTTGAAGAATGTGCACTTATAGAAACAAAATCGCTAATAATGATATTAAAAAGTAAAGCTCCATACAAGTACAAAGTTAAGCTTGTTGATCACAATAAAATGTCCCAACTAATATTATAAGTATTGTCGTAGTGTTATTTATTCTTGCTCCGTGTACTAGTACTAACAATAAGTTTCTTGTGTATCAACATTTCTCGTTAGAATATTCTTATCCAACTATTCATAGTTGCATAAAATATTACTCATTTTTCTATACAATCTGAAATAAATGTCATAGCAATTAAAACATTGTTATACGCAAGTTAAGGAAATAAAAAGCTTAAGAAATATTTCTTTGTGGTTTACATTTACAGAAACAATACTCAGCTTAAAGTGGCTTCGCGGAAAGCATTGCTTGTTCCTTATTGTTTATGAAAAATGCAAAGAATATCAGCCTCTGGATGAAAGTGCTCTATGGTTTAAACATCAACTTTGCTGCGCTCTAACCTCGTATTTAAAAGTATTATTGTATTAAATAGCTATTGTTTAAACAGGTTTATATTTTAATATTCAGTTACTGGATTGGACATGTTTTCTTTTATATATTTACTAGCTGTCGCCCGCAGCTCCGTCGGCGAGGAATTAAAAATATGTTAATAAGTAGCCTATGAGTTACGTCTATGCCAAATTTCAGAGAGATCAATACTGCCGTTCTGTAGATACCGTCAAGCAAACATGCATCCATCTATTCAGTCATCCATCAATCTAAACATTCGAATTTATAATATTAGTAAGATTGTATGCTGTTGTAACAATATAACTAACATAAATTTTTACACAAATATATACATATATTTGTCATATTCAGTTTAATATATGGCATTTATATATCTATAAGGGTAACATGATTTGATATAACGATAACGTACACTAAGTGTACTCACGTACCCTAAACATAAACCCCAAAATGGCAGCTTACTGTCGGAAAGGGATACTTGTTATTAAGCGTTTTAAGTGACCTTAAGGTGTCACCACACGACCGTACAAGCCACATCATACATGCAATTAACCTAATTACTTTACTAACCTAAATTGTCGGCTGAACCTTTCCTATTTTAAAATATTAAAAACTACATTGATACTTTTTACTCCCACGTTATTTAATTAACTAACACACATTACGCGATATTGCAAACTACCTTTGGTCAGAGGATGTATTACACTACTGTTTTTAAAAGTCAGCGAGTAATAGATTTGAAAATAAGCTAAAATAACTCGGTTACTTAGTGAAAAATAAGAAAGAAGATTAAAAAAGGGTACGTAACCCGTAAACCATAAAAAAAAATATTTTAGAAAATCCCTAAAATTCTATACATTTAATTTACCTTCAAAAACTATATGTAAAGTTTACTTAAATGTTGTTTAAATGAGAATTAAAATATTACCACGTAATTAATATTAACTAGTCTATTGATTCATAACCAACGATTTTTTAAAATTTTTAATCAAATAACCTTTACGTACTTCTGCACAGGAAATATGTAATTTCAAGTTTTTCCTTTTGTGCAATTTTCTTAAAAAGCGGTGCACCTCTGGTATTAATATAATGATAGTTAACGCAACATTTAACTCCACAGTTTAAGTAGTTAAGATAAAGATAGAGCAATAAATCTTATTCTCGTTAGCAGTAACTCGCCGGTGAGAAATGGTCGAGTTATCGAATAGTTTAACTTTGCTTAAAATATGGGCTAAGACAAGAAATCGTTACGCTGTTTAAACTTCGGACCTATGTAATTTGTTAGAACTTGATTTTAGTTTATTTATCCCAAGCCTTAAAGCGCATCTGTCAAGGGCAAATGTTTTTTTTTTCTTTTCAAACGTATTCTTAAGTCTAAGTTTTTTCAAGAATTGTTTTCTCTGTCCTTTGTTATTAATTATTATTTGATCTTATTTTTGTACTACAGTTACTTACATAAATAGAGAAAAATTAAAAACAAATAAAATATAATGACCATTTAAAACCAACCACAATCTAAAAATAGTTGTTTCCAGAACTTGTGAGCCGAGAAATTTAGTATCCATATACCTGACGTCAGCTACATTTCTAGAATAAATTCTTACGAGAAAACGAACAGAAACTGTTACGTTGCAAAATATTTTAACTGCTTGTTTAGATTTGTCCTGTATTTTTACTACTGTAATATCTTTTATAAGCTGATGCCCACGATTTCTTACGCATAAAATTGAAAAAAACAACTTAATTAGTAGCCTATGTTCTTCTTGGCTATTTTCTACATCTATGTCAAATTTTAAAGAGATCCATGCAGTCGTTCTGCAGATAACTTTTAACATCCAGCCATCCATACATCCAAATATACGCATTAATATATAAGTGAGATATCACGCAAATAAAAATTACTTCATCTATTTGCGTCTTAAGTGCTGTTTAATACGAATATTATCTTTAACTAGTTTTAACAGGAATGAGGTCGTCGGATTAAATTCAATGTTCTTGAAATCTGTAGAGTAAAGCTTAATTCCATCGTCTGTAGTGCAAATACGGAGGATCGTGGGTAAATGAACAACTTTAATTTGGACGAAGCAAAGTAATTTGTTAAACAAAATTATGGAACGCAGCCGTCGTTCAAACTAATTGAAAGCAATATCTGAAACATTTTTTTTAAATTGAATTCGATGTATCTTGAAACTAATTCTAAGCAAATATAATACAATGTTCAAGTATTATGTATGGATGGATGTTTGTTTAAAGGTAACTCCAAAACAACTGTATCGATTTCGCTGTAATTTGGATGTAATTTGAAAAACATACTCTTCAATACATAGACTACTAATTAAGTTTTATTTATTCAGCGCGAACTGAGTCGCGGGAGACAACTAGTATAATTACAAGGAACATTTTTGTTTTCTTTAACCGTTTATTAAATGTATAACAAACGTTATGATGCATTTATGTACACTTGGAAATTAGTTTGCAGAGGACGAATACTTGCGGCTTGTCTGACTAAACATCGGTTACCAAACATGGATATACACCCTTAATATAATCTATACTTGATTTATTTACTTGACCAAAGGATAAGTGTAAGCTCCAAGATTGCACCGTAAACACTTCAACATTGGAGTCGACGTTGTTTTGTATAAGTAACGTAAACGTAGAATTCTACTGCCGAGACACTTGTATTTTTAAATATGCCGTCAACTTCATTCTATAAAAACAAAAAAGAGACGACAATATTTATTAAAACCAGTGATACGACAATGGAATTCTACTTCAACCTTGTAATGAAAACAGTGACATCTCTATCTTTGACAAAACAGAATGAATGTTTTACATATTACGTTGAGTTTGTATTTGGCATTTCGTTTTCGTTTAGTTTGCGTAGGACAGCCATTACTTGCCAAGCTATGATCTCTAAAATGTAGATTGTGCAAAATTTTAATGGAAGCCAACGTATTGAAAATTTTCCTAATGCAGCACATACATCTATTTCCCCTTCAACTGTCCAATCATCATCGTCAGCTCACTATATGTCCTTACTGAGGTGTTCAGAGCCTACCATAAATCCAGGGTGACTAGGCCATAGTTTACCACGCTGACCCAATGCGAGTTCATCATCATCACCTCACTATACGTCCCCACTGAGGGGCTCTTAGCCTACCCTAAGTTAGGGGTGACTAGACCATAGTCAACCACGCTGGCCAAGTACGGATTGGTTGTTTCACACATATCTTTGAATTTCTTCTCAGATACGTGAAGGTTGCATCACGATGTTTTCCTTCACCGTAAGAACGTCGGATAAATGTACATATGTAAATCGGAAATCGAAAAACACATTGGTATATGGCGGGATTCGAACTTAGGACCTGCAGATTGCAAGTCAAGTGACCCCTGAGCCACCGACGCTCAATGCGGGTTATTACTGTCCAATACGTATAATAAATTGTTAATAACAAAAAGATAATTCATGTTACCTACTACATTCGAAACATTTATTATCTTTGTATTTGAATTGTAGCTTAATTAGGTTTAAATAAAACAAAAAGGTCAAAATTATAAAAAGTTTAATAACCGATTCGTAAAAAATATCAAAAAAGACATATCTTAACAACTATTTAGTTATTTTAAACATATTACTTATGTAAACAACTGTATTATATTTAAAATATAATATTTAAAAAATATTAAATGCTATTCAATATCAAACTTATACTATTAAAGCAAAATATTTTGATTGCGTAAATCGTAAAAATACTCCTAATTAAAATGCATACTGATAACCATTGTCAAAAAGATTTAATTCTAAATCTAATATCTAAAACACTATGTTTTACATCATCATCATCATCAGCTCACTACAAGTACATACCCCACTGAGGGGCTCGGAGCCTACCCTAAGTAAAGGACGACTAGGCCTTAGTCAACCACGCTGGCCTATGTTTTACATAGTTATGAGTAACATATAATTTTTTATATAATCTTGAAACTAACACAAGAATTACATAACATTATATCTTAAATAGATTTTGGTATAAAGCACGTAATATTAAAAGTGTATGCTTATAAACGATTATTATTTGTTATTACCAAAAAATAACTGTTTTGTACAGTCAGCTGCATAAATATGTCATACATTACACACACACAAAGCTTCTAAACTTGTATAAACATTCGATTTGAAAAATATGTATGCATGTTTCTAACCATATATGTATATGCAAGGGATACGTACATAAGTATTTCTGAAACAGAAGGTTTACAAAGATGTTTACAGGAATGTTATATTTTTGCAGCTGACTGTACATGTGTTTTGGAAACTACATTTCGTATACTACTCTGTTTTTAATTTAATCAGTCTTTGAATATCATTCACAGAAAACGCGATGTTATTAAAAGATTTCGAGAATATGAGTTTTGCTAGCTTAGCTCTTAATAACAAACGAGCTGTTCTTAATTATACTAGATATTAGCGCTAACAATCTTACAGAAATAGTCTTACTAAATAATATTTTACCATATTTGGTAAGCAATAAGCAAAGAAGACATTTTTGTTTTTACTTTATCTTAGGGAATTTTAAAATATAGTATGCAATATGTCATATACTTTTTATTGTAAACTTGTAACTTATTGTGGGTTTCTGAGACCCAAATTTTAAACTGTTTAAAACATTGTTATCTCTGTTTTGTCAAAGATCATGACAGGGATGACGACATACTTTTAAAAGTGTTTTAAGTCTCAGAAACCAACGGTCATTTAAATAACCATGAAGATAATAATATTACATTAAGATGTATTCTTAACATCTTTAACTGAGTTTAACTCAGTCAACTCAGTCTCTACTAAACAATCTTTATCTATCTTCGCATCATCTATATATAAATCACCTTGTAATAAAATCTGTATATCATGCAAGCTCTTATCACGTGTTTCAGGCACAAAGAAATAAGTGAAAACAGCACCACTAAAAGTCACGAACGCAAAAATCCAAAAAACTCCAGTCAAACCAAGTAAATTTTTCATAACTTGATATCCTTTTCCTACAGCAAAACCTAATAATCCACCTAGAATATTTAATGACGTCATAGCAACCGCTTTTACATTTAAAGGGAAGATTTCCGCGGGAACAATTCCTATGACAGAGTTGAAGCCTAAAGTAGAGACTACAGTTGATAATAGGATACCAATAAATGTGATTATTCCGTAAGGACTAAGTGATTCGTGCTCGATTTGAACAACGTCCAATAAGAAGAAGTAACAGCCGATAACTGCGTAGGAGATTCCGGTGCTTAGGAGCGTGTAAATAATCAAAGGTCGACGTCCAATCCTATCCACGAAAACTGATGATATCAAAGCTGAAAAATTTTGATGTTGTAGTACGGATATTGTCTTAAAAAATCTTACTAATATTATAAATGAGGAAGTTTAAATGGATGGATGTGTTTAGAAGGTATTTCCAGAACGGCTACATGAATCTCGCTGAAATTTGGCATAGATGTAGAAAATATTCTGGAAGAACACAAAGACTACTTATATTCTTTTTCTCCGCGTAGACGGAGTCGCGGGCGACACCTAGTTATTTAATAAATTGACAACTCACTATAGGGATGGGTGTTACATATGTACTTGACTATAAATCTTATCGATTATCGATAGTTCCCATATTACTTTGAATTTACAGTTTTATTATTCAATATTAATTATAATACAAGTCAATTATTTCAGTTAGTTTGTATAATATAATAAAAATATACTTACAGACGCCAAACTTGACAGCTCCGAACACAATGGATATAGTGGCAGGCGCCATTTTGAATTTGCTTTCTTGTACGATGACTATCAAATATTGTTGTATAGCCATGCCGCCGGTCAGAATTTGCGTCATTTTCATGCCTAGAATATTTTAATATTGCACATACATAAGAAATAACAAAGATAAAGATTAATTTTGTATGCACTTAAATAATAGAAGGTAAAGTTTTAAGTTCTATGAAAGTTCTAGAAAAAAAAAATAGAATACAAATTCAATTAAAAAAAATTTTGAAGGTCCTAAAGCGTAATCATACGTCAGTTACGTACCCGCAGCTATAATCACGGCTTTCCTGTACTGCTTGCCAGTGAACAGTTCTTTTGCCGAACTTGAACTACGCATTGCATTCTTAACACCGCTTTGCATTATCTGTAATTCTTCTTCTAATGCCTTGAGAAGTAAAAAAAAATTAAGTGTTATATTTGTATAACATACTAGCTATAGCCCGCGACTCCGTTCGCGCGGTTTAAAAAAACTACGTAAGTAAAAATATGTGTTCCTCCAGACTATATTCTAGGTCGGTCGAATAGTTCTGGACATACCTTCTAACAAACCATGCATACAAACTTTCACATTTATAATATTAGTAAGAGTAAGATTTATTTGTATAAGAACATCAACATCTTAATATCAAAATATGCAATGACCTTTTAGAAGATCTGTTCTACAATATCCAATATTTCAAAAAATTTCAACCCAGTTTTACAATTAGGTATTAGTTAAAAAAGTGTTAATTTATACTCGTAGAATTATAATAAACTGTAATAATTAATTATACTCACATTAACGTCTGAATTTCTTAATTTTGCCAATTCAATTCTCGCGGCGTTCACACGACCTTCCTTCAGATAGTAATATGGTGATTCAGGTATCCACCAACAAGCGAGAAAATATATCACAGGTAAAGGAAGCAACGAATAGCTCAAAACTTCGTACGATAAAAATGGACCAACACACATCACTAGCAAATTGCCGAAGTTAAACATAAATCTTGTTACTACGTTCAAGGATCCTCTGAGCTCTTTATATGATATTTCTACTAAATACATTGTTATTACCTGCAAAGAATTACAAAAGACATTTTTCTATATCATAAATTGGCAAACGAGCGAGGGTCCAATACAAATCGCTAATAAAGCTAAGTGACCGTTGCCCATAGACGTACGCAATTACAGATGCGTTGCCTACCTTTAATCGACGGAGGAGGGGATGCTTAAAAAGGGAATATTCTCCATTTCCATGCATTCTCATCCGGAAAATCAACTTCCCATCATTTACTTATAACAAAAAGGGTGGGAATGAAAACCGGAGTAAAATTAGGCCTCCGGTACCACACTCCATAAGACTTTACGCGGAATTGCTTACACTTGACGTCTGTCTTCTGTGTGGTCGTGGTACTGCACCAGGCGAACCGGCCAATTCGTGCGACCATGTTAAAGCGGGCATTGTTATCATGTCCCTCTTAGAAAAATATTCTTCTCGTATAACGAGTTTGTAATTTTGTACCCAAAAGTGTAAATTACGAAACTGTACCATTAAACACTTACGGTAGACAACATTCCTGTACCAAATCCCCAGAGAAACTTTGTAATACACAGTATCCAACCATAAGAAGCATATATCACGAACATCTGAAAATATTAAACCTCTTTTGGTAATATTGTATAAAACAGACAACATTCTCGCTCTATTTAATCTTTGGTAAGCTTAAAAAAAGTAAACATAGTCTCATGACTTTGTTATTCGGATTAATATAAACGATATCGATATTTACAAGAAACCTTCACGACTCTGTCCCATCCCTATTTGTCTCTCTCTTTCGCCCTTACTCTGTCACTCTCGCTTAACGTCTCTTTTACTATACCTTTTTGTCTATCTATATGTCTCTTTTTCTCTACCTGTTTCTTTCTCTGTCTTTTTCTATACTTACCGTTCCAAGAGCAATAGGTGCTGCACTTGATAGCACAGTAACTCGGCGGCCAAAGTTATCAGAAATGTACCGAGTGACAAGACTGCCGGACAGAAAGCCCAAGGGACTCATTGCCACCATCCATGATGCAACATCCTAAAAAATAAATATTTTTATTAAGATTTTTTTTTGGTAAGTTTGTACTATTTTTTTAATTTTTAAAAGACGCAAATTCTTACTTAAAGTTAATAAACAAATGAATTCACTACACAAACAAGTTTTTCAATTTCGGCCGGTTTCCACTCTCGAAACATTCCTACTGAAACATATTATCATCACTAATATTCTCCTTGAAAAAACTGGCATATTTTCGTGCTAGTGTTATAGCAGTGGAAACGCACGGTTAGATGATTACTACATAGACCAAAAATTAGAGTAGCTTAATAACCGAGTAAACTCTTACATCTGTAACTCGAACATTTGTTTCGTTGTGGTGAAAACGCGGTAACACGATTGTGGGCCACGCCGAAGACGCACCCATCGTCAGTGTTGCCAGCGACACTGAAATAAAAACATTTCTACTTATTAGTATTAGTTACCCCAAATATAACACTTTTCTACATAACAAAGTAATTTATTTTTAGTTCTTAATACGCCATTTAAAAGGTAAATGAGAGATGTTTATAACTTACCAGAAAATGCTACAAGAAACTGCGCTCCTTTGCCACGATCCATTTTCTTAAAAAAAAAAAAAGAAAGTAATTAAAAAAATAATAGAGAAAAAACATGTACTTAAAATATATTATCACTTAACAATATATAAAAGGCGCGAAACAAAACGTAAAGAAATGTATAAAACAAAAACACGTCAATGAAAATAACTTTTTAAATGCATTTTAAACTTACGCGCAAACAAAATGCTAAGAGTACACGTGTGTAAGTGACGGTTATGAGTGACGCAATTATACTGACCAAAGTCAATGACGTCTTCTGCTTATATTGACCCTTGTTTATTTAAAAAGGGCTTTCCCCGAAAGTTATACACGGACATGAACGTAAAAAAATAAGTTTAAAATGTTGGTAATATCAACTAATCTAATCTACCACTAGTACATACATATCTGATATGTATACAATGAACCGCAATTTCGCGAACTTGAGTATCAGCGTTGATTACAACGATAATCCAGTTTCTTGTCTAATTCGCGTAAGTTCTGTGTTTTTTTTTTAATTCCGCATTGTTGAAGTCGCGGGCGAGCGTTAGTTATACTAATGTTGCAAGGAGAAATAATTTGCATTTTACTATTGATCAATTCATGAACATGAATTTTGTTTTGAGTATTTATCCACCCAAGAAAAGCTTGAGTAAGCCACTAGAAACCGCAATATTATGTTACTAGGAAAATTAACATAACACATAGTATTATCTCAGTTTTTTCAAGTAGATTGAGAGAGATGGCATATGTTTTATTAATGTAATTAAATTGTAAATTTTCATCTATTAAAATAAATGTATAAGATCTAATAACGGTTAATGTATTTAAATTATTAACGGCATTTAAAAAACTTTGGGAATCTCCGACGTAGTTTGTATGTAATGCATTTTAACAATGTATGTATTATCGCGTTAGGCAACATTGTTGTAATCAAACCTTAACTATAGGTTTTGACAACCGTGACACTTGTATCAACACATATCGTTTTCTCTGTTTTTTTGAAAGAGAATATGAGAGATAACAATAGCAGTTAACGGCAATGGAAACCCACAATAAGAATTCCATTTCACAGTTCAGAGAATAAAAACAACTACATAAAGACCTCTTATATTTTTGTTTTGTATAAGGTTCCTGTGAAGATAAGGGCATATGTGATTATGTTAGCTGTGAAAGCTATATGACTAGTCTAAACATATCTACGTACATACAACGTTATGTAGATAATTCATTTATTATCGTTATATTTAGCAAGCGTTACAAGCATGTACGAAAACTACAAACAATTTCAAAATCTCACAGTGATATTTACGAATTACAATAATATACTTCGATTTCATTTTTTCTCATCGAAGGTCTTTTTTTAATCTATTTATTTTTACTTAAGTGTAAATGATTTTAGAATCGCAATAACAAAAAAAAAATCGTTTAGAAACAGATCCGTACTTTTATCTGCCCATAAAAAAAGTTAAAATTATCTTCAGTTCCATAGTAATGATTATTGAGTTTCGCAGTACACATAAACCTAGAACGCTTATCTCCTTTTGCGATTTGCAACGTCCACAAACCGAAGCCCATCCCACAACAAATAAGTTACGATAATGTAGCGTAGAATTATTATTTTAAAATATCGATCGCCTTCGTATTAAAACAAAATCACTAACATTTTTAATTCAATAAAATTATTATTTAAGTTTTAAGTTAAATATTTCATAAAATATGATTGTTTATACCTTTAATTTGCGCCAGTATTTTGGTTAAATGTAAAACGGCCGTTTAATCCATTCTTCTACAATATTATGATTTTATCTGAAATTTAAAAAGCAAAATTAATTAGATTGTCAACAATTTAAAGAGCATAAATACGTAATAATAACTTGTCAATGTATCTCCCTTTTTTTTTTAATTAAAAGAACTCTTGGTTGGAGACTGTTGTTTAGGACTGAAGGCTTGAAGGTGAGACTACTGAGGCTTGCATTAATGAGATTAAACTTTTAATGTTAACATACAAGAACTCTGAGTAAAAAAAATAAGAATTTTAACTAGGATGAATTATGATACCATAAATGGTATCTGTATTTAACTATTAGTAGGTGTAATTTATCTTACAAACCATACTTTTTTCGTTGTACTGTATGTTTTTTTAAATAGCTAAGTTACTTCCTTTTTGTCTCATTTTTTGTTTGTAGCCAAATATATAAATGTCTTTGGTTATGACTCACTGTTTATTTCGTTTTATATGAAAAACGTTTTACGTTTTCAGTATGAAAAACTTGTTGAAAAATCACTAAAATTTCCGTAATGAAAAAATAATGATAAATCAAAAAAGGTAAACAAACGATAAGGTTATATTAATTATCTCAGACTTATTAAGAGGTCAAAGTTCATTTTCATAAAAGTACCAACTGTAACATATCAACACCCATATTTTTATTATAATATTATTAAAACAAGACACTAAAACAAGACAAACATTATAGAGAATTCTGCGATCTACATGGTAAGCTCTGTTCCGTTGTTCACTCACTCACCAATCGCAACAAATCGCACAGTTAAAATCGCAAATCTTTTTTTGCGAAACCATACAATTTTATTTTAATTTTTTATTTAAACGTATTGGTTTCTAATTTTTGACAAAATGTTGTCTACTTCAGTATTATATTTAGGTTTAATTTGATTTTTATTGAAATTTAATTTCAGATTCAGTTCTAATCTAATCACATGTTTTATAGCCTCTTTGCTCTTTGCTCTTTGCCTTCATATACAAAAATTTTTTTAGTCGGCAACCCCGATTACAATTTTAGAAGAAAGTGTCGTGTGGCAGGTTTATATAAAAGTACAAGTTAAAATATTTACTGAATTGTAAACTAAAGGTTAACCCCGATGTCTGAACACGTATTACCGGCCGAAGAGCCGATACGGTTTATAGCCCCAATTATTCAAGATAATCCTACAGGATGGGGGCCCTGCGAAATGCCGGAGCAATTTAGGGACATGCCCTATCAACCTTTCAGCAAAGGCGACCGATTGGGAAAGATTAGTGATTGGACTATGGTACAAGACAAGAAGTATCAAAGTAAGTTCTATCACCATAAACGTAACTAAGATAATTATTTGGATTTCCAATGAAAACATTTGAGGTTATGTCATACTGGCATCAGTTTGTATTTCCATATTGACATTGGCACGTATTTCAGATAAGTACGCTTCACAGTTTGGCCCTGGTTCTTCTTACGCTTACTTCCATGATGAGGATGAAAGCACTTTCCACCTGGTGGACACGACCAGAGTACAGAAGCCACCATATCAACGCGGCCGTGGCCGAGGACAGAGAGGCCGTGGTGCCAGAGGAGCTCGCACACCTGGTGGCATGACTACCTTGAACAAGGTATTTTTTTTATACTGCAATAAAGTTAAAGAATATTAGGAAGATATAAATATTTACAACTTCTCTTACAATACCATACAGTTATTACATATCTGTTGACTGGCATAAGGCATATAAATAGGATACAAATTTAAAAGTACTATTAAATTTATCAATATTTTGTTAATACAATAGTGTAAACAAACTGAAGACTGGGCTGAGTAAATTACATTGAATGTTAATTTGTAAGTTATTTTTAGCAACGAGACCGTAAGCTTGGTAAGAGGTGGGGTCAGCGTGGTGCCCCAATGAAGATCCGAGATGCCTCCGTCACTGTTAGACCCACCTGGGTCACAATTGAGGACATGGACTTTCCTCGTCTTGCTAAACTCTCTTTGCCAGGAATCAAAGAAGGTTTGAAGTTACATTTTTCTCCTTATGTACTTATCATATTTAGTTGTGAAAAATATAGCTTTTATATGTGAAGTATAATTTATAGAATTTCTAAAAATACAAAATAGAATATGTTACATAAATAATTTAAAAGCTTTTGTTTTTTGAAGTATCACAAGTTTTGTTTATCTAATTTTGATGAAAACTTAAACCAACTTGTAATATTCAGGTGAAGACATTGTATGCTGTGGTACACTGGAGTACTATGACAAGGGATATGACCGTGTAAATGTCAAGCATGAGAAGGCACTGCAGCGTATCGACCGTATCTTCCATACGGTAGGTATTTACTTATATTTCCTAATTGTGTGTTAGTGAACTCTTCTATTCTTTTGATTATGAATTTGAATAGATATCAACATAGATAGGAGGAGGAGGATAGATTGGATCTTAAGAGCCAACTCAAACATTGCATGCTATAAATTACAATGTGGGGTAAAAAAAATCTATTTTGCCATATTAAATTACTTTTTAGTGAAAGTAATATGACTTGATTTAATATAGAACAAAAATTTATTTATTTTCAATCTTACAGGTAACAACTACCGATGACCCAGTGATCCGACGTCTCAGTAAGACGATGGGTACGGTGTACGCGACTGATGCCATCCTGGCCACAATTATGTGCTGCACCCGATCTAACTACTCATGGGATATTGTCATTGAAAAAATTGGTAAGTAAATGAACAAATATACTTCTGTATAACTTAGCAAGAAATGTAAAATTACATCAATAATTTTACATATTATATTAATTTTTCTTCAGCTTAAGAATAGATATGAATGTCTGTTCCATCATAACTTCCCTTAACATAACACGCTAGACAGATTTTGTAGTATTATAAGTAATAGCTGTGCCCCCGACTTTACCTTATTTACATCAAAGGAACAGCCTAAAAACTATATTTACATCAGAAAGTAGCATATGTCCTTACTTTGTCTCTATCTTTCTACCAAATTTAATTTAAATAAGATCAGCAGTTTTGGAGTGAAAGCAAGAGAGACAGAGTTACTTTTGCATTTATAATATTAGTCAGGATTTAAGGTTTTCTTTGGTACTGTATGTGAGTTGTTAATTTATTGCTTTATGTATCCAGGTGACAAGTTGTTTTTGGACAAGCGTGATAACACGGAGTTTGATTTGCTGACTGTGAACGAGACGTCAGTGGAGCCGCCCGCAGATGATGGCAACTCTATCAACTCTCCGCGCAACCTCGCACTAGAGGCCACCTTCATTAATCATAACTTCAGTCAGCAGGTAATTATAATAACTATAGATTTTAATTAGGCAAACTTTAAGACTTTTATCTAACTCAGACTACATAGATCTATGTTCTAGGGTTAGTAACAACTTAAAAACAAATGTAACCAACTATATAAAAAGAAGTGAAGTTCCTCAGTGATATCAGAATACGATAGCTATAAGTAATATTTCTTTATATTTATGCAGGTGTTGAAATCTGGTACAACCGAGCCGAAGTACAAGTTCCCGGAGCCCAATCCGTTTGTATCTGAGGAGGAGGACGGCGAAGTCGCCTCAGTTGGATACCGCTACCGCAAGTGGAACTTGAATAATGGTGTTGTAAGTAATTGAAACTTTAATATTTTTTTACTTATAGTAAATGTTAAGTAAACCATACCTTAATATGTCAGTGAAAATCCTGTCCAGATTGTCTAAGTCATTGTTGATACTGGCGCATGTGAAGACGTCTAGAGAAATAAATAAAAAAGTTATTTTGAGACCAATACCATAGATTTACTTTTATTACCTGTGTAATGGTTTTTCACATATGTTTTTATATGCAAATGTTAAATTGTAAAATGTGTTTTGTTTCCAGGTTCTAATAGCTCGGTGCGAACACGACGCGGTGCTGCAAGGTCCGCAGAACGAGACTCAGTTCCTGTCCATCAAGGCGCTCAACGAGTGGGACTCGAAGCTGGCTAACGGAGTCGAGTGGCGGCAGAAGCTGGACACCCAGCGCGGTGCAGTGCTAGCCAACGAGCTACGTAACAACTCCTGCAAGCTTGCCAAGTGGACCGTTCAGGTATAGTTCTTTTCAAATAACTTAGCGTTATTTCAACAGGTTGCAGAATTGTTGACTACCTCTAAATTACAGTGCAGAAAAAGTTTATTTCCTTTCCTTACATATACCCAATCAAATTCATTTAAAAAATGGCCATTGGGGAAGAAGAATAAAATTATGTCTGTAGCTTTACGTTCTTGTGTATCCAACTTAACATGATTGATAAAATAAATAAATATAAATGTATGTATGTGTATGTCAGGCGCTGCTGGCTGGCTCGGACCAGATAAAGTTCGGGTACGTGTCGCGAGCGCAGGTCCGTGACAACTCGCGTCACGTCATCCTCGGCACGCAGCAGTTCAAGCCGCACGAGTTCGCCGCACAGATCAACCTCTCCATGGATAACGCCTGGGGCATCCTGCGATGCATCATTGATATCTGCATGAAGCAGAAGGACGGTCAGTACAACTTTTTTATCACTTCGACTTGTTCTTGTACGAACAACGTAAATTCGCCGTAATAGCGAAGCGACCGTTGACTATAGACAACTACATCGCCAAATTCACTTTCCCTTCCAATCATTTCCTTATAAAAAAATGGGTGGAAGCGAATGTGTGTGATGTTCTTACGAGCTCTAACATTGTTAAATGTCTACTATGAATGTCAAACTTTTTTCTGTCAAATTATTCAACACTATACAGCTTTATTTGACACTTTGTTTGATAAGTAGCTTGTCCAAAGTCAAATATGTATGGATGACTTGACCAGAAGTATAGCCCTAACGATTTTAATGATTTTTCGAACGATGACATAAATATATTAACGTTAATTGTTTTTACAGGTAAATATTTGATAATGAAGGATCCCAACAAGCCGTTGATTCGTTTGTATGATATTCCGGACAACACTTTCGAATCAGACGCTTCAGAGGAGAGCGGTGATGAGCCTGCGGACACTCCCTTCGCACCACTCTATGCATACGGCAACAACAAGAGGGTCTGATGCTAACAGATCCAATTTTACTACTTATTTTCTAACCTATATATGTATTACAGATTTGTATTCATGATAATAAATTGTTTCGGTCACATATTGGCTTATTTTATTTCCTCTGTAATGTTTCTGTTTACATTTGCTTAGTTTTTTAAGATGGAATTTTTTAATCCAATTAAAGTATCTAAAATATATCGCAAACATAATGTATTTGCGTTGCTTATATTTTTTTTCTAATAATTGCTTTTATTTCAAAAAATCTTGTATGTCTGCATTTGCTCAGGGTTATCTTTGAAACGAATGGACCAATTTTCACGAGACTTTTCCTGGTAGGTCAGTCTCTCTCAAAGTGGGCGATACCGCCCCCTTGTGGACGATGCAGGTTATAGTAAAAGTTTCGTTTAGAATTTTCCGTTAATATACACATATAGGTCACAATAATTAATTAATTTAATTTGAAGTTATACTGGTTTTTAAATATGTGAAAATATGGCGCTAAAAAAACATTTATTATCAAAGTGGGCAGTAGATAAAATAAGTTTGGGAACCACTGTGGTAAGTAGTCATGTGTGCTGGAATAAATTGGACTACTTTTTAATTTTACGCCGACGAAATCGCGGACAGCAGCTAGTATAATATAACTGAAAACAATAAATTCCAGAATGAAGAAATCATAAATTTTTGAAAAAAATATATATTAAAAACTAAAACAATTTACATAATTATATAAGTATAATAAACAATTCTAGGCTTCATCTGTCTTAGCTCTAGCCTCTGTGGCATTGAACGCCTCAGCCTCCAATTGACGAGGTCCCTGCATGAACTCCTGTATCTCTTCCAGACTCTTACCTTTCGTCTCAGGAACTAGAAAATACACGAAAAACACACCAACATACGCAATGCCCGCGAATATCCAAAACACAATATAATGTCCAAAATCATCTTTTATACTTTGATATGATTTTGTCACCGTAAAGTTAAGTATACAAGAAATCATAGTAGCCGCACTTGATGCTACCGTTTTCACATTTATTGGGAATAATTCAGCTTGCATTATATAAGGTATCGTGCCAATACCTACAGCGTATAAAATATTAAAACCTAAAACTCCTATTAAAGGCACGGAAGATAACGCTTTGAGGGTTGCGGGATTTATTTTGATATAATCTTGTAAAAAAAAGTAAATTCCGACAGCGGTTAAAGAAAGTGCAACACCAGAACAGGATACGATCATAAGGACTCGTCGTCCGTAGTAACCGGCCAGGAATGTTGCTCCTACACCTGGAAGATAAAAAAAGGATGTTATTAAACTAACGACACCTACAAACAATAACTAATTAAAAAATCTATAAAAGAAGTCTTGAACGAAATAGCAATCATCAATATTGGACCCGTTCTTTAGGCTTAATAAATGTACTAGAAAATACCCTCTTATTAGTCAGAAAATTTACTATCTTAAGTTTTGCCAGAACCTTATTTTGTATAATAACTCACCTGCACCTAATTGGACAAAGCCATATACAATACTGACGTAAGGTCCCGATATCGAAGTGCTATGGGTAAAGATGATTTCTAAATAAGACTGAATCGCCAAACTACCCGTCATATATTGAAATATTTTGAGACCTGAAAAAAATATGAAAATAACATTAATAATATTGTCTGCATGCCTTAGATGCAATTTTTTTATTATGATTTATCTTTACCATTAGGAAAATAGTATGTTGCCAAAGAGCTATCGCAAATAGGAAGCTACAAACGATAATTACAGTAAGTTATTATTTTAAAAATATATATTATAAATTTATGCCTAATATTTTCTAACGTCGCTTACAGTGCTGTCGACCACGACACAGTCCGCGCGGTATTGAAAATAATAAATTAGTAAGTAGCCTAAACAAAATACGCGCTATACGTGGTGTTACGGTAAACCTAACCTACTACTACCACTACTAAGTAACCTATGTGTTAATTCAGACTATTTTCTGCATCTATGTCAAATTTCATCACGATCCATTGAACCGTTCTGAAGATACCTTGTAACAAACATCCATCTATTTTAAACATTCGCATTTATAATATTAGTAAGAAATAAGATTAGGCATTCATTCTAAAGATTAATATAAAAATTATAAATATGACGATAAGTATCTAATCGTCTTGTACAAAAATACATTTATTTTTCTCCTGGTGATTGAAATATCGAAAGAGCAACTTATCGCTGTAATAGGCGGAAATAGAGATAACGACAAATATAAAAAGACCCATATCATTAGATTGAACATTATCTAAAGCACAGATAACATATACAAGTTGGAACTCAGACACAGACTCAATAAAACTTACAGATAAGAAATCATCTCCTATCTGTAAACTTTGTTGCTAATGAATGCTATAACACCTTTCAAATACAATTGTGCATGATTACGCTATTCTCGGTAAAAATCAAGTAAACAGAGAAACGTCAATTTTTGTGAGGCAAAGTAATGTGTATATACAAGGGCAGCGAATGTATAAATGTTTTCAGATATCTTGGCGGTGCAGAACAAAATTTTAGGTTAGGTGTAGCGGGATGCGGGGGAGGGCGTCACGCAGCGCGCCAATGGCCTTGGGCCGCCAAGATATTTGAAAAGACATAATAATAGTGTTTGAGAAATTGTGTTTACCGTATTTTTCGTAATTTTGCAAGTTTAATTCTAGCAATAGGATTAAAAGTGGCTTTACATTAAAATCAAACGTACCTGCTATAATATACACAGCTTTCCTGTATTTAACTTTGCACAACAGTTCTTTTAGCGTTGATTTGTTTTCCATACTTTCTCTCACATGCACTCGGATTAGGCCCAATTGTTGATCAGCCCACTAAAAGAATTAAGAAAGAATAATGTAAACATAATTTGTTTACTATACAAGACAATGTAATAAATGAAAATAAAACAATGTAACAATATTAATTAAAAAAAAAACTTCTTTTAATTTTTAAAACTACAGTTCAGAAACATTGTAGAACTAATAATAAATTAAAAAGCTGTCTTTTTTTAATTAATTACATGACAAATTACCTTTTGATCCTTGCATCCTTTGATCATCATAAATGCTTTTTTAGCCTCTGCATATCTTTCATCTTTGAGATGATAATACGGTGACTCTGGTATCCATAGGCACACGAGCATGTTGAATATCGGCAGTGTGGTTACAAACGAGTTGAGAACGTTATAAGATACGAAGGGCCCTATGCCGTACATCGCAAGGGCTCCGAGGTTTATCATCACTTGTACGACCATGCCTAATGCACCACGCACTTCTTTGTCCGCTATTTCTGTTAAGTAAATCATGGTCACCTGAAATATTGTTCTCATTTATAGTCCCACAAAGTCCAGCAAAAAGGCGCTGCCAGATAGGTATGGTTTAGTAGTAAAATAAAACAAGGATCTTATAGAGGTTGTGAGCTATTTTACTATAGTTTTAATTTGTATAGCGAGCCGAATAAGTTTATTAATATAAGTATTTTGTCCACTATATCAAGTAAATCATGGTCATCTTAATTATAATACAATTAAATGAAAGTGAATGATAATTAAATAATTATACAGATGTTAAATAAATAAAATGTTTGCATGGAATATTATAATATAATATTAACTATAAAATGATCCTAATTAATTTGCAAACAATAACAATGTCGTAACTAAGAAGATTTTGTTTGTCTCCAAAAATAACCTCGTTTATGCGAGATAAGTAATGATAAACACTTTGTTAATTACAGATATAAGCCCTTTGATAAAATGAAAGAATATGCGGTATTTGTAATAGTCTACCGAACAGAATCTAATTAGTTAATTATATGTATACAAATTACCAACTGAATAAAAAATATTAGAGTCAATTTACAATTAACTGTTTCGAATAAATTGAATAATCCTTGTCCATCACACGTTCTATCCAGACATCTTGTGAAAATCATTATTTTCATATTCAGACTTTATGATATTTATAAATAACTAGCTGTCACCCGCTACTCCATCCGCGTAGAATAAAAAAAAAACCTTTATAAGTAGCCCGTGTTCTTCCAGACTTTTTTCTATATGTATGCCAAATTTTAGCGAGATCCGTTCAGCCGTTTTGGAGATACCTTCAAAAATCCATCCATCTATCTAAACATTCGCATTTATAATATTAGTAAGAAGTAAGATATACTTACGACCGCAGTAATCCCATTTGATATACCCATCAATATCCTTGCGACATACATCACTTCAGGTGTTTTTGTGAATAATATCATGGCCTGAAACCATAATTCAATTTTTTTTATTAAAAATCATTTAATATTAGATTTAAAAAGTAAATTGTTTATAGATCTTTCTGTATATAAACATTCTTGAAATAATCCATAATAATAAGTTAATAACAACAAATTTTAAAATTAAACCTATTTCCATAACGTAGAAACCCTTCATCGAATTTTAATAGAAGCGTATAAGCGAGAAAGACAGACAGACAGTTACTTTTGCTTTTATAATATTAGTAAGGAAGTAAGGATTTTGAACCTACCGCACCTGCAATTCCAGGCACCGCTGCACCGCATACTGTTCGACGTCGACCCAGACGTTCGCTCAGCACCTGCCCGATGTAGCAGCCGGGCAGAGCGCCCAGCGCGGCCAGTGCCACCACCCATGATATCTGCGCCTAACACCAAAAAAACACCGACCTTAATATTCCACTGTAGTGCCTACAAGCTATTTTGTACTTATTTGATTTTAGCTATTTGGAACGTTAGCGCTAGTGGTGTAGGAAACTGGAACTAATAATAGGATTACAAATATAGTATCTGACGCTTTTAGGTCCGATTGAGGCAAAAGCTCTCGCTTCTAAGCAGCGATATCTATAGAGGTTAGTGAAATAAACGCACTTGTAAAACAAAAAAGCTTTATGTAGGATATGCTGGTAGTGCCCCCGAACACAGGCCCTTGGCGGCTGTACCTGCTAAGCGATAAGTCTTCATCAAATCATACAAGGAAAAGCTGAATAATGTCATCGCATCAATCGCTCCTATAATTCGTTGTTTTATGTTACGGTGTCGGCATCGAATTTTATAACTTGTTTAGCGTGTAGTCGCATGTGGTCGCATGTCAACATCAAAAATAAACATAGAAATCTAAATACGTCGACTTTTACAACTTGCCAAATATTTTCAAATAGAAATAGTAGAAAAACAGTACTGTATAAAGATGTAGTAAAATATTAAAAAAGAACTGGCAGACCCAAATGTAAACAATTTTTTTTAAATTACTTTTAAATTTTACGATAGGATATTGTTTGTGTACCTATTTAAATACTTTAATTTTCTAATATACGTACATTTGTCAGCTGAATATTTACTTCGCCGCTTTTGATCTTTGGAATCACCGGAGACGACCATGAAATAGTAGCTCCAGTAAACGTAAACGCTAACGAAGCTGTAACAAAGGTCAGCTGTTAACATTTCATTCACAAAACATAATTTAAATTTACCGCCAAAACTTACCGCAAATGCCAGCCATATATTGCACTCTTCTATTCGTTTTTTCAGTCATTTTATACACTGGTACTAAAACTATTTGACTAAAAAAAATCTAAACACTAATTATAAATTGCGGGTCAACAAGTGTCCGGGAGGCGGAACAACTGCCGTTCATCGCGCCTCGTCCGACACTGCGTTATCATTTAAAAATAAAATTTAACGTCAAACAATAGACAGTGCGTAATGTGTTATCTTTATATATTATTTCCATGTCTTTTGCAAATTGACATATTATTGAAGCATTTTAAACGTATATTTACGACATAAAAACTAGACTTTGGAACAGCAATTACACTTGACCTTGAAACCTAATGAAATACTAATCTTGTCATTTCATCCAACACTCCTTTTCCTCGTATTGAATAAACATCGAGTTTAAAGATAAGTATAAGCAGACTTTTCATAGATCTTTGTGTTAAGACAATTGTAGATTAAACATTGCTAGTATGCTTAGGAAAATATTTAATTAATAATCTTGGGTTTATTTTATTTAGGCGCGAATTATACTTAAAGCGTAGTTTTTTTGCTCTTTAATTAATAACAGAAAGCATATAGTTTAATTAGAAAATAGAAGATTCCAAGAACGAAATACAAGAAACCTGTACGTAGGTAGTATGTAAAAATATACGAGAAGGTATTTGCATCATGTGTGGGAATAGTTTTTTCTTTCTACTATCACTGACCGAAAACTCGGTCATTGACCCGCTCGTAAACGATACGCCACCTAACCCCATTTTTATTCACCTAAACATCTGTATATCGGTATAATATATAGTCATGAGTAACTCAACTAAAATTGATGACCATGATCAACTCATGGATCACATGTGAAGCAGAACTGAACCGGATTGTAGCTCAGCTAAATTTTTACCTGAATAGAGTTATGATTTGTGTAGAGGTACGAAATGTGAATCACCACACTGTTTGTGCATCCCGATGAACTTAAAGCTGCCAATTTTGTTATTAAGTTGCAGCTCAGCTCAAGTCTATGTGACCTAACTACTAAACCAGTCCAGAGCTGATTTAGACACTATCTATCTACAGTATGTTTATCAAGTTTTAACTAAAAGAAATATGGCATTGAAAGTGAATACCATACATAGATTGTGTATATTTAATTTTTCACCAATATACTTTAACCCAAAAATAGTTTTAATTTTCTAATATTGATCATTGGATATCATATCAGAGAACATTACAACCTAAATGGTTTGACTTATTTCATGGAATAGGGTTAAAGAAAGTGGCATTTTGTAATTTTTAATCATCAATAATTTTATACATTGGAAAAATATACTACCTTTGAAATGTTACTTTCCTTATGTCTATCAAAAATACAGAAACCAAGGTAGTTTTTGATATGAGATAATTTAAATTAGTAAATGAAATTAAAATAACTTTAAAACTTAAGTATCACTTATTTAATAAATAGATTTCCAGCCATGTTTTGCAGTGCAGCTGCACAGTGCAGTTTTTATTATTACAACTTTAGTCATCAGGCATTCTTTCAATAATTTTTCGAACTTGCATTGCCACCATGGGATTGTCTGTACAAATATCGGTAACATTGTAAGGAGGTAGTATTGAGACATTTCCAAAAACAATATTCTCATTTGACTCTGTCACTGTTAAGAGGTTTAATTTGAACCAATCCATTACTTTAGATTTTCTGGCTGCAATATCATTGTTAGTGTTCTCATCTTTCAGTTTTTCAAATGGTGATGTCACATTTTCTTGATTACTTTCAAACAGATTTGTAACTGCATGGCCAGGTAATAGGGTTATTTGAAAACTTTTCTCGCATGGTACCGCCAGAATAATACTAAAAAAATGAAGAGCATTTTTAGAGACAGAATGTTTATTGGTAACGTACACAAAATTACATTTGAGTATAAGACAATTTTTTTGGAAGAGAAAAAGGGGGAAATTATGCAAAATATGCTTTAAATAGTCCCTTCCGTTACAGTTACATAAAAACAAAGTAAGAGTACCAATAATAATAAAATAATAGGTTAATAAAATTTACCTTTTAGAAATGGGATCAATTGAATGGACAAATCCCGAAAATGAAGTGTTCTTTATTAGTTCCACCGTACAATATTTATTGACGAATTGCAGAAGAATTTCGGGATCATCTTTTAATCTTGAATAATTTTGAACACTTTTTTCGTCCATTTATATTAAATTACCTCGCTAAACAATTAAAATAACAACTCGTCAGAATTATATTTTCTTAGTGTTACTTATTACTAATATTTATTTTATTAAACTAGATAAATTAAAAGTGAAAAATTATTAGAAACGAATTTGAATTTCAAAATATTTCCGATCATATCTGACATTGACAGATTTACAGATTCAAAGAATACCGAATCTTATACCAAAGAGCAAGTAGAATTTTTATAAATCATCAGCCTATTTTAAAAATAACTTTAGGCATATAAAAAGACCTAATTTTATACTTTCAACTTGTGTGGTGCTGAAACTTGCATTCTATTTTTCGTCTCGTCCTTTCCCTTTTATTTTTTCTCTGTTTCAAATCAAAAATAGTTAGCAAAGGTAAGTGGTATTTAAATGGGCATGTGCGAACCCTTTGTGGAGTTTATTTTTAGGGTCCTCTGCATACTGTATTGGATGTTGGAGACGCTAGAGATCGGTGATCGCTTTACATTACAACCCCATCACAGAGCGATGGTTCGATTTTTGTTATTTTCAACCATTTGACCACTTATATTGAAAATAAAACATCATGTTTATGTTTACTAAGATTTATTTTTGCAACATTGCCATTATCAATCTTAAAATAAGATACATTTGCTTATCACAATTAAATCGAAAAATTAAACTCGAAAGGAATAATATTTTAATCCAAATATCAACATCACTCTAATAATCATAATTCTGGAAGTGATGATTATTAGAGTGATTAGTTGATTTGATACATATCCTACATCTAAAAAAAGTTGTATTAACCTAATATAATATTAAAACAAATATTATTAGCAAACTTAAGCAGCAAAAAAACATTGTTAACATGATTAAGAATATAATTTTCAATTCTTTAATAGTTTTAAAGAATAAATGAAGTTATCAAAATTATATTACTTCAAACAATGGATTCTTATTTTTTTAAAACAGCAGGACCTGGACTTTTATGACGCTGAGCATTACCTGTTTTTGGATTGGTATTCTTGGAAGCATTTGGTTGCTTATTTTCATTAGAATTTTTGGATTTATCGAACTTCTTAGGTTTGGGTGCACCTCTTTTAATGACAGCTTTGAATGAAATTTTTTTGTTAAGAATGAAATGTGAAAACATCTCCAACGGTAAAATGCCACATTTGCCAAGACGATAAACAGCATCTGCTGATAAAGTATCATTGTAGCAATGGTCAGTGAATATCACTTGCCTTCTGGGATCTTGCTTACTTGTAATGTGAATTTCATAAATATGCTGTTGTGCAGATTTTTTACTGCCAATGTGCTGTACAACCCAATAAACAACTTTTTGTAAAGTATCAATCTTCATAGTAACAATGAAAAGTAGATTGCCTTGTTGTATCAAGTATAGAAATCTCTCATCTTCATGAATGGAAACATTGCTTAGTTCGACCCCTGTTTCCATATTAACATTGCAGTTCTGAGGGTGACGCTCTTTAAAATGATTCATAATTTCTTTAAGATTACCTAGGTAAAATATGAAGATTAGAAAAAATAAACCTGTCCTATTATAAATTTTTGAATCAATATTAGTAAATGTTCATACCCAACTCTATAATTAAGTTATAGAGAAATAAAATTACCCATTTGGAAAGTAACTTTTGTTATATAAAAAACTTACCCGTCCAAGAACACTTGCCAAAAACAGCTCCAAGTGGGCAAGTCATAACTCGAAATATACATTCTTTGAGATGGTCATCAACTTCTTGAGTAACCATAGTGTAAACACAACCAAATGATTTATTTGGGCATGGTACATTTGCCTGCAAAAAAAACAATATTTTAGTATCACTAGGGCTTTAGTTACAACATCAATATTATCTGAAACAAATCTATTTGGTTAACATTTTATACAATACAATGTGTATCTAAAAAGCTCATAGTAAAGTTAACTGTTAAAATAAGGAATTAATTTATTAATTTTAGCAGAATTAAACATTAAACTAACCATACCTTAGCAATAATGTCTTCAAGTGTTAAATTTCTCATTTGAGTCATTGCTTGGCGACACATTGGGCATATTGAAGGGCATAAGTTTTTTGTACAAGAATTGCAAAGGCTATGCCCTGACTGACATTGAAATATAGGAGCAGACATTGTTTCAAAGCACACTGGACACTCTGGCAGCTCCATAGCAACGCCCGTAGCTCTTAAATAAAAATATAAACATGCATATTTTAAAACAACAATATTGATATCTTAGATAACATTCTCAATGTTAACATTGTGTCTGGATGAAATATCTATATACTTTTAAAATATTGTAAAACTTTTTACTTACTTCTTACCAACTTTTGCCTTTGCCATCTTAAGCCTGAAAACAATCAATTTTATTTATATCTCTAAATCCTTGAACCAAGCGTGAACAAAACAATGCTTCTATTAACCAAATGGTTATTGATAAGTTATTACATTTGTGTTAAAATGTACATTGTATTATTTTCTCGATATTATAAATAGCATACTAATTAGTATGCTATTTCCTCAAAGTAATTTTCGTATCATAATTCCTAATTGCACATTTTTTGCATAGCAAATTCAACATGGCGATTGACCACTTAGAACTAATTTTGTCGTATAATCTGGTCGACTTTGTTCAATAACTTAACTAGTATTTTAATAATAATTAAAAAACTAAATACACTTTAAAAAACCTGTAATGTTATATAAAAATGCACTTACACAGCTCCTTCTTTTCAACAAATAGAATCACTATAATCCAAAACGCAATAGAAACGGCGAGATGAATATGTTCCTACAAATTCCTGCGAAATACTTCTCAGTACAGTGCAACGTAATCCTTGAAACGTAATGGTTCGTTGAACGAGTAGCGATTTGTATTTTATCTCTTTTGTTTAATAATTTTGTGCGTGCAAATGATATTGAACTTTATATCTACCTCATATGATATATATTTCAATACAATTTAAAACTCGGGTATTCCCCTTTTCAGATTGTCAGTTGCCATTATTAAAGATGAATTTTTTTTTATGAAATAGCGGAAAATAAATTGTTTTCTAATTTTCATACCTAGTTAATTAAAAAAAAAAACATTGTGCAAAGTAAAAATATGATATTTTTCCAAGTCTAAAAAGCAATCTCAATGATTGCCTATCAGTCTACGACACTAATCATATCAATATCATATTTAAGATTAGAATCGAAGGTAAATTGAATAAAACAAAGCTACATAATTTAAAAGATAAGAAAACAAAATAGCTGGTATAAAAATTGTGTGCCAGACCGGTTGTTAATTTTATCAGTTTCAAATCTGACTGGACATGCTTAAAACAGTTTAGCTAATTAAAATAAAAGTAGAAATGATGAACCAACCGAATTTTGCTTTGATCGTATTAACGTATTTCTAGGCAGTTTGTTAAATGGAAGATTTAATTATCCATGCTAATATTATGAAGAGTTACGATTTGAATTTTTATATGTAACGAATAAACCCAAACACTGCTGGACAGATTTCAAAAAATCATTTTGTCATTAGAATGCCACATCATTTGGTATCAAAGTATATTTATTACTACTGTTTTTTGGACGAAGTCTCGGGCAAAAGCTAGTATGTAAAAGCTCCCGACTCCGTTAATTTGAAATTTTAATAATTAACCTTTAGGCTCTAAATTTTTTTTAAAACATAGTATGGACAGTTCAATTTTAATATTTGTACAGATATAGCTAGTAAAAATGTAAACTAATCATATTAAAAAGTTATGTTGACAATTATATCCTTATTTCAATACGCTATATTTTCACCTGTGAACAAAACCTTTGAAAAGTGCTAGGTCAAGGTTTAAAAATAAAATATTTTGTTATATTTTTTTTTTATTTCTTAAAATCTAATGGATCATTTCTTAGCCTTAGCTTCACGGGCTGCTTTCTTTTCTGCTGCGCGTGCAAGTTGTTTTGCAGGCTTCAGGTTACCCTTTTTACAAAACCTCTGGTTCCTCAAGAATTTGGGGTCCATCTAAAAACAGAAAAAACACTATAAATTATTATTACAACCACAGCAAAATTTTATTGTTGCAAACAACATTAAGCTGCCTTAAACAATGGCATACAATTTTTTACAATTTGGTGTCTTGTGAACGGCTTTTTATATCCAATCAGTGTAAAGTACACTGAGTTTGTCTGGCAAACAACAAATACTTATCTATTGTAAAATAGTGATTGCAGACTGTTGTCAATAATTAACCACTTATTTATTTAAAATTTTATAATTAATAAAGCAAATCAAAGTAATAGAGAGATGGCTTACAGAAATAAATTACATGAAAGATACTACAAGCAATTAAAATGTTCCATACAATTATCAATACACAACTTGAATTAAAAGAGAATAAACCATAGTTAATGCTTGGTAAAAACAATCTCGAGATTTCACAAGATATTCTTTACACACCGCACTAAGCTTATTTATGGATATTAGGATATACCCTAGCTTAAAAATGTAAATTTACTCACACCAAGAGTAGATTCGTGTCTGAACTTCTTAGGCTTTTTGATCCCATTTCTGTGAGCTTTGCGGTCTGAAATAATTTACAAAGAATTTTGAGACACTGCACATTCCAAAATGGTCAAATATTTTATTCGCTTTGATTTGATTATCAAACCATAACACTGTTGTATACTCACTTTGGTTGTGATTCGTATGGTTCTTAGACTTGGCCATTGCTTATGTTTTATGTTCTGAAAGTAAAAATATTGATATCAATATTAAACAACTATCACATTAACAAACTTGTGTAATTGAAACGCACTATAAATATCACGATTAAAAAGATATTAACAGAAACAAAATATTAAAGTAATCTAAACATAACCTACCGAAAGAACAACTTTGACAGAAAGGCTTTTGACAAGGAACTTTGACAGTTTGACACATTTTATCAAACAAAATGTCAAAGTTAATTTTAACGTCACACTCAAAGAGTACAATTTTTTTAATAAAAAAGTAGTTTTGCGTAACATATAGCATTTAATAGTAAACTTTGGCACAGAAGGCTCAACAGAGCTTACAAATTCTTGTTTGTCGCGGCCAGTCGCGGCACTAACATACCTCTTTCGTCTCTGATTTGATTCTATCAAGGTATGATTGGATTCGTTTCTTGATTACTCTAAATACACTCTGCATGCAGTTACATGTCACATGTGTGGCCTAAAGGTCTATGTTACCAGGTCATAAAATTAAAAAAAATGTCTCATGTCATTATTAAATGTCAATGTCATAGGCTACTGGCGACGTGTTGTGTTGGAGGTGTTTCGTATGAAAAATAAATGAAATAGATTCAAGTTCTATCAGATTTATAAATTGCAGTCGGATAAGTTGTGGCAATGGTGGTCTTAGAAAGTGAGGGTGATGATATAAAACAAATACCAGCTGAAGATGACAAGTCAGAGTCAAAATCAGTCAAACTCTTATCATTAGAAAGTATCCTTTTTCAAAGATTTTTGTAGTTAAATCACCATAATTATCTATTATATTTAGTTAGCCATAACTTACGTTTTTAGGGCTTATCCCATTACTTATGCCTTCGTTTTGATAAGTCAACGTTATTCATTCCTTCCGTTTTTATATTATATGTAACATACTCAATTAATTTTTGAATAAAGTAAGTCTATACAATTTTTTAACTTTCCTTGCACATGTTGATATAACGTATATCAACATATTTTCATAATAAAATAAGTAAAATAATGACATGTTTCATGTATCAATAAAAACAGTCACTGAAAATGTAACAATATGCTGCAAATAGATAGGCCATGCCACTGTCATCTTGTTAAGTTAAATAAGATTAGTTGTAAATGGTGAACTTGATTATATATTGTAAATTGAATAAGCCAACAGATTGTCTCCAGTTATTTAATTAATTATCCTTAACTAGTATTTCAACAGTATTTCGTGTGACAAAGGATGCCCAGCAACAGCATGGTCTGCGTCACGGCGACTACCAACGTTACCGTGGATATTGTTCGCGACGACTGCGACGGATGCGTAAAGTCTTGAAAATACCGCAGGTACAAATAACTCACTGAGTTTTTTTTACATGTTACGTCACATGTTGAAACAAATTGTATAATAGCCAAACTCACAACACTTTATATGCTTACTAGGGTAGATTTCGTATGAGAAAACTACACTTGAGCTACCCAGTTAAAGAGTCCAATTGTAATAATAAAATATTTGTAGACCATAGTGTGCAGTTTCCATTGGAGAATATAAATTAGTTTGATACACCTAGAGAATTTACATGTTTGTTATAAATTTAGGGCGATCGTCGTCATTACCGTCGTCGTGATGTAACGCCTGCGCACTTGACCGCATCGAGTGCAGAGAGTCGGCTGCTATGCGTTCCTCTACTGCAGGCGGAGCGCGCCTGGGCGCACGCCATGCAGCTGCGCCAGGAGGCCAACACCGAGCCCAGGAAGAAGTTCCATCTTGTTTCACGATTGAAGAAGGCTTATGCTCATGCTCAAACTTTGTTGCAGTTGTGTGAGGTGGTTTATATTTCAATACACTAAGAAATAAAATAAATATTTATTACAATACTAGGATTTTATAAATTTATTGTTACTGTACTTTAAAAGTCAGTGGTTTCTAAGTATTTTAAGAGTAGCAAAATTAAAAAAAAAAACTACTATAATACAGATTTTTGTGTTCTTTTAACCACTAAATTCAGCATAGATACATAGATGTAATAGAAAAATATGTCTGTACTTATGTATTTGTGCGTTAGAGTGGTGCATGCGACGCGCGCACGCAGCTGGAGGCGCGTGCGTACGCGGCCTGGCTGGGCGGTGCGCTGCTGCTCGAGCTGCAGCAGTGGCGCGGTGCTGCCGACAGTCTGCGGCAGGCGCAGCTCGTGCTCGACAACCTCTGCAGCGCGTTGCCTGACGACGAGCGACATGTCTACAAGCAAAAAGTAAAGTCGCAAATTCAAATTATAACTCCTGTTTAATGAGACCTAAAACATAGAGATGACAATAATGTTTCACTTTCGACGTATAATTTGTCAACCCATATATACCTATGTTTGCTATGACAGGTTTTCGACCTTATTGTTTTGTGAATGCGACTTTACGATAACAAACTTTGTATTGGTCCAGGTGGAAGAGCTAAAGCCGAGCTTGCGATACTGCGCGTACAACATCGGCGACCAGTCGGCAGCGGGCGAGCTGGTCGCCATGCGCGGACAGGGCCTCATCGAGAACCTCGACACGCTTATGGCACAGGCAAAGTATGTATCGTTTATTATTCTTATCAAACAATTTTTTGGTCCTACTTCATATTGGTTCATTTAAAAAAAATTCTATCATTTCACAGAGAATCACGTTCTGGAATAATGCATGAGGTAGAATGGCGTGGCCGCCGCGTCACCGTGCGACCCGAGAAAGTGCGCCTCTTCCTCATTGCATTGCAAGATTTGGACAAATCTGTAGAAAGCGCACAAAACGTTGAAGCTAAAATCGAAATCCTGGAGAACATTCTTATGGACTGCAAGGATGCTATATCCGCTATCAAAGATGAGATAAAGAACGATCCCAAGCTGAAGTCTGGATCCGAGAACCAGCAGTCGAGCGTCCACTACCTGCTCTCTTACTTGATGTACCTGCGTCTGATGCGCACCATTGATAGGAACAACTTGCTGGTGCAGCAAGCAGAAGAAGCTCGCAAGAAAAACGCACCGTTAGACGGCAAGAAGGTGCGGCCGCAGGACTTGACCAGGCTGTACGAGATAATTCTGCAGAACTACACTGAACTCCAGCAGCTTCCAGGGTTTGATACTGACGAGGCATATCAGAGGGAGATCGAAACCGCAATGAGCGCCTATCGCGCCTTCCGTTGCTATTACATAGCGCAGGTGTTAACCGGACTGCGCCGCTTCAGAGAAGCACTTGCTATGTTGGAGCGCAGCACCGGCTACATCACCGAGATTACGTCTAAGATCAAAGATATTCACTTGAAGAACAAACTAGAAATGCTTCAGAAAGACATCGAGAGTTGCAAATTCGTTGTACACGCAGATTCCGTGTTGGAAGACGAGGAGGATGACGAAGAGAACAAGTATACTTCGAGTGGAAAACCTTACAAAGACAAGAAGCCTTTGGTCGATCGCCTGGACGAGTACAGAGAAGACACGCAACTGTTAACTAAAAATCCTAACGTTTATAAACTGCCGCCCCCGATGGAGGCTATACCTTGCAAGCCATTGTTCTTTGACTTGGCCTGCAACTTCATCGAGTTTCCCAACTTGGATGATAAAACTGGAGCTGCAAACAGCAAGAAGCAGGGCGCCGGTATCACCGGACTTGTTAAAGGGTTTTTGGGTTGGGGAAGCGACAAATAAATTGTACAATTTTTATTATATTGCAATATATTAAACATGTCTATACAAGAACTTGATTTATTATTATATAAACCTTTTATCCTATATTTGGGGTGGAGAAAAAAATACGTTTAGGTATGAACATCAACTATATTCAATATTTATCATCAGAAGATATACCAATGGTAATATTCAAGAAAAATTGATTTTATATATTACATTTATGTTTTGAATAATATTCAACATCAATTCTAGAACAACTAAGTAAGAATGGAAAAGTACAAAAATTGTTTTTGCAATTAAAACAAACACAAATTATATAGCAAGTGATTTGCACCAAGTAGAAAAATATATTAACTAAAAAAAATATATATTTTACATGGAGTAACATTTACATTCAATGTAATATTTATTAGAATATCGCCTCGGAACTATCAAAGGCTATGATAATATGAAACCACCTTTATTTAAATAACACCGTGCATAAAAACATGAGAGACGTGACGTCACAGGATCGTTTTATAAAAAAGTACGTCGCGAAATATTCTAACATGGCCTAGGAACATAGCTTTACAAATGAAGTACTCTAAAATGAAACAAGAGTTTTGTTTTCAGCGTTATGGAATTTGTACACGTATACTGTTTCAAATAAAAATGCGCGCCATATTGTGACGTCATAGCTGTCAAAATCGTTTGCAAGGTAAATTAAAACAGATGTCATTATAATATCAATTATTTTTAATCAAGTTGAAATAAGATTTATGCATTTTTTTCTTTAAATCTCTTTGTATCATTATCAGATCGAGGTTGAAGCTTACATTTTTAATTGAAACATAGTATAGTACTTACATTTTGAATTATTATGTACAAGTAATGATTAGTTACAGCCATGTCTTTTTCTCTAAACGGGCTAAACATTTTACGCGGTCTAACAATGATGACATGCACATATTTGGATTATTTAAACTAAGACGTTAGGAACACTGAGCCACCAAAAATTTTAATATTTATTTTAACAAAGCGTGACATATTTTTATAAGAAAATCTAACGTGGCCAACTACTTTTTATAGACAAGTATATAAATGAGTAACATACAAATCTCCTATGGAGTAAATTTTACATGAATACTACAAAACATTACCCTGGAGTAGTAAAAAAAGATAAGAAAGTCAGCTGTCAAAACTGGACACGAATTAAATTTCAACATTATATTTACAAAAATTATGTCGACAATTACGAAGTTTCTTACAAAATTAAAATAACCGAAACAATGTACAGAATGTATAAGATGTATATTTTAATGATAAAAATTCAATGAAAAATAAAATATGTCAGTAAATTAACAACCAATAGACTGTACTCTATTCAAATAAGTATGTTTTACAAATAAAAATAAAAAAAACATTATTTCCGATCTAACACTATTTTAGCTGTAATTACTTTGTCAAATAAGTAAAATAAAAAATTTAACATATTTAAGTCTTATTGCTTTTGAATTATTTAAAAAGTTTGGATTATTTTGTAGTAAGAATTTTATTTCCTTATTCAAAATTAAAATTAATTAAATATCAACATTCATTTATTATGCACAATATATCAGTATTTTAAAATTAAAAGTCAATTCGTTTTCACCTTACAAAACAATTCGAACAAATGTATTAAAGTTATTTGCCAATTATTAATTCTCATATTTATGAATAGAGTACAGTACATTGTGACTGGCAAAAACCTTAAGCATGAATCATAGGATAATGTCTTAAGAACTTCATTGTTAACTATCACATATAAGCGCTAATTACAATCCATCAATTTAAAAAAAGCAAAAAACTGCAACGTAATTTTTTAGGTTATTTGCCAGTCGCTATATAAAGTCTTCGTTATTCAATGCAGGATAGTGCGATGAATTCACTACAAGGGTGTATCTACTTGGTAATATGTATCACAATAGTGTGGTTTAACCCTAACGGGGGGCTAGTGGAGGCCAATGAGCTGTGTCATGAGCAATACGGTCATCGGGAACAACCAACTGCCCGCAAGTCGAGCATACCTCCAGCAATGCACTAATATCTCTTCCAATTACTAATTCTTGCTGTTTCGCTATATCTGGTAATAAAGCCACCAAATCCGGGAATACGTTTTCAAGTTGGGAACCTAAAGCGGCCTGGCAAGATTGGTAGAAATCATCCGCACTTATAGTACTGTCTCGGAATGCTCTGGATGCAGCTTTAAAGTTTTCAACAGCTGCAATATCACCCAATGCTGCAGTAAACTTCTTAACTAACGCACGGTTTCTCAGCTCAAAGTCCGGTGGTGGGATGAAAGTGTGTACCGGAGCGGGGAACACTTGGCCCGCTGAGTTAGTGAAAGTCATTCCGTCACACTTGACAGTTGGTCGTTTCTGGTTAGTTACTCCATTTTGTGTAGTCTTGACAGGCTTCCATTGACGTTCAGGCATGTGATTGTCAACATTAGCAGTCAATGGGGGATATTCTTTCTGTGTCAGTGTGAAGTTATTTCGATTCTTATTGGCCGCGGCAGGAGTGTCAGTTATAGTTTTAATTTTCCTATCCGTCTCCGAGCTTTGATTGTTGCTGTTGACACTGGGTGTAATGTAAGCCATTTCTGTATTATTATTTTCGCATAAGCCATTAAAGTGATTTGTGTCAAATAGATTTTCTTTCTTGGGATTGTTGTTTTGTTTCTTCTTCTCCTTCTTGGACTTTGTATTTTCAGTGGTGATTATCTTTGTAGTAGTTGTTGTTGCGGGCGTTGGTTGCGGCTGGGATTTAATAACTTTAGACTTTGTTGTATTAACAGGCAGTGTTGGGAAGTCTGCTACTGGATTGAAAGCTGGTGCTCTGGCTGGGGCCGGCGCTGGCTCGGCTCTGACCTTCGGCTTGTTGTTTCCTTTGGAGACATTAATCCACTGCGGCGGTGCCGACGGAGTAGTGGTAGTTGTTAGCGCAGGAAAAGCTTCCATAGTTTTATGATTTGTTTTCTTTGGCTGGTGATTTGTAGGTTTGCTCTTAAACGCCTGCATTTCTTCACTGTTAATCATCCCAACCTGTAAAATATATAGATATAGGTAAGTAAATAATTTACTTCAAGATAAATTTTCCTTGTTTTTTCATGCATTTAAATATTTTGTTGTATGTATATTTTGTATGACCTTTGACGGTTGTATGGTGCCAGATCCGATGCTGGGATGGTCGTCCCTCGGCATGCCAGGGCCGAGAGAAGGAAAGTCATCATCGCTGAGAGGCATTGGCTTCTTCTTGGCAGGTATGGAGATGCGGTTGGTACTTGTCTGCGTCAGACGAAAGTTGCTCGCGCTCGCCGGCTGGCTGTGCACTTGGATGGACACGCTCGGCTTTGCTGAAATATATGACATATAAACATATAAAATTATAAAATTACACTATTAGCCACTAAGTCGTGAATTATTTTGTAATAAATTAATGTATATTAAAAGAGTTAATTTAAAAACTTACAGTTCCTAAGTATAGTAGCGGCAACGGGGGCCTGAGGACGAGGCGCGGGAGGCGGCGCGCTGCGGGACGGGCCGGAACCGTCCAACGCAGGGAAGTTCTTGTCGTTGCGAGTCAAACCTTCAGCACCTGAAAGGTTCCTCTAAATTAATTTTAAATGCAAGAGTTGTGAAGCCAGATTTTTTGGAATGAAAGAAGTCACCGACGTTCATGGATATCCACAAAACCAGAGGAACTACAAATGCGTTGAAGGCCTTAAAGAAGAATTGAGTGACCATTATGAAGGATCCTAGCAGTTTTTGCCCTTGTTTGTAAAACTTATATTACCTTTGTAAGCCCTCGAGGGCGCCAGTATCAGGTTGGTAGCGGGCGATGCGGTAGAGAGCTGTGGGAACTGCTCGTTGCTGCGTGTATCCGGTGCGGGGCGCGTGCGAGGTTCCGGTGCCGGCGGGCTCGCTACTGGCGGAGGCTCCGCCCTCTCCCTACAATTAATACAAGCTTTTTAACTAAAAGTCAATTTTAGAGAAAAGTTTTAAGACAAACTTTATGGTATGAATAGTAAACTCACTATGTAAATAAATATCGAAAACTTACCTAGGAGCCCGCTGCACTACTGAATGTGGGGTGATGTTAAATTGTAACTCTAGCGTTCTGGCCTGGCGCGCTGCTCCTCGGGGCATTCCCTTACCATGCACTGTAGCCTTGTGAGCTGAAACACATTATATTTTGATCCTACAACTTGTATATTTTATTCATTGGTAAAGTCTGACATTGAGGTTGAGAAAACAATTTCAGGTTCGGTATGAAAACACAAAGCAGTACAAAGGCAACCTTGAGCCAAGATAAGTTAAGTTCTTGCGATGCAAACAGCTCTTTCCAAAGCATTCATCATGTCAAGTTTTATCCTTGGAAACAAAGCAAATAATAAAATATTTTCTTTGGCTCCTACTAAAGCTGTAAATTATTGTATACACTTGCAGCTTACATTCACCAAAAAAAAGTCAAGTTTGATTAGTCAAAAAACTATTACCTTTGAGATCAATTTCGCTTCTAAAGACAGCAGTTAAGTGTTCTCCGGCACAATCCCCTTCCTCGCAAAGATAGTGATCAGTACGGAAGTGGTGAGCGAGTGCGGAGTGCGACGAGTAGTACAGATTCTTGCCGTCAGCATCACACAAGTGGCAGTAGAGATGCTCCTTGCGCAAGTGACGGTATAACTCGTCAGCATCCATGAAGCGCTCCTCACAGAACTCGCACAATGGGTGGCCCCTATAAATTCATATTATTTAAGATCTTACTAATGCTACAAAGGCGAAAGTTTAGATGGATGGATGTAAGAAGGTACCTCCAGAACGGTTAAATTCGATTTAGCAGGAAGAACACATAGGCTAACATAGGTTTTTTTTTATTCCATTCAGATGGAGTCGTGGGCGACATTTAAATAAACATAACCAAAGATGCAATGCCATTAAGTTGTTCAGGAACTAAAGTAATCTACTGGACATGTCAATAATCAATTTCTGATTATTAAAATTTAGAAAATAATCTTAAAATTTTATTGACTACTTACAACGGTGTAAGCCGAATGTTTCAATCCTGAGTCTGTTTAAAGTCTAGGTTACATTCCAAAGTTTTTTTTTATTGTAGATACCAAATAGACTATGCTAATAATATCTTGTTAGTAAAATAAATTATTTTTTATTATTAAGTATTTTTGTTTAACTAAAAACTGTAATAATGAGACTAATTATTCTATCAATTTGGTAGATAACCCGTCAATTTTTTTGTCTGTTTAATTTTAATGTACACTCTGATGATATTTCAAATCAGTTGTTTACATAACGTTAATTGCTATTCAAAATTAATCCTGTTATTAGTTTTTTTATCATCAGGTTAATATTACCTATGGGATGTGTCATCAATGTCGCCTTTCCGTCGATGGTGAGCCAGCTCTTGACGTGTATAGCATCTCCGTTCGCTAGTGAATATCTACAAATAAAATAATAAATTGTTAAATCTTAAAGCAGTTTTAACTGTTGAATCACGAACACAAAAACATAATTAAACCCAACACAGTAGTACATAACTTATATAAATTACTATAAAATATTTCCTTCTCCAAATGATTATTATTGAGGCCTCTCAATCATTTTTTATTTCAATTTAATAAAGCAATTTGAAATTAAAACGACCAAAAACCATGAACAAATGACAAATCAATTTAGCATACAATTATGCTTATTTGCATTGTAAATACTAATAAAATGTTTATGCAAATTAACTTTTTATCTTTACTAATATTATAAAGAGAAAACATTTGATTGTTATTTTTTATATAATAGACTATGAAACTACTGAATTAATTTGAAAAATTCTTTCACTGTTTCAAAGCTATATTATGTTTATTACTAGTTTTTTTAATTATGTCTGGACAAAGTTGTAGGCTACTGCTAGTGACAAAATATAGTTTATTTGTACCTTACCTTCAAGTGTTTAACGCAGAGGTCACAGTAATAGCGTTCATGGACCCGCCGCATGTGATCACTCAGCATAGTGAATGTATGGAATGGTGGATTTTTCTCACATATCTTACAACGATGTTCAAGTAGTTTCTCATATTCCTTCTTTATTTCTTCAGTGCAGAATCCTATCTTGAACTGCCTTTCAAATAGCCGATCACTAAACACTTTATTACGAAGTTCTTTATAAGGTTGAATTGTTTCAGTGAAGACAACCTAAAAAAATACAAAGCTTTTTTTACACTACCCAAAATTTCATTATATTATTTAAACTTGTTTATTTTTAATAAAATTTGCAGTATTAGTCCTTTCATATTTTCTAATAAGATTGCTTTGTCTGAATTAAAGCTGATATTAAATTGCTTTCATCAAAATTAGCTCTATTTAGCAAAACATAGAATGTACTTGCGTGACGAGAAGAGTGAAAAATGTATCATTGAATAAAGAAGGACTCTCTATGGTGGCAGATTATTTTTGTATTTTTACTTCTTTTAATAATCTTTTCATACAAACACTATAAAAATTAAATAATTGTATTTGTTAATTTGTGAGTATTTCAATAAAATAGAAACATTGTGACATAATATTAATTTAATTCATTATTTTTAATGATAAAAATTACTTACCCTTGATAGATCCTGACGACAAATTGGACACTCATTTTGCAAGCAAAGCACTCGCATACGAGTAGAGCACTCAAAACAAACGGGGTGGTCACATTCCCCAATTGAGTAATAGAAGACATTCTTGAAACAAACTACGCAAGTAGTATTATCGTTCGTCTGAGTCTCGGCCATGTTTCTCAATAAGGGTCCTGTAAATTAATCCCGCTTTATAATCTCAAGAGTCCATCCACTACTTCACACGCTTAGAACTTGTACTTATCACCTACCTTATAAAAGATTAACTGGCTCTTGATTCAGAGATGGCAAATGTGGACAATTCTAAGCAGGGAGGCCCCAAGAAAAATTCTAATGACAGTAATGGCACAGAACTGAGTGACAGATCCTAGACAGGTCAGTCAGAAGCTGTCAAAATGTGTCGAAGAATGCCAAGTGTCAGGCTACTTTTACATGGAAGACATTGTCTATTGACTGCAAATACTCTTGAAACATTTTTAGTTGAAAGCAAATGAAAAAAAAATTAGGTAAAGTAGAAACTGTACTAGGTGTTTTAATAAAACAGTTAAGAAAAATATTTCAATACTATATGTTACTTTATATTTGACTTCGATTATTCTATTCTGGAGAACTTTGTTCGTTATAAAATAATAATAAAATTTTGGATTATCATTTTTTTCTCAAATAATGCAATAAATATTGTATTATAAGTACCTAGTTATTTTGTTTGAAAGTTTTAAGCAATCGAATCGAATGGTGTATTAACAGAATATTTGATTAAATTGAACATAAACAAAAAATCGTGGTACAATTTCTAGAGGTTGGCATCTTTTATACTGTTTAGTTGGCAGTCCTGCCGTGGACAACTGTTTTGTCAGTTGGTTTAAAAATTTAAATGCTGTACGCTTTTGTTATATAGATTTTGTTGTGAATTCTTTTAGACGACTGAAAAAGACTATGTGACTATAAATTAGCACTATTGTGCCCTAAAAACTATTGTGGTGTGTATTAGATATTTAAGGAATTTGAAGATATGTATTTTCAAGTAAGTTCAGTGCCTTCAAATGTAAATTGTTATGTTTCTTTATTGAAGTATCTTCAATAATACCGTGTTCTTCTAATTTATAGATTGATAATACTCCAGAACGTATTAAAAAGTCAAGGAAAAATGAAAACATCAAAAAAAGTCCGCCGAAAGAGGAATGTCCCCGACTAGTTTTGGCTCCATTTTCTCGGCCCCCTCAAGTGGTTTTCGAAAATGTCCTCATCGGGACGTCCTGTGAGAGGTGTTTGGAAATAGTCAACCCACTGAAACAAATTCAACAGGTACATTTTCAGTTACATGTAAATTAAATTTCCATTGAATGATAACTATCATTCAACTGAACAACTAACTACATGTTCCATTGAATGGAAACATTTTTACAGAAATTATTACTTACACCACTGAGTACCATCTAACAGAATTGTGCTACTAATTTTGTTTTATGTAAGGAGAGTAGTAATCAGATTCAATATTCTCTGATACCCTTCCATAATTAACAATATTTCAGTGCAGATTACACCAGAACCAATTTTTTAATAGATTATTTAAAAAAAAATCAAGAATTTCATGTAATCTTGGAGCTACCGCTATGTGTTTTATATTCATTTATAATTGTAAAAGTCAAATGTTAGGATTTGAACCTACTACCGCCAGATCAGTATTCTGCAGCCTAATCCACTAGACTTGGGTCTATATCAATCATCTTTAATTTTTGTATATAATGTTTAAATTTGCAGTTAATACTTGGCCGTTCTCTACCACAAGGCCTTATAATAGATTTGCCCGATGATGGTTTGTTCTTGGAACCTGAGACATGCTACTGTCTCACTATGGTGTGGACTCCATTGCAGCCCACTGCTCTTAGGGAAACCATTAGATTTACTAATGAGAACAGGGGCAGGTTTGATGTCCTTGTGGTACTCAAGTCTGTTATGGTAAGTTCTTTTATGAGTTTTTGTTCATTTTTTGAGAACACTTATCTTTAAGTACTGCTGTTTTTATATGAGAAGGGGAAACATGCAACAGGAACACTAAGGTGTTCATCGATGCCAATGGACATCAGCATGCTTAAAATAGTGCTTGTAAATAATGTAGCAAATAGATATAAATGTTGTGCTTTTGTGCAATAATAGATATAGCAGTGCATATATGCAGTTATGATAGTTAATATATATATTTTTTTAATTATCAAAGCTGGTAGGATCCTGGCTTTTTTTATTAAATTTCTTATCAATGAACAGTATTTATAAAGAATTTTTACTGATTATCTTTTAATGTGAACTAATTTATGTATTTATTTGTATTAAGCACTAATTTGAAATGTATGTGTGTATGTGTGAGTATATACAATATAATTAAAGATCCATTTTATTTTCTTTCAGAACATTAAAGGGAAGGGTTCAACAAAAACATCGAAAATATCGCCAGGTAAGATAAAAAAGAAAGCTGTAAAAAAATCTCCAGTGTTTGTAACTAAGAAGAGAGTTGAAGCTATTTACAAAACACAAAGAAAAGTGGACACCACAGTTAATGTGGTACAATCGATTCAACATCGGACTTATGAAATATGTGACAAGGAAAATATTTCAAATGACGAAAATTGTAATGACCCATACGTCAGCAGGTGCCCGTTAGAATTTTCCCCGGACAGTGATTTAAAATTTGACTTAACGGAAATATTCGGTAATGCACGTAAGCCTCGTAAAGAAAACCTAGCAAACAACACTAAATTATATGATTCTCAGTACGGCAACGAGTTTGACTCCCCAATGCAAAGAAATATTTTAAAACCATCAAACAGACAAGACCTTAAAACATTTGCAACAGATATCTTTGATAACTTTACTTTTACACCCTTAAAAACAATGCAATCCAAAAATGTTACGTTAGATAAAGGTCCTAAAATAATACTAAGTGTTAATTCTGATAGTGAATTCAATGACAGTCTTGACATTAAATATCCTGACAAAGAAAATGACACTCGATCAATAATATGTATGACATCAACTCAGCCAACAAACAAATGGCTAACTGTAGACCAATCAGCACACGAGAACGAAGAATTAGAATCGCCGACGAAGAGTAAGAAAATACCAAATACGTCGTCGCCTAAAGAAATAACAAGTCTAAATTTTTCTATAAACACTGAAATCTCACGCATCAGCGACTTGTCCTTTTTCCCTCAGAGATTTTCAACTGAAAGAAAAGTACTACCAAAAATTAATAACGAAACCCAAGAATTAATCAACGATACAAACCAAAACATGAGGCTTAATTCTGATACATATACAAAGGAATCTCCAAATACATTCTTGGAATATCCACAAATGAATTCCGAACCGAGATATGAGCCTTTCAGTATTAGAGACCCGAAATTATGCAGACAAGCTTTGTTTAAAGAGAATCAGTTTAGAGAAAGTTATGATAGGAGGAATGGAAACTTTTTTGAACAAAATAGATACAGTGATTTGAGATTAGACAGATCTCCACCACGATCTCTTACTCCTCCTCTGCAATCGATACCAGAAGAGAGTGGTATAGCTTTCCATTCGCAGTCATTTAATAAAACAGATAATCAGATGACAACATTTACCATTAACCGTACTTTCGATAAAAGCGGCGTATCAGGGCTTTCGAAACAAACATGGTCCAAAAAATCTGTCCATTGTGAACCAGAATTATGGAAAGTTCCAATTCCCATAGTCAAAAAAGCTGCAAAAACGAAAATTAAAACTGATATCGATGAAAGCAGAACATCAAGTAAACTATCAAATACACGATCAGAGGCGAATAAAAGTATAAATCAAAATATTTCCTTAAATCAGGTCGGAAACGTTTACTCTCAATCCTTCACAGTTGATCCATTTTCGTCCTCCACTTACTTCTATGACGTGGAAGCCGTAGAAAAGATCGAACAAGAGTTTAAAAGATGGTTAAACTATATTTTGACTCCGCCGGCAGATCTCGATAGTAATGTTGAGCAAAAAATTGATTTCGGCAAAGCATGGATTGAAAATAGAAACAAAGAAATCCCCGTCGCTCCAACAAAAGAACAAGTCAGCAGCACCTATCACAATAGTCACAGATTGATAAGTCTACGACGATCCGCACGAACATTATTGTTGAGTCCAGAAATATCCCAAGTGTTTGTGAAATTAAATTTACAAATCGATAAAAAGTTAATAGCTATCAGAAACGACCGCAATCTCCATTTAGATGTAGGACTACAGAAAATAATCATGGAATTGATATTATCTTACAATCCGTTGTGGCTTCGAATCGGTCTGGAAGCTATTTACGGATTCGTGATACAGCTGAAATCAAATAATGACATTGAAGGCCTGACCACTTTTATTATTCAGAGAATGTTCAAAAATCCACTTCTTAAAAATAAACATTCAAAATCGAGCGCTCCAAACATGCTTTTGCCTGCATACATGGAAGCTATTAAAAAGTTTACACTCAAGAAATTCTTCATGTTGGTGTTCTTCCTTGATCAAGCTAAGCAGAAAAAATTAATCCCGCACGATCCTTGTCTATTCCGTAGAAACGCTGTGTGCAAAGATAGTAGAGAAATCTTAATCCGTTTCACGAGGGAGCTGATTGCTGGTATTGGTGATATCACAAAACATTTACGGCCTCTCGGTTACGTTGTGTGTCATAAACAATCCTACTTAGATGAATATAAATACGCTGTTCACAACATCGCTTTGGATATTCGTGACGGAGTGAGATTAACTAAAGTCATGGAAGTAATACTTATAAAAAATGGCTTATTAAATCAGTTACGAACTCCTCCGATATCGCGCTTGCAAAAAATACACAACGTCCAAGTAGCTCTGAACGCATTGAAAGAAGCTAATTTTGTAATTGTTGGAGATATTAAGGCTACAGATATTGCCGATGGGCACAGAGAGAAAACACTATCGTTACTGTGGCAGCTGATACACGTGTTCCGTGCTCCATTGTTCATGAAAGCGGCAAATATCATACAGACTTGGTGGAGAAAGAAGTACGCCGTTGTGCTGGAACGAAAGAAGAAGGAACAAGAGTTACGCGATAAATTAAATAACGCGGCGAGTGTGATCCAAATATGGTGGCGCAGAATCCAATACAACCGCATGGTCGAGTTGAAAATGCAACAACTGACACACGCAACAATCATAATACAGAAATATTTCCGTAGATGGTTATATCGTAGTCGATATCAGAAAATGAAAAGAAGTATACAAATAATAGAAGAATGGTATTACGGTATTAAAAAGATAAGGCAAGCAAGAGAAATTTTAAAAGCTCTTCAAATGATACAAGCAGAAAAAAGATATGAAGCGGCGAGAAAAATACAAGCATATGTAAAAGGTTGGATTTGCAGAAAACGTTATCAAAAGACAGTGCAAAAAATAGTATTAATACAAAGCACAATCCGTTGCTTTATTGAAAGGAAACAATTTTTGCGTTTGAAGAAATCTGTTTCTTATATTCAAGACAAGTATAAAGGAAAGTTGCTAATGAGAGAACAGATGCGTTTGTTAGCTGTAAAAATAAAAAGTATTATTATAGTTCAAAGTTATTATAAAATGGTAAAACAACGACGACAATTTTTAGCTTACAAAAAATCAGTGGCTATAATAGAAAATCGTTATATTGCACTACTAAAAATGAGAGAAGCAAGACACGACTATTTGATTTTAAAACAGACAGCCGTGAGGGTCCAATCTGTATTCAGAGCGAAAAAATGTCGTTCAGAATACATTTATTGTAGAAGTTTAGTTATAAATTTACAAAGAAGGGTAAAGGCAAGACAACAAATGTTGAGAGATAGAGAAACGTATTTGAAAATCAAAACTGCTGTGAGCACAATTCAAAAGCACTTTAGGGCATATTTAAAAATGAAGAAAGAGAGATCCGCATATATCTTGCAACGAATTTCTGCTATTAAAATTCAAAAATATTACCTTTCATACCGTATTGCAAAAGAAATGAGAACAAAATATTTACGTATACGACAATCGGTTATTAAAATACAGTTTTGGTACAGAAGTGTTATGAAAATGCAACAACAAAGAAAAGAATATCAGCATCTCAGGAATGCAGCTATAATTTTACAAAGACGTTATCGAGCTCTTATATTGATGAGAGTTTGTAAAAATGACTTTGTAAAATTACAAAAAGCTACTTTTGTTTTACAAACACGGTACAGAGCCAACATACAAATGCGTGAGGAACAATTGAAGTATCACAAAATTAGAACCTCTTGTCTTGCTTTACAAAAACACATTCGAGCATATTTAGCTATGAAGAAGGAACGAGCGGCTTATATCTTGCAACGTAATTCCATTGTAAAAATACAACAATATTTCCGTTTGTATCAGATCGCGAAAAAAGAAAAAATTAACTACATACAGTTACGCAATTCAGTGATTAAAATACAAATGTGGTATAGAAGTGTCTTGGCAACACGCCGCTGTAGAAACCAATTTACACAAATTAAGAATGCAGCTTTAATTTTACAAAGACGTTATCGAGCTCTTACTACAATGAGAGTTTGTAAAAACGACTTTGTAATATTACGAAACGCAACAATTGCTTTACAAACACAATACAGAGCTAAAAAAGCAAGAACAAATTATGTAAATTTACGAAATTCGGTTATAAAAATACAGGCATGGTACAGAAGTATCATAAAAATGCGACATGACAGAAAAGAATTTGAACAGCTCAAGCATGCAGCTATAATTTTACAAAGACGTTATCGTGCTCTAATGCTGATGAGAGTTTGTAAAAAGGACTATGAAAAATTACAACACGCAACAATTGTTTTACAAAAAAGATACAGAGCTAAGAGGCAAATGCGTGAAGAACGATCGGAGTATCTTAGAATTAAAACATCATGTATAATCATTCAAACACAAATTCGAGCATATTTAACAATGAAGAAAGAAAGGACGGCTTATATATTACAAAGAAATTCTGCTATTACAATTCAAAAATATTTCCGTTCATACCAAATTACAAAGACAATGAAAATGAAATATATGCATTTACGAAATTCTGTTATTAAAATACAAATTTGGTATAGAAGTATTATGCAAATGCGCGAACAAAAAAAGGAATTTGAACAACTGAAAAATGCAACTATTACTTTGCAAAGACGCTATCGAGCTGTTTTGTTGATGAGAATTTGTAAAAATGAATACAACAAATTACTTAAAGCAACAAATGTTATACAAATATACTACAGAGCTAAAATACAAATGCGTATAGAGAGATCACTGTATACAAAATTGAAGACATCTTGTGTAATTATTCAAAGACATATTCGAGCACATTTAGCAATGAAAAAGGAACGAAATAATTATATTATGCAACGTAATTCCGCAACAAAAATACAAAGATACTTCCGTTTGTACCAGATTGCTAAGAAAGAAAGAACTCAATATTTAGAGTTACGAAGATCTGTTATCAAAATACAGACGTGGTATAGAAGTCTTTTGGAAATGTATCGCCAAAGAGAAAATTACGAACAGCTCAGGAAAGCAACTGTAATTTTACAAAGACGTTATCGTGCTCTTATGTTGATGAGAGTTTGTAAAAATGAATACAGCAAATTGCAAAAAGCAATAATTATAATACAAACACGATACAGAGCTAATTGTCAAATGCGTAAAGAAAAATCCAAATATGTCAAATTAAGGTTGTCTTGTGTTACAATTCAAGCTGCTTTAAGGGCGTACATTAAAGGTAAACAGGATAGACAGGCATATTTAAAACAAAAAGAATCAGCTGTAAAAATTCAAAATTGGTACCGATCTTGCAAGAAAAGTAGAGAAATTGTACATCAATGCTATACTGAATATTTAGACTACAGAAAGAAAGTAAAAATAGTACAATCCGTCATCCTCATGCACATCCAACGTAAGCGATATTTGGAAATAAAACAAGCTACAATTACAATACAACAACGTTATAGATTGTATAAACTAACAACGTTACAACGACAACAATACTTACAAATTAGACAAAATATTATAACAATTCAAGCTCATGTGAGATGTTATATACAACGAAGACGTTTCTTAACATTCCGATCGGCTGTTCGATTCCTTCAAGTCCTATATAGATACAAGAAGCAAAAGGAACTCCTTAAACAACGAAAGGTAGCCGCTGCGATATGCTTGCAAAAGAATATAAGATGCCATCTTGCGAAAAAACGTTACAACAATGTCATTAAATATATTAAATTAATTCAAGAATTATGGAAAGGAAAGCAAATAACAAGATCGATACGTTCTGAGTTTTTGAAGAAACGACAATCGGCGATCAAAATACAGGCTGTAATACGAGGATTTTTAGCACGAAAGAGGTTTGAAGTTGAAAAAGAAATGTTGATTAAACAGAAAGAGGAACAAAGGCGAAACTGGGCTGCTTCTAAAATTCAGGTGTGTAGTACATTTTAATTAAATTTATCATTCATTAAAACTATACTGAAGTTTTTTACAGTTATTTAAATTCGTTTATTGTTTTAGGCCCTTTTCCGCGGCCATCGTGTCCGCGTGACTAACAAAGACTCGCAGGTTGAGGAGCTTCGCACCAGATGGCGCGGTGGTGCGCTCGAGTCCAAACAGGAGTCGCTCAAGGAACGCAATGAGGAGGCCATGGAGCTCCTCCGCAACATGTCCGACATCGAATCTATCATTCGAACTTTTAGGTCACTGGGTAAGTTTACTTAGAATTTTGAATAGGAAAATTAAAATCATGATATAAATTAATTTTGACATAATTTTTCAGAATTGTTAACAGAAGTTTATCCAATGATGTACCACAAGAACGCATCTTCGGTAGTAGGTCATGTATATGTGTACATGGCTTTCATGAATCGATCCATCTCCAGTATCGAAGTACTGAAATATGCAGCTGCTGTGCTCGTCAATTTAGCTAGATACAAAGTCACTGGACCGAAAATATACAAAGTAAGATAATTAATGTGACTATTGCGAAATAATAGTTCAGTTTTGTCAATTTTAAATGTTGATTGTTACAAGAGGATACTTGTAATTTTTTTGCGTAATTTTTACAGAGAGATCGCATTCCGCCGATATTAAAATTCATGTTGCGATTCAGTAGCAGCGAAACTAAGCTGTTTTGTATATTTTCAACATACTTATGGATATTTTCGAAATACGAAGCCATAAAACAGGTATTTTATTTTTACGTCATAAGTTTCAGCTTTCTTTGATCATGTTTTCAGTGAAATAGATAAGTAAAATTTTATTGTTGTTTCAGGATCTATCAGAATTTCTTCACATACCCGAAAATCATAAAACACTGATGACAATAAAGAGTAATGTTGACAGAATGAAAAGAATGACAAACAATTCAAAACATCGCTTCCATACACCACAGCCGTTCAAAACGATGCCGCGAATTTATAATCATCATGGAGACAGTTTGAACCACAGCGTAGCTAACTCAAATTGCACTGGCAGGTCAAAAATCGTATTACCCGCATTAGAACCTGACTACGGTATCACAAGAATGGAGGCCCCACAATACTTCGAAGATTCCCAGCAAGCTATCGATTGCTTGATAAAGACATACAATTTATAACTTTTTAATTTAATTAATTATTGTTGTAAGACTATAAATGTTAGATCTAATATATTTCATTAATTAATTTGTAGATAAGTTTGTTTGCATTATGTAATACGTTTATTAAATTCATGTTGACATACAATAAATATCTTTAAAAAATCATGTTTAAATCATTGCCTAGTAGTATGACATACCTAGCAGCAACACTGAGAATAAATCTATTGAGTAGCTGATTTATGTGTTCTTCCAGACGATGTTCTACATCCATGCCAAATTTGATCGAAATCCGTTGAGCTGCCCCTGAAATACCTTTTAACAAACATCCATCCATCTATTGGGCACAGTTTTGCAACCCTCATCCCTCAACCGTTAAAATTTCCTTTTCTGTTGTCTTGAAAGCATTACATCTGGCGTAACCACGATAACAGCGCTACTCTCGCCGGACCGGATCTTTATGGGACCATCACGACAAACATTGTTATGAAGCAGCATACAGCAGAAAATAAAATACAAATAAAAATCTTTAAAATAATTTTTCAATTATAATAATTAAAAAAAAACGGAAAAACGGGCGGTCACTCGTGTGGGATGCCACATGCGTGGACACTGTTGCTCCATCCCACGTGAGAGCGACCGCTCGTAAAGCCGGCGCAGCTGCGGCGACAGCCGAAATCAATAAAAGGCGTAAATATGCGGCGTTGGCAGATCCGTATATATTTGCGCCTTTTGCCGTGGAGACCTTGGGGCCTTGGGGTGCGGAAGCCCGTCGCCTGTTTAAGGAGATTTCCGCACGCCTCATCGACGCCTCAGGGGATCCAAGGGCTGGCGCGCATTTCGGCCAAAGGTTGAGCCTGGCCATCCAACGGGGAAATGCCGCCAGCCTCTTGGGAACCCTACCGTGCGACCGCAGCGATTTGGGGTCGATTTTTTATATTATTTAGTTTTATTTTTAGTTTGGTTTAGTTTTAGTATATAGTTTATAGTATTATTTTGGTAGTTTAATTAATTAGTTTTATTAAAATAATAAAATAATTAAATATTTTGTAAAATAAAACGTAGCCGTAACAAGAATTTTTTGTCTATAACATTATGTCATTCTGTCAAAGTGTGAATCACTAATGACGTATGTCAGAAATATAAACAAACTATCATTATCATTCAAATAATAAATGAACATTCTTTGAATGTAAAGCTTCCAACAAAGTTAAATACCATCACACCTAAATGGATGAACTTGTTAATTATTTGCTGTTAATATTGGTCATATTGCCAGTACTTCTGTTTATTAATTTATGGGCCGGAATAGGATGGGAATTATTTGTAAACAACTAAGGATTTCGCTTTTGATGCCGATGCACGTAAGAGAAGAATCTACGATTTTAGAAAGAAATTATTTACGTGATGACATAGGTGCATGTGTTAAGAAATACCTGAAAACATATTATTTAAGGATGTGCCTAGATTTTAAGCAGAAGAAACAGAGAAGTTTCCTCAACAGTATGTCCTCATGAACTCCTGTTTTAGATAAAAACGGAAATGTCAAAGTTTTGTTTAATAAACCTGTTGAGATATATAATTTATAATAGGACATTATATATAACCTTAATATGTAATCGTTTATAAGATTTGAAAAGATGGTGCATCTTTATATATATAAAATTCCATAAAAAGCTTGTTATTACATACATTTATTTGTTATGGAACAGGAAACCGAGAGTAATATTTAAATAAAACAATATCTTTTTAAAAAAGATAAATTTCTGTTAAAGTTTTATTTATACAATAAGTCCTCTATTTGGCATAAATAATATCAATAACTTAATATAAAATTTGTCTTAATTTAAATTTCACTAGATAACAGCAATTCTTCCATGCCCATATGACCTCTGTGTCTCCAAACTCTATAACGGGCAATGTCCTTGCGTGTTACCATACCTACAACCTGAAATATTAAAATTAAATTAACACTGATTTATATATTTGCAAACTTCACTTATGGGAACTTTAGTCAAATCCATTTTAGTTGCACCCATTAGTCAATTGACCAATTTAAAATAATTAATTCAATTTAAAAGGGATACAAAGTATTAACTTCATATGTTAATATAATAAAATGTAACATACTTCATTTACATCATTGACTATAGGAAGATGCCTCAGCCCTAGAGCTCGGAATAGTTTGAACAATCTCGGTAAAGAGGCACGATGTGGCAATGTGTACGGAGAAGGATTCATAAAAGGCCTTAAATCAATTGAGCATGATTTCTCCCATTCTTCTATTTGTAGCTGTAAAAAAATAACCATAAAATCAATAAATAAAAGTAGACATTGCTCAATAATATAGGTTTCTGGCAACAAAGTTATTCAAACTACAATAAAAATTAAAAAAATATTAATAAAATAACCTCATCAATTGATGGATAACGTGGATATTCCTTCCGGAACATGTTCATATCAACATTTAAGTTGGACCATGTTGTGTTTGCGTTCTCATTGTATATCTTATTCTGGAGCAGCACTATCAACTGCGATCTGAGTATTAATCCTCTGAGACGTTTGTATGTTGTCACCTCCGCCTGTGTCATAAATTTATTTTAAAAATTTAAACATAGAACAATTCTTATTGTGGAGTGTTGATATTTTTTTAATTACTAACAAACACACAAACAAACAATATGTAGTCCTCATTCGAGATGGGGAAGAAAGCAAAGGATTTTAGTTTTATGCTACAAAATTCAGTTTGACTTTGGTTGCTATAAGTTATCTTAGTGTAATTCACCAACGGTTTTAGCGTTTTCGGCGCCCTGGGCCGAGATTTTCGCGTTGCCCCATTTTCTTAGTGCTGGGGGAAATCTTCCAAAGATGGTATCTTACGGTGCGCCCTGGGCGATCGCCCCGTGTTACCCTACTGGTGTAATGTAAACAAATGTTATCCTCACATGATCTGATAGCGGTGGATCAACAACTGGGAAGCCATTGTAAGACACAAGTCGCAGCAGCTCGAGCACGTGTCCGACGCTCTCAACAGTGCGTAGTGTGAATACAGGGTGAGACATCACCTCGGATGCGTACACCGTGTGTGTGAGAGGTGGCGGCTCCCAGCCCAGCAGGGGAACCCCTGCTAACTGGATGTGGATGTCATAGATACCCTAAGGACAGAATTTTTATATCACAATATTTCCTTGAATTCGATTGGGATTAAAAAATGTTAAATAATAAAGTTTAAATGTTGGTATTTTTAATGTTTTTCTTTGCATTGTTAGTGTTGCTTGTTTTTGAACGGATTAAATGTCTTATTATCAAAATAAGTAAAAAAGAATTGTTATATTTACATAACTTTGGAACGTCTATTGAAATACGGGATTACAAAATTATAGACATGGCGTTGAATTAATAAAAAGGGTCTTGACAGACACACGGACGGACGATCAAGTGATCCTATAAGGGTTCCGTTTTTTTCCTTTCGAGGTACGGAACCCTAAAAAGTAAAAAAGCGAAGTGTAAATGAAAACAGTACTTTGATAACCGAATTCATTATAATCGGTATATTCCAATTCCATACCTCGTTGAAGAAATCGCCTGTCCACTTGGCGACGACTAGAGTAACAATGATTGGCAGCGCGTTGGAGATCTGACCAGTGGTCTCAATGATGATGACTGTAAGAGATATGGTCATGCGCACGACACCGCCCAGCTGAGCCGCAGCGCCCACAAGCGCATACTTCGCTGGATTTATACTCTATACCAAACATGAAACCAAAGGAAATTATTGTTTATCAGGCGTTAAAAGAACCAGAAATTCTAAAATACCAAATTATTTCCCATCCTTATATATTTTCGATGGCCTTTTGACTAACTTTTATAATGAGATTGTATTTTATTGAAAATTTTTGGTAGTTATAATACTAATATTAGAAATGCGAATGTTTAGATGGATGGATGAATTTTAAGGTTCATTTGAAGGTATCTCTAAAACGGCTCAACGGATCCTGCGAATATTTGGCATGGATGTAGAAGATAGACTGCAAGAACATAGTCTACTTTTTTTTATGCCGCGCGGACGGAGCCGCGGGCGACAGCTAGTCTTCTATATAAATCGTTTAGTCACTCGTACACACTTACATTAGAAGGAAGCATATATTGTATCAAAATTGCGAGCAATCTTCCCCATGCGGCGCCAGTCAGCAAGTTCGGAATGAACAAGCCACTAGACACAGCCAACCCGAAAGTCCACGTCGACAACAAGAAGTAGCAGATAATGAAGACCAGCAAGGACCACGGCTTGTAGGAACCGATAGGATCGTGTAAGAACGAACGGACAGATTCTTCAGGCGTTTGGAACCAGATCGCTGCCATTGCGTTGTATTCACCGTCCGCACAGAATAACTGCAATAATATTAAATTTATCATTTCGTTCGCAGTATTAAATAAATAAAAATACAGAGATATATAATTGAAAAAATGTGTTTTGTTCAGTTATTAAAAGCATTAATGAGGGTAGATTGTAAAGTGGTAAAACCTATTTAAATATGTTAACCATATTGGTGACATATCAAAGTAGGGTAATATTAAAAAACTACACATCGTAAGCAATCTTAAGTTAATTACAAATATGATTAATATTCGTGTTGTTTTTTTTTGCGGCTACCTGCAGCGGATTCTTGGTGGGGTCTTCGCCGAGTGGACGACAGTCGTCAAGCAGGAACATCATGAGGAAACCACATGTTGCGCTCGCTGCCGCCACAAGACACGCCTCCACCACGCGTAGCCACGGAGCACTTACATACCTGTTCACTTAATTTTGTTAAAGTACCCACACTTTCAAACGTCATATTGTTATAATTATTAGTATATTACAGTTCATACCAATTTACTGACATTTTTATTAGTTAAGTACTTCAAAAATAGTTTTTAATATTAATTTCTCCTTATCTTTAACCAAATTAAAATCTGCATGGATCTCGCTGAAATTTAGCATAGATGTAGAACAAAGCCTGGACGAAAACATTGGCTATTTATTAGGTTTCTTATTCCGCGCAGACAGATTCGCGGGCGAAAGCTAATATATATATAATTAATGATATACCTTATTCTAAAAACGGCCAGCCTGTAATTAATGTAGTTCCATAGCGCACCCAATATACCGCCAACCGCACCAAATAACATGAACACGGGCAGTTCATAGAATTGAAATGGAAACGGTTCCATTTTACCCAAGTTTAATAGACCTGAAGAACGATATGAGAGGTAAATAACCTTAGAATAAAATCATAGGAATGATGACAGTTTTATTTGAAGGTCAAAAATATATACCTGGGTAACTCAATTCCCCTGGATGTCCATGATAAGCAGATAGAGCAAAATTCAAAGTAAATGTTGAAACAACAGTCCCAAAAAATGTCCTCCATGTTAATGCCTGATTCCAAAAACTGGTTCCTTCCTCTAATGAGAACAGTACACCACCTTAAAGAAGACAGACACATAAATAATCTGGTTTAAAGCAAAAGAAACAATGCAAATAAGATATTATAATCTTACTAATATTATAAATGCGAATGTTTAGATAGATGGATGGATGGTTGTTTATTCGATTGTATCTCCGAAACGTCTGAACAGATTTTGATGAAATTTGGCACACATGTAGAACATAGTCTGAAAGAACAAATATGATACTTATTAAGTTTTTGTTTTACCGCGCGGACGGAGTCACAGGCGATAGCTAGTAATAATATACGTATATGAAGAAAATGTTGCAATATTGTTTTACCAAGTTGGTGTGATCTATTCCGGAATATTAAAAAGCTATTATACTTGGCTAAACTAAGTTAATATTTGTGTCATAAACATGATTTATTACTTTGCAATTAAACTTTCTAAATATAAATTATACCAATTGGTGCCCCAAAAGCCGCGGACACACCGGCCGCCGCGCCTGCCGACACAAAATCTCGCTTCTCGTGATCCTCGCGGAAGTAATGAAATATTTTAAAATCTTTGTTGAATGTCGTGCTCTTTCCTTGCGATATACCCGCCGCCACTACCGACCCACTGTGGATCATAGGACCTTCCTAAAACGTTAAACATTTTTTTATAAAATAATTTATTATCATATAATAAAAATATAAAGATCTTCAAGGTCATGTGGACATCTTCGTGTAGTGAGTTCCTTTTTATGCCAAAAAAAGGTTTAGAATGGAATGTATTAAACAGACACCTCTAAAATTTTTCTAAAGCTAGGGGGAACTATTTAGGGGAACACCAAAGTACCATAAAGTGATTTAATAAAATCTACTTAATTTAAAATAAGCATTCAATAGAGACAAAGTAAGAAGCAGCAATTATACCTTTCCACCAGCCAATCCTCCAACCACAGCAGTAATGACACCAACCGCCTTCACCACCAGTGTCTTGATGCGCACCACTCTCGGTACTTTGACACCGTTCAAATAACATTTCACTTGCGGTATGCCACTGCCTGCTGCTACTGGCTGTACACACATAAGATTAAACCAGGTTCTTGAAAGGTAAATACTTAAAGTACTTAATGGGACCACTACTTTACTATTAAATATTGTTTTTTTTTTTAAATAAGATAATGGGGCAAACGAGCAGCTGGAACATGTGTTCAACGACATTCATGAACATTTTTCATACCAGAGACACTACAGAACGCATTGCTGGCCTTTGAACATGACATTTACATTGGAATATAATTTTTAAGGTAATTTGTTTAAGGTAGCCTAATAAATATATTTAATTTACTTTGCCTTTGATTCTCTTTTACAGGTAATCTTTAAATATCTTCCTTTTTAATTTAATATTTTAAAGCAAAACCAATGAAACATAATGAGGACAAAGTGATAAAAGGAATTGAATATGTTAGGTACCTAAACTGGAAATGAGATAACATGGATGACGTAATAATATCGCTAAATTTCCGTTTTAATACTTTTATTGAATATTAACAATATTAATAGATTCTAAATCAGATTTAACGTTCAACGATTGGTTGAACAAAATTGTAAATTTGGACCGACTGCAGTTGTGATTCAAATGTACAATAGACTGCTAATTGTCATACTTAAGTATAGATAGTATAGCTATAGAGTGTTCTTTACGGATTTAGTAAGAGAAATCTAAGGAACTGCTAAGTATTCATTAACCTACATTGACTGGCAATTATATTATGAAAACATACCCTAAACTTAGATGACCTAACATTAATAACTGTTATGTTGCAGCAACAACTGATTTGTGTCCTGTTGTATTATTATAATGTGTAATTGGGTTATGAAGAAATTTATCTAATACTTAATAAATTACATAACATTATCTTACCTCAACATATGAGACTAATACAGACCCAAAAAATACTATACATATATTTGATAACACCCACAACAGGTATGGTATATATAATTTATCTTCCAATACATATATGTCAACAGCTGTATGTATATTAAGGAATTGGTTATATACAATTTTCTCTATATATGTCACCAACTGTTTATGAATACTGCCCATTTGTAATAAACCTAGGAAAATTTTGGAGATATCTTCAAACAGAGATCCATCTATCCATCTAAACATTCACATTTATAATATTAGTAAGATGATGCAGTATCCAAGAATCTTGTCATAGTAACAAGAATCTGACTTGATCTATATATAGGTCTAGTTTCAGCACTGTGTCAAACTTGTAAAAGGATACATTTTTTAAGTTGCTTATATTTTATTCTTGAGAATTCTTCTATGCATATATCAATTATAAAAGCTATGAGCGCTGTCACTACTCCAATCTGTAGGATGACAAACCACCGAGCAATGTCCTTCCATACAATAAATGGGTAGCCTCTTTTACGTTCCTCATCAAGGAGTAAATGGTTCTCACATGTGTCATAATCCAAGCTCTGTAACATTGGAGAATTATTCAGTGCATATTGTCTTTGTTTCTATATCAAATCCTAAACATGGCTTTTTCAGCCATGAGACTGCTGGGCATAGGCCTCTTCCAAAGATCGCCATGATGATCAGTCCTGTGCTATCCACATCCAGGATACTTATTAAAAAAAATTATTTGTTGCAAATTGTGCGATATGGAATGTGATATTGTAAAATAAGGATAGATAATATTACAAAGTTATGTGTTATATTTGGATTGATAGGCAGGATAAATGCTTGTTAATATTTTAATCATATAAATTTAATAAAAGGAAAAATGTTTTTAACCAATGCTTACCTCATATTTAGCGGAGAGTATATTCATAGAACCAGGTTCAATTTTTTGAACTGGGTGTCTTCTCCTTACTCCATGGCTACCATTTAATTCATCATCATCTGAATTCTAAGTAAAGTAATATAATTATTTTCAAGAAACATGTTGTAGATTATTTCTGGACAATAAAAATCTCAAATATATTCAATGGTTTAATTCAGACATTTAGACAAAGAATTATAACGATAAACACTATTATTTTATGAAAAAAAAATGAAATGTTAAGTGTCAGGTCAAATGTTTGGGTTAATTTGTTTTAAATATAGTGTAATAGTAGGTTCATAAAAATACCTGTAACGTAACTGATCTATTTAGCTGTGCATAGTTAGAACTGCTTGCTTCATTGCTTATCAATTGTGCCGTGTCAGATGTGGTTTCACTTACAGTTTCTTCAACATGAGTCGGTCCACTATCATTAATCATTTTGTATAATTAAACAGCACAATATGCTTAAAAATTATCACATAAATAGCATATCACATAGTAATACAGTATTCCTCCTATAAAATTAAAACGCAACAATAATATTCATCGTCAACATCTATTGTTTGGAAAACAGAATCGGAATCTGACATAAGTGACAACATATGACTGTGACACATAGCTTGACACTTGACATTTTGTTACTTCTAAAATCAAAGATAAGTAAGATGTGTATAATTTACATTTCGTCAATCATCATTGTAATACCTTAAATTTATTCAAATTTTATTAAGTTTATTTCCTCAATATTTTAAATTTTAAAGCACTTGATATAAGCTCCAATGAGTGCTGGGATATCGCAAACACAAAATATCGTATCTTCAATGTGAAGTCGCATCTTTACCAAACACAGCTAAACTACAATACAGCCAGAACACACTAAGCAAATAGTCTTGTTTATAGAAAATAATGTTAACTTTCATTTTCCCTTAGAATCTCTCTAAAATTGTTATAATTTACGATATCTCCAATTTATGACCACTTTCTGGGTTCTGCATTGTATGTCAGCGAAAAATTTGATATGAAAAAGAGGTTTACGACATTAATAAGACAGTTCTGTTTTTTAAAGGACATACCAAAAGTTTAAATTGTTATTTCATGCAGAATGTGGACACTGCATACATGTAAAAATCTTAATATTTATATTACTGATAGCAGAAATCATTTGACAATGTTATCATTTTATCAGTACGTCAACTAAATGAACACTAGCGCCACAAGCATGCGCATACACGCGCATTAATCAGTGTACCGTAAACAATGGGGTGTTTCTGTGTGTGTGTAGCTTGATCGTACGTTTGGTTGACAATCGCGATGTGATGTATTCTACACCATCGCATGCTGAGTTATATTTTCATCAAGACTTTAATTTTTATATTAGTTAAAAGATTTATTTCTAAATGTTTTCTTTCGTCGTGATTACGTTTCTCTATTTTGGTTTCTAAATATGTGTAATTTGCCGCCGAAGTTCCATTCAGTGTGTCGCCTTTGTTTATCATTCTGTGGCGATAATTGCAGTGATGTTAAACTTCCAATATTCGATCGTGATAAGGATAAATCACATCTATCTGAGATGATAACGACATATTTATCAATAATGGTAATTTATTGAGTAATATTTTATCTTTTACCGCTAAGAAGATGCCGTTTTCTCGTGTGAAAGTTTAGTCTAAGCGTAAGAGATTGTGGATACTGATAAGCGCCATTAACTTTCTCGCGGGTGTTGGATATTTTCGCATTGTGATATCATATTACGGCCCACGCGTCGAGTGCTCGAATGTATGACTAATGTCGTTCTTGGAAGTGATAGGCGAGGCGGGTGGCGGACGCTGTATCAGTCGCCGCTGATAACAAAGGAGCGCGCGGAGATGATCGCGTTCTGCTGAGCTGCCGCCGCCCGCCCCGGCCCCCGCCCGTCACCTCTCCAACGTCCTCCAACCTAATGCAGCACTCTACATATTCTCTTTTCAACCACATACATATTGCTATTTTCGGAAGCAATATTCTCTATATTTAGACACAAATAATGTGGGGGACTGCAGTCATACAGTGTTATCTTCAACTTGTCTTCCATCTAAATTAAGCAAAGGTAGCAGGATATTGCTATACTGTGTATTATCAGATTGACTAGCAATGACTCACCATCTATGATTATACATGCAAAAGGTCACTGGCCACATCATCTGTAGGAATGACTGTGAAATTTCGAAATTAATATATTTGAAATGATGACATGAAAATAATTTTAGGTATCACCAGAAGATATGCTGCCACAGGTGGTATGTGGGAGCTGTGCACACAAACTTGATGACTTTCATACATTTAGAGAGTTAACTCACAAATCAGAAAGGCTCCTAGAACAGTTTCTTCAGTATACAAGTTCACTAGCTGGTTCAAAAGAGGTGAGTTTAAATAAAACAATGATTAATTGCAATTTTATTCTTACAACTAATCAATGATATGTATTAATATTTTAATATTTATCTAATCAATACTATATTGGAGTAAGATATGAAATTTACACAAACTATTATGAAACATATTTATTTTCAAGCATAGCTTGTATCAGAGTGTAGATTAATGTAACGAATAGGTTGGCTCCGCAGCTTTTTATTATAGAAAGCCTTGATTGTATTCACAAGCAATCCAACCAACATTCCAATGCAAACAACTACCGCTACACCAAATATACTCCACAGTATATGTTTTGGTCTTAAGTTTGATAAGGAGAATCCATGTTTTTTTGCAAATGTTGTGTCAAATGTTGGACAAAATGTCATAGATATGTTTGTCACATAAGATCCAGCATATTTCATTGGTGCAGCGCAACTAAAAATAACATAGACATCTTTGAAACATGATAAATTGAAATCCTAAGTAATTTAGTTCAACTTCTTTCTAAATTATTAAAAATTGTATCTTGTATCTATAATTGTAATTTTATAACGCAAATTATTATTTAATTGCTTTCAAGTTTGTTGTCAATTTATTACTTTACTTACAATGGGATATCTCCATCTTTAAATTTAGTCCCCGCCTCCTGCTTAGTTATAATCTCTGCAAGGTCACAATTGCAAAGCCAACTGTTCCCTGTCATTCCTATAATCTCCAACTTACTCCATGGCATTAAATCCGCTGATAATTCACTTAAATTGTTATCATCCATATATACCTATAAGAATATATATATGATTAATAGTAACATAAGACTTATTAATTGTCCTACTTACTTTCGTAAATTTTGCAATATATAGTGATACAAAAATAAGAATAAAATGATTACACAGATGACCCAGTTTTGTAGCTGTCATGTAAGCATTCCAAAGTGGGGCAAATCAAATTAGACATACTTTATGATTACATTATGTGATTATAAGATAAAATTGAAAATCTGTGTTAACATCTAAGTAACAGTAATGATTATTAAATCAACTATTATTTATTACTGCTTGCTACTTTAATATATTTTATAGATATTGTCTTGTCTGTACAGATCTTGTGCGTTGATTCATAATGTTCTTACATAACCACTAGCTTTACTTTTTTGTCTAGTTCTAGAAATAGTTTTATTAATAACTGGATACATAGAGCTATTGCTTCCACAATATTTTTTCACATCCTTTAAACCAAATAGAGTGGACAGAGATATTTTTTTTTTACCAATTGTGTCTTTATCTATTGTTTTTTTGCATTAGGAATATAAATTTAATATCACAATATAAATGTTGCTTTAATTTTTACCTCTTTTAAAGTCCATTTATCCTTCAAAGCTCTGAATGCGTTGTGGCTGATGTATCTCAGATTAGTATTATGACAGAGATGCAAGATACGCAATTTCTTAAGAGGCGTAAATGTACCTCTTTTTACTTCCTCCAGATAACTATTTTCGCCGACTTCTAGTTCCAATAGATTGCTAAGACCTATTAGAAACAAGCATATTTTTTTTATTATGTGCAATAACCATCGATTACTTTGAAAATAATTCCGTTTAAAACATATTGTTATCTCTGTTTTGTCAAACATAATGACAGGGATGACGATATGTTTTATACAAAGATTTTGATATAAGAAACCAGCAGTCGTGTATACTTCGGTTACGAGTTTTTAATTGCATATGACTGAATTTACATTTGTTTCCAAAATGTTGGTATTATATTTAAATTTGGAAAATGATAGAGGATTGGTATGATGTAACGATTATATCCGATTTTATCTGAATCGACGCGGTATCGTACACGCGTAAACTCAATTACACAGTCACTTCCGTGTTATAGTCGAACTATATGTTAAAAATATCGAAATGAGTAATAATATTTTTTATTTGTCCACATTAAGGCAAGAGTAAGTTGGCAAAAAATGCCAACGGTTACGAGTTAACTACGCATTAATTTCAGATATGTATAGATATCTTTGTTAAGCGTAATTGTCCAGTCTATATCTTATTAATGCATTATGCGCTTTCTCTTTAATTGAATTCTTTTTTGTACTAAAAGCAGGTGTGTCCTGTCTATATATTTTTATTTCTTTAGTTGAATTCTTATAAAAAGAAATGTTGACGCATGTATCGTGTTCCGGCGATATCAATACTTCTGTCATTGCGTATTTATTAATGACTTAATCATGTAATTCGGCGAACTAATACATCATTTTTATCGACCCCTCTTCCTTTCATAGATAATACAAGAAATTTTATGCGTAACGAATAACTACGAACTAACGAGTAAAACATTAATTGTAATGTTTGGTTTAAGTCACCTGTATATTTACTGTTTTAACTTTTAAGATTATAATAGTAGATAATAAAACGGAAAAAAAAACTTGGTATAGTAGTGTTTGATATTTAGTTTTCCATTACGTTTGCAATACATTGTTGACCTTACTATACTTAGAAGTGTTTAATTATAACGCTAAGGCTTAGTCTTGTTATTAATGGCAAAGGTCATAAACATTAAATAAAAATATATATTAATACTGCCGCACACAAAGTCGTATCGCACCTTAAGTATAGATTTCGCGTGCTAAATCTTCTCTAAAGGTGACTCTGAGTACAGCAGTGTATGCAACTTACCAACAAAGCTGTCATCATTGAGTTCAACAATCGGATTGTTGTTGAATGTGAGGTATTGAAGAGTACTGCCAACTATACTCAGACTCTCGGGAACATTGACAAACTTGTTGCTGGATAAGTCTAATTGTTGTAAGTTCACTAGACCTCTAAACGCATCCAGTGGTATAGAATCGATATCCGTGTTCGATAAATCTAAGACCTGGAATTGAAAGTTGTGAAAATATACTTTTAAATATACGTTTTAATTACCCCCACTAGTTTTTACCTCCTCACCCCCATGTCCAATGAGCGACGTTATTTTACTGTTTTTTTTCTTCTTAAATATGCAGTGCTTTAACTTATTTATGCCATGTACAAAATATGATGCCTTTTTGCTGTCGGCTTAAGTCTAATAATATTGTGCCCAAGTCATTTTTATAATACGATTTGTTAGTTGCCTATTTTCTTAAATATTAACGCCAATATGAATAACTATAGTATTTAATTCTATTTAAAAGCGTGGTGTTAATAATCTATATTAATAACGTTGTATTTAAACTTATTACAAATTCATTAACAAAGGTAAACTTGATATTAATATTGTTTTTATCGTATACAATATACTCTGTAATCATACATATATGAAAATACAAGAATATCAACGTAAACAACTACGTAATATGATGATAATGTAACCCACGTAAAATTAGTCATTTGGAATATCGAGGCCTATTGTATAGTGAAGGGAAAGAGATCGTACGCTCGTACATAATAAATAATACCTTAATATGTCATATAAATATAAAGTAATATACTTTTTGTAGTATTTATATTATTATAAGTTTCAATTTTAGAAATTTTTAGTGACATTTTAGCGCTCATTTCATGTTTCCATTGTTCAAATGTAAAGCCTTCGTTGTATCTTTAGACAAGCTCAAGGGGAAATTCCCGGCGTCGATATGCGCGTCATTTTGATACAATTTATAATCTTGTTCGGACTGGTACATAACTCAATCCTTCTTCTCTGATAACGTAAGTTTTTTTTTTGTTTTTAACGATAAAATGTTTATTGATTCCGGCGCGATCTGTGCAAATCGTAAAGGTGCATATTTTTGAATACAATTAATTATACACGTTCTTATCTGTTTTTGAATTTGGAATTGATATTCACTTTCATAGTAAAACCATTTATTAATTTATTTTTCTTTTTTTTTTAAATGGTGATATTGTTGTAAGCCATGTTGTTAATCTTCATTTGAGTTAGTTGTATAGACTTGCAGGTGAAAACTCAAGGGTTTGTCGCAATAACGAGGGAAAGTTTTCCTTTAAGGATTTGTTTTTATAGTAAATTAACTTTTTTTTATAAAATTAAGAGTTATGTGAATATTGATAAAGTTATGTAAATTATTCTCATTCACGTGGGAAGCGCTTCGATGACGCAACCGGTTTTTTTTTTAACTTAATCGATTTTCAATCAATAATTGTAATGGTTTTTATAATTGAATTAACTGCGATATCGTGACATACGCCTATTTATACACATGTACAATCTAACTAAAGACCACTTATAATATGATATTTAAAATATTTATACAAGCTGTCTCCCGCAACTCCGTCCGCGCGGTACTAAAAAACGTAATTAGTAGCCTATGTGTTCCAGACTGCCTTCTATATTTATACCAAATTTCTACGAGATCCATACACTAATGAAGATACCTTCTTACAAACATTAATACGTCCAAATATTCGCGTTTATAATATTAGTAAGATTTAAAAAAATATTTTAAACGTTGTATGTATCGTATCTGAATAAAATAATACAAGAAAATATTGTTTATTACTTCATTACGTAACAAGGGGATTTGTATTGATAAGGAGAAAATAATGCTTTCTAAAAGATAAACGTTTGCATGCAAATTATATCAGAAATATTTGATTTCCTTTCAATTTCTATTTAATTAATTTTCAAATTACTTATTCAAAGTATTAAAATTCGCTATTACTTGAGATTTTCAAATATTATTTTATGTCTATTTAAATTTTATCAAGTATTAGAAACTATATAGTTTCATATACAACTCAAGAGAATCGTTTATGTAAAAATTTAATGCTAATATATTTTGCAAAATAAAACGTCATTGTAAGTGAAAGCTCGAATAGTGATGCGAATATGATAAGGCATTTTAATAAATACTTTTCAACATTTTAATTTAATAGAAGATATTCTTGTTTTTTTTTTTTTTTTAATTTTTGTTCATTAACTTTAATCATTTCTGCCACTCAAGTTGTTAAAATAATTTATACTTTAAATTCTGCTTTAACAGGTACGGATAAAAATAATATAATAATAGGTTAGTAATTAATCTTTCGTGAAGTTAATATAAGTTATAATTAAGTTTAAACTTACCTGCAAGTTGGTAGCACTGGATAGAGCTAATACAGTGACATGGTCGAGTATTTCTATCGGGTTGTTATTAAGATAGAGGCGCGTTAGATTTGGCGTATACTGGAACAGATATCTGTCCAGTGAGTGTATCTGGTTTCGACCCAGGTTCAATGTCTCCAGTGCTATATTGTTGTACACGGTGTTATTGTAAGGTCCTTGGAAGATTTCACTCCTCAGTACGTCACCTGTATACAATATGGTCCATCAGTTTTTCTCTATTTAGTGTACTTTTATTAAAATACTTAACACAATATTTATTAAGAACTTAGATACTACTTTAGTTCCCTCACCGTGAGTTTCTGAGACCAAAATCTGTATAAAATCATTCCTGTATTATGTTTCGAACGTTTTGTGCTCTCAGAAACCTACGATTTTTGTAGATATCGCATACTAAGGGACGACGTTACTGGCCATTTAGAGATTCAGGTAGTTAGTGCTTACGTGGTGTAATGACGTCATAGGTTTTACGTATTCACCTTATTAGCGATTCTGCGCGACCTATAAACGTCGTTTAAGAGAAAGCGGGCAACTGGGTCGGATGACTATTATTAAAATTTATGCGGTGACTCTTTTGATTGGAGATTAAAGAATGATCTAGATTAAGATCATTTCTGCAATTGTATGTTATTGTTATAGTTTTTTTGTCTTATGACAACACATAAATGTATGAAATATTGCTTTTATAAGTGCAAAACGATGCTTACATTGAAGAAGACTTACCTGATATATGATTATTGCTCAAATCCAAGTAAACCAATCGTTGTATGTTAGAGAAAGCGCTGTCCACTATCTCTACGATGGCGTTAGATTTAAATATAATCGCTATCCTGTTCCCAGGCACCGACGGTAGCTCTGTTACGTTCGTGATGCTGTTGTTAAAGAATGTCACCAATACGTGACCATCTAAAAATATTACATACATTAAAGTTGAAACATGTTGCTCTTACGGGTTTTGCAATGGCGCTCGTCATCCCTTTCATTCTTTTTGAACAAATAGAGATAACACTATTTGTGTTATGGTAGACAAAATTCACAGTATCTGTGGTTTTCCGCTGCCAAGCATTTTCATAAACTCCCTATCCTTATCCACGAATATTTGCGACAAGCGCTTTCGTATCGTCATCTTCATACAAATTTTGGCGATGACGATATTCGTCACCGCTTGTCACAAATATTCGTGATTGGCCCACAGTTCTCGTCCACCGATCATACGTCATTTCGCTTGTCTCTCCCTTCACGTCACGTTTCTCACAATTCATTTATCTTTTCACAGGCCTACGCTACCGAAATTTCTACAAAAATATATTGTTAATTCTGTTTTTGCAAGGAAAGTGAAGTGAGAGGGATGTCAAAATGTTTTTGTACTGTTTTGACAGAGGAAACTTACGGTTACAATAAATTCAATATCGATTCAATAGGCTCAAATATTCTTTACAGCAATTAATTTTATCTGTGTCATTCTCTGTCGCAAATTTTCGTATTAGGTCCGCTGTATGCATTTTACACCTCTATTCGTCGGAAATGGTGCCTAGATCTTATCTGTTATGTTTGCGGATAACCTAGTTGTGATAGATAGTCAGGTACCTATATTCGTCAGCACATAGTCTACCTACACACATCGGCATACCTGTCAATCGGCCCAATGAGAATTTTTCTTCCCGACACGCCATACAAATAAAAAAATATCGGATTTTCGTAATGAGCAACGCAAAATACATCATGTCCGCGAAACCAATTTAAACAAAAGTAGGCAAGTACGTTTTAATTTCGCAGTTAAAATTGAAGAATGCCAAGTTGTGATTTGTCATTACACTAACATTATAAAGAAAGTAATGTTTGTAATGATTCAACTCTGTAATCATTGAACATTTTTTACGATTGTTTTCCACCAGAAGCCGAGTTTATCTTAATCAGGCTTTATTATTTTGTCTCATTATATTCCCGGGCCACGCCGGGAGTATTTAAGTAGTCTACATTATAGGGAATTTTTAAACAACTCACGCCCGTAACCCAGAAGTGTAGGCAGGGATTACGCGTTTCCATGACGCGTGATCAAAGCATTTCGCTTCATTCATCATCCATTCATAGATCTTCACTTATACTTGATGTTTTTGTATTTATTACGATAAAATCGTTACGCAATATCATGAAAAGAGTAAATTGCGTTTTGAAATATGTGGTTTGTTTTGTTGTCTGTAGTTTTAGGTTTTCTTCGAACAATGATAACGCGCAAGTAGCTTATTGTAATGTAATATCAGAGTAAACGATCGTGTTTGTACAAACGAACAAACACTTTAATTATTTATTGAATTAATCGAATAACATGTATTTGTCCACGAACATTACATACAAGACAAAATACTTACACAAAATATCCCGTCTATATTTTGTGTAAGTAAGCATGAAAGTATATACCTAGTTTATGTAAAAATCACACAAACCTGATAATGACTTCTTGTTAATATGACAGTTTAATTGTTTGATAAGTTGCTTCTCTTTAGGAGAGAGACAAGTAAAAGTATTTTTAGTAAATAAAGTAGTTATTAGTTTTTGATTCATCCGAAAAAATCAAACATCTTTTCCCAATATTATGTAAAATAAAAAGAAATTATTATTGAATCCGTACCTTTGTCCACGGTGTTGTCGATTTCCTGTGGCCATGTACTTGGCACACTGTGCAGACCGCGGCGGGAGCAGTTGAGTGTCAGGTTGTTGATGTCCTGCAGGGACACGTCGCAACCCCCGCCCTCGCCCTCTCCCCCGGCCGCAGCCGCACCGCCCGCCACAACCACACACAACAACACTAACACCTACAACAAACAAACACCATCAGTGCTAATTGACTGTACTCGTCGCCACACACAAACTTCCGACCGACACATAATTTCTGCGCAACTCACTAGTTTCAACTCTCTCTGATGCCACATTCTCATTAAAATTATAAAGGATACTGCTCCGACACCTTCCAATACAAATGCACACTATCTTATCTGTTAAGAGGCGAGTGATATCGCGGCATGACATAGAATGAACGAACGCGTCATTGGTTAATGTTTATTTGTGTTATCGTGCTACTAATATGGATCGAAGTTTGTTTAAACTGTTCATTTTTATTTTTAGGAGGTGCTCAGTATAGCGTCCGATAAGCTCGAAGAGATTATCAAACCTTACTCCGAGAATGATGATTACGATCAAGCTATTAGAAACAAATACGCGGAAGTCGGGTCACCGGACTCTACGGAGGAGATGAAGAATCTAGAGAGCAGGCAGGCGGCGGTCACTCTCCTTCAGATTAAGAACTATGATCCCATGAAATATGTGAAGTCGGAGGAGAGTCCGCACATAATGTTCAACAATGTTCCCAGTTTACCGCCCTCCGACAGAGCGAGAGAGGTGATGCACTGTAATGCAGTTATAGATATAATAAGCAAGGCTGTGGCGGTTGCGCAGCGGGATAGTGATGAATCTCAGACCTTCCCTCCGAACTATGCGAGTGTAATCGATAAAACGCACCCGGCAAGCGCCACAGAGGGGGGCTACAGCCAGGAGTACGCTGAGGAACAATACACATACGGCGCCTCGCAGCCCGCCGCCAGCCCCGGTAGCAACGACGACCATGACAATAAGGAAATGGATCTATCTTTATATAGCTCTCTTAAAACTGAACCCGTCGACCCCACAGAGCGAACAGATGCAGAATCTCTTAAATTATACGTACACAGGACGGTGTCGAATAGTAAAAACGTCAACTTTGCCGATGAGTACAAGCAACACCTATTCGGGCGAACTGGCAGCAAAGCGAAGCAGACGAAAGACATATACGAGGAATGCAGTCAAAGCAGTAGCGGTTCTGATCCTGACAGGTTACAAATGGATATATCTGAGATGTCACAGGTTAGTTTGTTTTCCCACACAATGTGGCAGTACCTTTATCAAAGTAGCGTAAACTATAAAATTCTAAATAAACATTTTTAAAAATATTATATTAACTTCAATAGTATTGATAATGGCGGATATAGATCGTGAGGATCTTCCCAAATTAAAACCCGCAATATTTTCATCCTGCTGGACTATGTTTTGTTTTCAGTTGGCTGTTTTGTTTTTTTTTTAAATCTTGTTCTAACTTGGCAAGTATTTATAAGGCAAAACTCTTTTCATTATACATCCATGTTCCATGTGACGCATATTTTTTTTGACATTTGTTTTAGCCCAATATAAGTTTGTTATCGTTATATTTGTAGGACGATCCGGAGGAGACACAGTCGGTGCCGTCGACGCAGTCGTCGCCGAAGCCCCCGCACGAAGGTGAAAACGTCAAAGAGTCCTTGTGGCAGGCCCTACATAGACAGAACGGTAGTAATATCGTAACAGATCTGGGCATGTGTTCATTAACACCCAGAGGAATGCAATATGGTGGTGGGATAATAATACGAAGAGTAACATAACATAGCCATTAGGACGACTTTTCTTATTTCTGTCACGTTTCTAGATCGTTATTTCTGTGGGATGATCGTAGTGAATTTAGGTATTTCTCGATCATTGATTTATTTATACCGTTTCATATACTAACGTAAGCTATAATCTGCATGTTATATAATTTTTATAACAGAAATTTATCATAATTTTCGTAGACATACATAAATCATTGCTTACGCGCTTGGCAACTTCGACAACTAAATGGGAAGAAAAACTGAAAGCTCTAAGTAGGTGGCGCTAGCGTAGATAGGGATGTCACCTGTCAAATTAGCGATTTAATAAATATTCCTTCTACCATTTTTGTTTTAAATAATTTATGTACTATATTAAAAGTGAAATTTGACGGAATTCGTTGCTATGGCTACACTTCACAGAGTGTTTTTTGCTAATTTTTCTACTCTTGATCATGATGATTTCTATAGCAAGCAAAAGGTAGTATTTCTCCCCATTCGTATAACAGTGAAACAATACTTCTTGTATTCTTTCACTCGATTGCCATTTGTTGTTAAAAATAAATAAAAAAGTAAACTTACAGGACGTGGCGGAGAAGCGACACAGCTGCTGCGCCGGCTCATCAATAGCAAACATCTCGGCATGACGGTGTCCCCGCTGCGGACATCCACCTCACCACTGCCAACCAACCTGCTGCAGCACAACGGGACTGTCTCACCGGTCAGTGATACTGTACGTTCCCACTATCAAAACATTAATAAAAACATACTATCATCTCTTACACTCTCTTTGAAAAAGACAGAGATAGGGATATCTTTTGTATAGTTGCTATGCGAGTATTTACAGTATCTTTATACCATATTCAATTCTAAATCCTTTACTATAGATAAACGACAATTAACCCTTAATCTACCTATATATCTTTATCTTTATATATATAATTCTTCTGTGAGTGTGTATGTCACTGAACTTCTCTCAAACGACTGGACCGATTTTGATGAAATTTTTTGTGTGTGTTCAAGGGGATCTGGGAATGGTTTAGATTCACAATTTTGTCCGCTGGACAATGTTTTTTTAATTAATTTTTAATTTATTAGTAGTTGTTGATTTTGGAATGTTTTACATTGGATCCGACAGACGGCGCTACCATCGCAGTGTCAAATTGTCAGACAACGTCTGTCGGGTCCGCTAGTATATATATAAAAACCAATAGCTGTTCTTATGTCTCGCTAAAACTAGAGAACGGCTGAACGGATTTATCTTATCTTGGTCTTGAAATGTTCGTGGAGGTCTAGGGAAGGTTTAAAAGGTGAGCAAAAAAACGAATAACTTCCGGGAACTATTTTTTTTTTAATTACGCGCAGACGGAGTTAGCGGGCGACAGCTAGTCTCGTGAATAAAATATTGTGATAAAACACTGTTCCCAACTTCCTATATAATGTAACAAACATTTGTAAAAATATACCAAAGGAACATGTCGATTGCTTTGAGCAAACGACAAGCCACTAAAGAATGTATCGCAGTTACTAAGGGGATGGTGGGGGAGGATGGGCGGAACCTTTATGTACTTGGCTATCCCGAAATATCATCTGACTTTATTAACGTGATCAGTGAGGCCTGAGGATTTTTTTTTAATATTTCTATGAAATTGATTTTATTAAGTATTTATTTTATGATTCTTCCGGGACTATTTATTTTTAAGAATTTGTTTGGTATCCATAATAAAGATTAACTTGACTTAGTGTTTATGAGATGGTAATAAAAATGTAATAACAAATTTGGCTTAGTATTAAAAACTCATATATTCGTAGATAACAAAGTCTACATTTATAACCGTTGTAAAAGTTACACCGTGCATATATTTTAACAAAGCATTTTAGAAAACAAGGAAAATTAAAAGAAAAAAAAATCGTGAAACGAACCGTGATTAGGGCCTAGCATGAAAATTTTCCTAGAAAGTATTCGTAACGTAATCCATAACATTTGTATGAAAATTGGCGCTACACTTTACATCCGATGAGGGTGCTGTACAAATTTAATTTTCTCGATAACGTTAGGAATCCTTTCTCGCACATTTTCGTGCTAAGCCCTTGATTATTCTTTTTTCGACAATTAAAATTATGCACCGAATCAAGTTAAAATAGTGTCGGAGATTAATAAATGCAAGTTTAATACTTAAACGGTTTATATAAGTCTCTACTACACCTAAGTTACAAAAATATAACCATCCCTCTTATTCCTTTTGAAAAACCTGAAATAACAATAGTGTTCTAAAGTCAAATTATAATACAATAACTGATTGAAGTGTAATTTTTAATGAAAATTTATTTTATCTGGCACCGGTAAAGATAAAATATCTATAAGATTAGAAAATCTATAGGAAATCTTGTTAATAAAACGTCGGAAACTTGATAATGCAAATAGCGAATAAAACATTTTTAAGGACATTTAAAAATAAGGATGTTTCATGATGAACTTGCGTTTTTAACAGTGAAAAAAATAAAATAACAATCTTTAACCCTAACTAAGCGTCGTTAACCTACTGGTCAATGTTAAGGATTTCCGATCACGGATCGACGACGATGGACGATCGGATCGGAATCCTGGATGGATGGATGTTTGTTTGAAGGTATCTCTGGAACGGCTGAATAGATCTCGATGAAATCTGGCATACATATATAACATAGTCTGGAAAGAATACATAAGCTACTAATTATGTTGTTTTGGGGGCGACAGCTAGTCTTTATAAAGAAAAAATCTTCTATTTATTTATCTTCTAAAGTATGGGTAAATATGTATTACATCTCAAAGTATATACCTTTTAATAACTTGTCTGTACAAAAAGATTTTTTGTTATAATAATTTTTAAACGAATAAATCAGGATTAGATTTTATTACCACTTTATCGCTTAATAATAGTCACCATTAAATAATAATAAATAATTCATAAAGCACTTTGATACCACAATAAATATAAGTAAATAATAGTATAACCGACAATCGGTGTTGTATTGTCCGGGCGCGAGATAATACTGGCGCCTGTTGGAAATAAATTAAATTGTTTAGTGCATACAGAACGACGTGTTATTGTCGTATTGAAGGTAAATAGAGTTTTCCTTAAGGTTGTTACTAAATTATCTATCAAACTGTTTTAACTCACAAAAAGGTTTAAAATTGGCTTCCTATTTTCATAAAATTGATAAATAATTGTTAGGTTTTAGTTAGAGAAGACGTAAGTTAGGTGATAATAAATTTAGTCTATTTGCTAATAGTGTGTTGTATTGTCTTATTAAATAAGAAGCACGTGAGTTTACGTTTTTACTTGTGTAATTATGAACAGCTTCATTTGTATGCATGATGTATATTGGTTTTAGGTCACGGACTCTTTATCGGTTATTGTACTCGTATAACACATGCATAGAAACATAACTTGTAAATTCTTGAGCAACTGATTTAGTTTTTAATCTGTAATTTTCCGAAGTACAGGTTCATACATCTTATATGTACTTAATCCTTTAGTTTTATGATCGTTAAATCTTCCTCAATACGTGTACAGTATGACCTCAGTCGAGACCTTGTTTTGTTATTTTATATCCTACTGGGAAATTAGCATACAAATTTTCATTATATCTCACTAGTAGCCTGAGTGTTCTTCCAGAGTATTCTCTGTATCTATACTAAAATTCCGCGGCTTTCCTTCAGTCGTTCTAGAAGTCCAACAAACATCCATCCATCTAAACTTTTTCATTTATATTAGTAAGATTGTCGTGTAGTTATTATTTTATACGAATCGGAAATAAGGATAAGGTATACATAAATGAAGTAACAAGGAATAAGCAAGTTTCAGTATCTAGTGATATAAAGCTGTAAATGTTCTCTTGGGAATTTTATTGCCTTTTTATTTCTTACTAATTTATATAAAAGTTTGAAGACTGACCTACGAACAATGATCCTAGTAATGTTATAACATGATACTTATAGGTAGGCTAAACTTTGGCTCGAGACGTTTTACTATATCATAGTATTAGAAATGAGCAATGATTTTTTTATACTATAAGGTGGCAAACGAGCTAGCGGCCACCCGAAATCGTTGGAATAGCGAAGTGACCGCTGCCCATAGACATACGCAATCGCATATGTGTTGCCTACCTTTAATCGGAGGAGAGGATGCACAGAAAGAAGATATCTTCCCTTTCCTTGTATCCTCTCATCCGGAAAGTCCAGTTTCACTTCCCATCCTTTCCTTATAAAGAAAAGGATGGGAAGGGAAAGAGGACTAAATTAGGCCTCCGGGACGCACACTTATCAGACGAAACGCGGAATTGCTTCCACTTCACGCCTGTCTTCTGTGTGGTCGTGGTATTTCACCGGGCGAGTCGGGCCGATTCGTGCGAAGATGTTAAAGCGGGCTCTACCACTGTTAAAATGATAGGGTAAAATTATCGTTAAATAAGTTCAAACAAATATATCTGCTGTGTTATTAGCTAAAATGCTAAAGATATCTTTCATAATATGTAATGGTAACAGGAATAATATAAAAATAATTAGATATTTGATGATATCATTTGTATATATGACTAACATGTATATAATTTGATAAGTTTGAAAAATGGAAAAATTAGCATAATTTGAATATATCAACAGTTGATCGTTGTAATTATGTTCGATGTCGTCGACCGTTGTCATTGAGAGGAACTTTTTTTTTGTCCGAGTCAATAACACTGTGATGTGAAAATGTTCGTTCTTTTTATATCACTAATGAATCATTTTTATACTGTGACCTTAATTTTTTTCGTTTACAATTATTTAACACTGGCGATGGCTCGAAATTTCGTCAGCGTAAAATTATAAAAAGTAGCGTATAATGTGCCCGCGCCCAACAGCTACCTTCCCGTAAAAGTCTAAAAGAAAAAGTTTAACCTAACAGAATGGCGAGTGGACGAGTTCAGGGCGCACGGGTAGTGGGGCTATGTCGGGGGGCACAGCGCGCAGGAAGCAGAGCTTCCCGGCTCGGGCGCAGCCTGCTTGCGACCCCCCGCCTCAAGCCTGGCCTCACCCAGCCTCAGAGAACGTAAGATCTTAATATGTTATTATATAGGCGTTACTATAGTAGTAGTAGTAAGCTTTAGTAAATGTTTATATCATATGATTTTTTCAATATTTATAGCAAGAACCAGTGGAAGCGTGCACTGGCACGACGGGTACGGGGGGTGCAGCAGGCGTGGGGGGCACGGGGGGTGCGCGCAACGTTGCGCGCGTAGAGTTGTCGTGCAGCAACTGCGGCACACACACCACTACCATCTGGCGACGTGACGCGCGCGGCGAGATGGTGTGCAACGCATGCGGACTTTACTACAAGCTACACGGCGTGCCGCGCCCCACCGCCATGCGCCGCGACACTATACACACGCGCCGCCGCCGCCCGCGACATGACGGCAAACACGCCAGGAACAGTCAGTACACATTATCTTTTTTGCTTATACTCTTACAATTACCTTTTTTAAATAACTGCCACATTTACACACTCGATTTAAACAGTTCCCTAGTGTAGATATCGTACACTAAATCAACAGGAGGAGCTTCCTTCATAACCCTGTTTTGTAAATCCTGTTCGTCCCATCCTGTATTAATACTGGTTACTACCGTCAACTTATTTAAATGTGTCAACAGAGTCACGTCGCAACGCGAGCTCGTGTGCGGAGGTGACGGAGAGCGGGGGCGGTGCTGGCGGTGGTGGAGGCGGG